>NC_041388.1:152320071-152420509 GCF_002162155.2 Triticum dicoccoides
GCGATGCGGTGGAGGGGAAGGGCGGCCCGGTCGGGCGACGTCCCTTGGGCGCGGCGGCGACGGCATCGGGCCGCGGGGGCCCAGATCGGGCTCCACGGGCCTCGGCGGCGGCGGGCGGCGGGCGCCACGTGCCAGGCGCTAGTTGGCGCGGAGGCGGCGGCGGACGCGTCCGGTCCGCTCCGGACGTGTCCGGCGGCATGGGGAGCGTAAATTTAGGGTTTTGGGGAGGAAGAGATCCGAAAATTTCGGGGGGATGCCTTTATATAGAGGTAGACGGAGCTAGGAAGCTCCAAATGGAGTGCGGTTTTCGGCCACGTGATCATGATCGAACGCTCTAGATGATGGGAGAGGTTTAAGTGGGTTTTGGGCCAGTTTTTAGAGGTGTTGGGATGCAACACACACGAGGCCTTGACAGGCGGTCTACCGGTAGTAAACCAAGGCCGCATGACAAGTCTCGGTCCAATCCGGAAATGTTTAACCCCCACACACGAAAAGAGGTAGAAAGGGGCACCGGAGGAGATAGGAGCGCCGGAATGCAAAACGGACAACGGGGAAAATGCTCGGATGCACGAGACGAACACGTATGCAAATGCAATGCACATGATCACATGATATGAGATGCATGACATAGAAAACAACACACGGAAGCAAAAACCCGAACCCGAGGTAAATAAAATAACTTAGGCCGGAAACGGCAAGAGTTGGAGTACAGATAAGGTAAATTACATCTGGGGTGTTACAACACTCCACCACTATGAAAGGATATCGTCCCGAGATCTAGGACTGGAAAAACGCCGGGTACTCAGAACGGAGGTGATCCTCGCGTTCCCAGGTGGCTTCACGGTCAGAATGGTGTGACCACTTGACTTTGAGGAATTTGATTAACTTATTGCGAGTCTTGCGTTCAATCTCTTAAAGAATAGCAACTGGGTGCTCACGATAAGAGAGGTCTTCTTGGAGATCAATGTCTTCGAAGTTGACGGTGCGGTCAGGTGTCTTGAAGCACTTGCGGAGCTGAGAGACATGGAACACGTCGTGCACATTAGCAAAGTTGGAGGGAAGCTCGACTTGATAGGCGAGATCGCCTCTCTTGCTGACGATCTTGAAAGGACCCATGTATCTAGGGGAAAGCTTCCCTTTGATACTGTAGCGACGAGTACCTTTCATTGGAGAGACGCGGAGGTAAACATGGTCTCCGATCTCGAAAGCCAAATCACGATGCTTACTATCATAGTATCTCTTCTGGCGCGATTGCGCTGCTTTTGTTGGGGAACGTAGCAGAATTTTAAAATTTTCTATGCATCACCAGGATCAATCTATGGAGTCATCTAGCAACGATGAAGAGAGGACTGCATCTACATACCCTTGTAGATCGTGCGCGGAAGCATTCAAGAGAACGGGGTTGAGGGAGTCGTACTCGTCGTGATCCAAATCACCGATGACCAAGTGCCGAACGGACAACACCTCCGCGTTCAACACACATACGGTTGGAAAGACGTCTCCTCCTTCTTGATCCAGCAAGGGGGAAGGAGAGGTTGATGAAGATCCAGCAGCACGGTGGCGTGGTGGTGGAAGCAACAGTGATCTCAGCAGGGCTTCGCCAAGCGCAGGGAGACGAAGGAGTGTCACAGGAGGGAGAGGGAGAGGCCAGGGGCTTGGGTGCGGCAGCCCTCCCTCCCCCCCACTATATATAGGGTCCCTAGGGGGCGCCGTCCCTAGGAGATCCAATCTCCTAGGGGGGCGGCGGCCAAGGGGGTGCCTTGCCCCCCAAGGCAAGGGTGGCGCCCCCCACCCCTAGGGTTTCCAACCCTAGGCGCGGGGGGAGGCCCAAGGGGGGAGCACCAGCCCACTAGGGGCTGGTTCCCCTCCTACTTCATCCCATGGGGCCCTCCGGGATAGGTGGCCCCACCCGGTGGACCCCCGGGACCCTTCCGGTGGTCCCAGTACAATACCGATTACCCCCGAAACTTTCCCGATGGCCGAAACTTGACTTCCTATATATAAATCTTCACCTCCGGACCATTTCGGAACTCCTCGTGACGTCCATGATCTCATCCGTGACTCCGAACAACTTTCGGGTTACCGTATGCTAATATCTCAACAACCCTAGCGTCACCGAACCTTAAGTGTGTAGACCCTACGGGTTCGGGAGACATGCAGACATGACCGAGACAACTCTCCGGTCAATAACCAACAGCTGGATCTGGATACCCATGTTGGCTCCCACATGCTCCTCGATGATCTCACTGGATGAACCACGATGTCGAGGATTCAATCAATCCGTATACAATTCCCTTTGTCAATCGGTATGTTACTTGCCCGAGACTCAACCGTCGGTATCCCAATACCTCGTTCAATCTCGTTACCGGAAAGTCACTTTACTCATACCGTAATGCATGATCCCGTGATCGACCACTTGATCACATTGATCTCATTATGATGATGCATTACTGAGTGGGCCCAGAGATTCCTCTCCGTCATGCGGAGTGACAAATCCCACTCTCGATTCGTGCCAACCCAACAGACACTTTCGGAGATACCTGTAGTGTACCTTTATAGTCACCCAGTTACGTTGTGACGTTTGGCACACCCAAAGCACTCCTACGGTATCCGGGAGTTGCACAATCTCATGGTCTAAGGAATGATACTTGTCATTCGGAAAAGCTACAGCAAACGAACTACACGATCTTTGAGCTATGCTTAGGATTGGGTCTTGTCCATCACATCATTCTCCTAATGATGTGATCCCGTTATCAATGACATCCAATGTCCATAGTCAGGAAGCCATGACTATCTTTTGATCAACGAGATAGTCAACTAGAGGCTCACTAGGGACGTGTTGTGGTCTATGTATTCACACATGTATTACGATTTCCGGATAACACAATTATAGCATGAACAATAGACAATTATCATGAACAAAGAAATATAATAATAACCATTTTATTATTGCCTCTAGGGCATATTTCCAACAGTCTCCCACTTGCAGTAGAGTCAATAGTCTAGTTACATTGTGATGAATCGAACACCCATGCAGTTCTGGTGTTGATCATGTTTTGCTCTAGGGAGAGGTTTAGTCAACGGATCTGCCACATTCCGGTCCGTATGTACTTTACAAATCTCTATGTCTCCATTTTGAACACTTTCACGAATGGAGTTGAAGCGACGCTTGATATGCCTAGTATTCCTGTGAAACCTGGGCTCCTTGGCAAGGGCAATAGCTCCAGGGTTGTCACAGAAGAGAGTCATCATGCCCGACGCATTGGGTATGACTCCTAGGTCGGTAATGAACTCCTTCACCCAGACTGCTTCTTGTGCTGCCTCCGAGGCTGCCATGTACTCCGCTTCACATGTAGATCTTGCCACAAGCTTTGCTTGCAACTGCACCAGCTTACTGCACCAGCTTACTGCCCCACCATTCAAAATATACACGTATCCTGTTTGTGACTTAGAGTCATCCAGATCTGTGTCGAAGCTAGCATCGACGTAACCCTTTACGACGAGCTCTTCGTCACCTCCATAAACGAGAAACATATCCTTAGTCCTTTTCAGGTACTTCAGGATATTCTTGACCGCTGTCCAGTGTTCCATGCCGGGATTACTTTGGTACCTTCCTACCAAACTTACGGCAAGGTTTACATCAGGTCTGGTACACAGCATAGCATACATGATAGACCCTATGGCTGAGGCATAGGGGACGACACTCATCTTTTCTCTATCTTCTGCTGTGATCGGGCATTGAGTCATGCTCAATCTCGTACCTTGCAATACAGGCAAGAACCCCTTCTTTGACTGATCCATTTTGAACTTCTTCAATATCTTGTCAAGGTACGTACTCTGTGAAAGACCAATGAGGCGTCTCGATCTATCTCTATAGATCTTGATGCCTAATATATAAGCAGCTTCTCCAAGGTCCTTCATTGAAAAACACTTGTTCAAGTAGGCCTTTATGCTTTCCAAGAATTCTATATCATTTCCCATCAACAGTATGTCATCCACATACAGTATGAGAAATGCTACAGAGCTCCCACTCACTTTCTTGTAAATGCAGGCTTCTCCATAAGTCTGCGTAAACCCAAACGCTTTGATCATCTCATCAAAACGAATGTTCCAACTCCGAGATGCTTGCACCAGCCCATAAATCGAGCGTTGGAGCTTGCACACCTTGTTAGCATTCTTAGGATCGACAAAACCTTCCAGCTGCATCATATACAATTCTTCCTTAAGGAAACCATTAAGGAATGTCGTTTTGACGTCCATTTGCCATATCTCATAATCATAGAATGCGGCAATTGCTAACACGATTCAGACGGAATTCATCTTCGCTACGGGTGAGAAAGTCTCATCGTAGTCAACCCCTTGAACTTGTCGATAACCCTTAGCGACAAGCCGAGCTTTATAGACGGTCACATTACCATCCACGTCTGTCTTCTTCTTAAAGATCCATTTATTTTCTATGGCTCGCGGTTCAACGGGCAAGTCAGTCAAAGTCCATACTTCATTTTCATGGATCCTATCTCGGATTTCATGGCTTCCATCCATTTGTTAGAATCCGGGCCCGCCATCGCTTCTTCATAGTTCGAAGGTTCACCGTTGTCTAACAACATGATTTCCAAGACAGGGTTGCCGTACCACTCTGGTGCGGAACGTGTCCTCGTGGACTTACGAAGTTCAGTAGCAACTTGATCTGAAGTTTCATGATCATCATCATCAACTTCCTCTCTAGTCGGTGCTGGCACCTCAGGAACATTTTCTTGAGCTGTGTCACTTACCGGTTCAAGAGGTAATACTTCATCAAGTTCTACTTTCCTCCCACTTATTTCTTTCGAGAGAAACTCTTTCTCTGGAAAGGACCCATTCTTGGCAACAAAGATCTTGCCTTCGGATCTGAGGTAGAAGGTATACCCAATAGTTTCTTTAGGGTATCCTATGAAGACGCATTTTTCCGATTTGGGTTCGAGCTTTTCAGGTTGAAGTTTCTTGACATAAGCATCGCATCCCCAAACTTTTAGAAACGACTGCTTAGGTTTCTTCCCAAACCATAATTCATACGGTGTCGTCTCAACGGATTTCGATGGAGCCCTATTTAAAGTGAATGCGGCAGTCTCTAAAGCATAGCCCCAAAATGACAATGTTAAATCGGTAAGAGACATCATAGATCGCACCATATCCAATAGAGTGCGATTACGATGTTCGGACACACCATTACGCTGAGGTGTTCCAGGCGGCGTGAGTTGTGAAACTATTCCACATTTTCTTAAGTGTGTGCCAAATTCGTGACTCAAGTATTCTCCCCCATGATCTGATCGCAAGAACTTGATTTTCTTGTCACGTTGATTCTCAACCTCACTCTGAAATTCCTTGAACTTTTCAAAGGTCTCAGACTTGTGTTTCATTAAGTAGACATACCAATATCTACTCAAGTCATCAGTGAGGGTGAGAACATAACGATAGCCACCGCGAGCCTCAACACTCATTGGACCTCACACATCAGTATGTATGATTTCCAATAAGTTGGTTGCTCGCTCCATTGTTCCTGAGAACAGAGTCTTGGTCATTTTACCCATGAGGCATGGTTCGCACATGTCAAATGATTTGTAATCAAGAGACTCCAAAAGTCCATTTGCATGGAGCTTCTTCATGCGTTTGACACCTATGTGACAAAGGCGGCAGTGCCACAAGTATGTGGGACTATCATTATCAACTTTACATCTTTTGGTATTCACACTATGAATATGTGTAACATTACGCTCGAGATTCATTAAGAATAAACCATTCACCATCGGAGCATGACCATAAAACATTTCTCTCATATAAATAGAACAACCATTATTCTCGGATTTAAATGAGTAGCCATCTCGAATTAAACGAGATCCTGATACAATGTGCATGCTCAAAGCTGGCACTAAATAACAATTATTGAGGTTCAAAACTAATCTCGTAGGTAAATGAAGAGGTAGTGTGCCAACGGTGATCACATCGACCTTGGAACCATTCCCGAGGCGCATCGTCACGTCGTCCTTCGCCAGTCTCCGCTTATTCCACACCTCCTGCTTTGAGTTACAAATGTGAGCAACCGCACCGGTATCATATACCCAGGAGCTACTACGAGTACTGGTAAGGTACACATCAATCACATGTATATCACATATACCTTTAGTGTTGCCGGCCTTCTTGTCCGCTAAGTATTTGGGCCAGTTCCGCTTCCAGTGACCACTTCCCTTGCAATAAAAGCACTCAGTCTTGGGCTTGGGTCCATTCTTTGGCTTCTTCCCGGCAGCTTGCTTACCGGGCGTGGCAACTCCCTTACCGTCCTTCTTGAAGTTCTTCTTACCCTTGCCTTTCTTGAACTTAGTGGTTTTATTCACCATCAACACTTGATGTTCCTTTTTGATATCCACCTCTGCTGATTTCAGCATTGAATATACCTCAGGAATGATCTTTTCCATCCCCTGCATATTGAAGTTCATCACAAAGCTCTTGTAGCTCGGTGGAAGCGACTGAAGGATTCTGTCAATGACCGCGTCATCCGGGAGATTAACTCCCAGCCGAGTCAAGCGGTTATGCAACCCAGACATTTTGAGTATGTGCTCACTGACAGAACTATTTTCCTCCATCTTACAGCTGAAGAACTTTTCGGAGACTTCATATCTCTCGACCCGAGCATGAGCTTGGAAAACCATTTTCAGCTCTTCGAACATCTCATATACTCCGTGTCTCTCAAAATGCTTTTGGAGCCCCGGTTCTAAGCTGTAAAGCATGCCACACTGAACGAGGGAGTAATCATCAGCATGTGATTGCCAAGCGTTCATAACGTCTTGGTTCTCTGGGATGGGTGCGTCACCTAGCGGTGCTTCTAGGACATAATATTTCTTGGCAGTTATGCGGATGATCCTCAGGTTCCGGACCCAGTCTGTATAGTTGCTGCCATCATCTTTCAGCTTGGTTTTCTCTAGGAATTCGTTGAAGTTGAGGATAACGTGGGCCATTTGATCTACAAGACATATTGTAAAGATTTTAGACTAAGTTCATGATAATTAAGTTCATCTAATCAAATTACTTAATGAACTCCCACTCAGATAGACATCCCTCTAGTCATCTAAGTGAAACATGATCCGAGTTAACTAGGCCGTGTCCGATCATCACGTGAGACGGACTAGCCAACATCGGTGAACATCCTCATGTTGATCGTATCTTCTATACGACTCATGCTCGACCTTTCGGTCTTCTGTGTTCCGAGGCCATGTCTGTACATGCTAGGCTCGTCAAGTCAACCTAAGTGTATTGCGTGTGTAAATCTGGCTTACACCCGTTGTATTCGAACGTTAGAATCTATCACACCCGATCATCACGTGGTTCTTAGAAACAACGAACCTTCGCAATGGTGCACAGTTAGGGGGAACACTTTCTTGAAATTATTACGAGGTATCATCTTATTTAAGCTACCGTCGTTCTAAGCAAATAAGACGTAAAACATGATAAACATCACATGCAATCAAATAGTGACATGATATGGCCAATATCATTTGCTCCTTTTGATCTCCATCTTCGGGGCTTCATGATCATCATTGTCACCGGCATGACACCATGATCTCCATCATCATGATCTCCATCATCGTGTCTTCTTGAAGTTGTCTCATCATCTATTACTTCTACTACTATGGCTAACGCTTTAGCAATAAAGTAAAGTAATTACATGACGTTTATGTTGACATGCAGGTCATAAATAAATAAAGACAACTCCTATGGCTCCTGCCGGTTGTCATACTCATCGACATGCAAGTTGTGATTCCTATTACAAGAACATGATCATCTCATACATCACATATATCATTCATCACATCCTTTGGCCATATCACATCACAAAACACTTGCTGCAAAAACAAGTTAGACGTCCTCTAATTGTTGTTGCATGTTTTTATGTGGCTGCTATAGGTTTCTAGCAAGAACGTTTCTTACCTACGCCAAAACCACAACGTGAATTGCCAATTTCTATTTACCCTTCATAAGGACCCTGTTCATCGAATCCGATCCGACTAAAGTGGGAGAGACAGACACCCGCCAGCCACCTTATGCAACTAGTGCATGTCAGTCGGTGGAACCGGTCTCACGTAAGCGTATGTGTAAGGTTGGTCCGGGCCGCTTCATCCCATAATGCCGCCGAATCAAGATAAGACTAGTAACGACAAGATAATTGACAATATCGACGCCCACAACTGCTATGTGTTCTACTCGTGCATAGTAACTACACATAGACCTAGCTCATGATGCCACTGATGGGGAACGTAGTAGAATTTTAAAATTTTCTACGCATCACCAAGATCAATATATGGAGTCATCTAGCAACGAGGGAGAGAGGAGTGCATCTACATACCCTTGTAGATCGCGCGCGGAAGAGTTCAAGAGAACGGGGTTGAGGGAGTCGTACTCGTCGTGATCCAAATCACCGATGACCAAGTGCCGAACGGACAGCACCTCCGCGTTCAACACACATACGGTTGGCCTCCTTCTTGATCCAGCAAGGGGGGAGGAGAGGTTGATGAAGATCCAGCAGCACGACGGCGTGGTGGTGGAAGCAACGGTGATCTCGGCAGGGCTTCGCCAAGCGCAAGGAGACGGAGGAGTGTCACGGGAGGGAGAGGGAGAGGCCAGGGGCTTGGGTGCGGCAGCCCTTCCTCCCGCCCACTATATATAGGGTCCCTATGGGGGGGCGGCCCTAGGAGATCCAATCTCCTAGGGGGGCGGCGACCAAGGGGGTGCCTTGCCGCCCAAGACAAGGGTGGCGCCCCCACCCCTAGGGTTTCCAACCCTAGGCGCAGGGGGAGGCCCAAGGGGGGCGCACCAGCCCACTAGGGGCTGGTTCCCCTCCCACTTCAGCCCATGGGGCCCTCCGGGATAGGTGGCCCCACCCGGTGGACCCCCGGGACCCTTCCGGTGGTCCCGTTACAATACCGATTACCCCCGAAACTTTCCCGATGGCCGAAACTTGACTTCCTATATATAAATCTTCACCTTCGGACCATTCCGGAACTCCTCGTGACGTCCAGGTTCTCATCCGGGACTCCGAACAACTTTCGGGTTACCGTATGCTAATATCTCAACAACCCTAGCGTCACCGAACCTTAAGTGTGTAGACCCTACGGGTTCGGGAGACATGCAGACATGACCGAGACGACTCTCCGGTCAATAACCAACAGCGGGATCTGGATACCCATGTTGGCTCCCACATGCTCCTCGATGATCTCACCGGATGAACCACGACGTCGAGGATTCAATCAATCTGTATACAATTCCCTTTGTCGATCGGTACGTTACTTGCCCGAGACTCGATCGTCGGTATCCCAATACCTCGTTCAATCTCGTTACCGGCAAGTCACTTTACTCATACCGTAATGCATGATCCCGTGATCAACCACTTGATCACATTGAGCTCATTATGATGATGCATTACCGAGTGGGCCCAGAGATACCTCTCCGTCATGCGGAGTGACAAATCCCAGTCTCGATTCGTGCCAACCCAACAGACACTTTCGGAGATACCTGTAGTGTACCTTTATAGTCACCCAGTTATGTTGTGACGTTTGGCACACCCAAAGCACTCCTACGGTATCCGGGAGTTGCACAATCTCATGGTCTAAGGAATGATACTTGACATTCGGAAAAGCTACAGCAAATGAACTACACGATCTTTGAGCTATGCTTAGGATTGGGTCTTGTCCATCACATCATTCCCTAATGATGTGATCCCGTTATCAATGACATCCAATGTCCATAGTCAGGAAACCATGACTATCTTTTGATCAACGAGCTAGTCAACTAGAGGCTCACTAGGGACGTGTTGTGGTCTATGTATTCACACATGTATTACGATTTCCGGATAACACAACTATAGCATGAACAATAGACAATTATCATGAACAAAGTGTCACATCCCTAGTCTGGTATGACCTAGACTAGCTAGTCATTTGTGTATCATGTTTAAATTCCATTTAATTTTGAAATGAGGATTTGTGAAACCCTCAGAATCATCTCTGAAAATGACCCAAATAAAAATTGTTCCAAAAAGGTCCAAGGAAATGTTCATGTTGCTCTCTGAAAATATTGGTCAGAGGTAAAATTCAAACAAATATTTTAGGAGCTCATGGATATTTAATTTTGGCCATTTGGATTAATCCGATAATTATTTGCCTTGGATATATATTGTTATATATATAAAATTTGGTCCAAAAACTATGCCATTTATTAAGGAGCTCAGGAATAATATAGTTAGCTCCTGCAAAAATTGGCATAAGGTAATAAAATGATTTAGTATTTTAATTAAATCAAAACATATGTCAGAAAAATAGAAAAAGAAATAAAAAGGGATACTTACCTGGCGCTTAGCTCCTGTGCTGGCCCAGCACTGTGCGGCCTGGCCGGCCCCGCTGGCCAGCCCAGCCCACCTGGCCCCCTCCTCTGTCGTCTTCCTCCCCGACAGGAGGACGGGCGCGTGCCCGACGCGTGCGAGCTCCGCCGCGCCACGCCACCTCCCTCTCTGCCTGCCTGCCCTCTCCCCTCCTCGTCTGGATGCCCTAGAGACGCCATGCAGCTACCCCGACCTCTCTCGCACTCTCCCTCGCCCTTGTCCTCTCCTCTGTCACCCTCTCTCGCACGCACCGAACGCTGTCATCGCCGCCGTTCGTCGTTGCCACGGCCACCGCCTCCCCCTCGTCCCTCCGTCGTGTCCACGCGCTCCGCCACTGTGGGCTACGCCTCCTCGATGAGACGCACGGCGCCGGACGCCCTGGAACGCCGCCATCGCCATCGTCTTCACCTCCGGCCGCCGCAGATCGCCATCGCCACCTCGTCGTCTCCAGCGCGTCCCCGGCAACAACGAGCAGCCTGAAAGTCCTCTGTGAGCCCTGTTTTTTCTCCCCTCTCTTCCCTGGTCGCGTTCGCCCTCTGGCTGTCGTTCCCACCATGGCCGAACCTTCGCCGCCGCCGAGCTCGCCGTCGACGCAGCTCCGGTGACCATTTGGTCACCCCGGCGAGTCCAACAAGCTCGTAGGGCCACGTAGAGCATCCCTAGTGCTTTGCTTCTCCCGTTTTCGTGCTCCAAACGCGCTCTCGTGCACGACCGAACTCCGGCAGCCGCAGCCGAGCTCGCCGCCGTCGACTCTGGCCACCCCAGGCCCAGCCACGGCCACCGCCCGATGCGCCATCGAGCTGGCTCTCCAACGCGCCTAGCCGCGCGCCATTTGGAGCACCACAGAGGAAACCCGGGGCACAAGTACGCCGCGGATCTGCCGGCGACTAACCGTCGGCGGGTTTGACTTGTTTGACCTGGGGTTTGACCCCCCAGGGTCGCTGACTAGTGGGGCCAGGCCCTGCTAATTTTAGTTAAATATTAACTAAACCTAATTAGCCACTAACACTGACCAGTGGGCCCCGACCCCCCCCCCCAATCCTTTAATTAAGCAAATAACCCCCTGTTAACTAACTATGACACTGACGTGTGGACCCAACACGTCAGGTTTGACCCAGTCAGCCGCAGTTGACTTGCTGACGTCATGCTTACTCAATGCTGACGCAATTATTTATTTTCTGGAATTATTTTAATTCAGGAAATTCCAGAAAATAATTTAAACTTCAAAAATTCATAGAAATTCAACCGTAGCTCAGATTGAAATAATTTATATATGAAAAATTATCATAAAAATGCAACCTTTCCATCTGTACTGGTTTCATGCATGACAAACCAACTTATACATGCTGAATATGAGTAAACACATTATGGCATATTAAGAGACTTAATTTAGAATTGCATTTGAGCTTATGGTTCAAATGGACTTCAAACCAAATGAGTACTAGTTGCATTAGCTCAAATAGCATCACATCTTCATGCCATGTTCATGCATCATATTGTTGCATATGTTTGTGTATTGATTGCCGACACTGTTCCTTCTCGATAGGTCCTGCTCCGGAGTCCGTTCTAGAGTGCCTGTCTATGAAGCAGTGCCTCCCTTGTTGATCTACCAGGCAAGCAAACCCCCTTGTTCATTCCGATAAAATCCTACTCTCTCGCCCCTGCTCTCAGTTATTGCATTAGGACAACAACGATTCATCTGCTACTTTGTGCTGCGGTAGTTGAACCCATTCCTCTGCATGACCTGTCATTGCCACAGTAAATAGTTGAAACCCACTAGCATGTGTAGGAGTTGATTGAGCCATGTTGTGTTCCTACCATGCTATGCCTGCTATTGCTTAGAGTGTGTCAGGTCTGATTCATTGGGAATGAACTGGAGTGTTATGATATGTTCTGATGCTGAGAGTGAAGTGTGTGAACACGATTTAGTAAAGGTAGCGGTGAGAGGCCATGTAGGAGTACATGGTGGGTTGTCTCATTGGAACCGTCCTTAAGCACTGAGTTCTATGTATGTTGTCCAATGACTCGATACTACCACACATTGGGTTCCGGTAACTCGACCCCTCTCGGCTTATTAACCAACTTGATCTCTGTCCAGGAGTCGCAACTAGTTTCTGGTGTTTGTAGGTAGTGCTATTATTCTACCAAGTGGCACCCGGCAGGGTGGGCTTGGGACAGACTAGGCACAGGTGGCACGGTGTACCAAGTGGCACCCGGATGGTGGGCTTGGGAACCCTGCTCACATCGTTTGGGGCCATGAGCGACACCCCGGCCGGATCTCCTTACGGATGGAACCCGAATAGGCGATAAACCTGGGCTAGAGTCTTGTGTGGTTAGTCAGGTCGTGGCCGACACCCTCGCCAGGCTTCTGCTTGAAGGTTGCCGAGATACATGAGTGTGCATGGCGGTAAGTGGCGAGAGCGTGTGTGAAGAAGTACACCCTTGCAGGGTTAACATGATCTATTCGAATAGTCGGGTCCGCGGTTATGGACTTCTTGGATGCTTACATGGTACATAGACAACTTGAAGTGGATACCATAAAATGCTCAAGACAAGTGTGAGTGCTATGGATGGCCTTCTCCTAGGGAGACGGGAATGAATCCATAGTGGTGTATTGTGTGGTGATTAGTGGACTCATGTGCGCCATATCACCTCAAAGAAGTTCTGGTAGTCGTAGAACAGGTTAGCCACAGAGTCAAAGCTGGCTTGCTGCAACTAAACTCCACATTACTCTCTTGATACAAATGCATGTATGATAGGATCCGATGTAATTCTTGCTGAGTACCTTTGTACTCATGTTGCTTTATTTATGTTTTTGCAGCGGAGACTTCGGTCTTACTAGTGTTCTCATGGACTTCGACAAGTAGCTTGTACCTCAGCTACGATCTTGATCGAACGTTGTAGATAGTCAGGCTTTCAGCCTTTTTCATTTATAGATGTCTGTACTCAGACATGTAATGCTTCCGTTTGTTGCTTGACTGCTCTGAATGTTGGGTCATGTGACCCCTGTTTGTAATAAATGCTATGATGGCTCTTCTGAGCCTTTATCTATATGAGTTGTTGAGTTATGTTGTGATGCCATGTTGTACAGCACATACTTGCATGTTATGCGTACGTGTAATGTGTATTGTTATGTGTGGGATCTGACTATCTAGTTATTTATCCTTAGTAGTCTCTCTTACCGGGAAATGTCTCCTAGTGCTTCCACTGAGCCCTGGTAGCTTGCTACTGCTCCGGAACACTTAGGCTGGCCGGCATGTGTCCTTCTTCGTTCCTGTGTCTGTCCATTCGGGGAAATGTCACGCGATGAATACCGGAGTCCTGTTAGCCCGCTACAGCCCAGTTCACCGGAGTCCTGTTAGCCCAGTGCTACAGCCTGGATTCACTCGCTGATGACCGACACGTTCGATGCTGGGTCATGGATGCATGTCCCTGTAAGTTAGTGCCACTTTGGGTTCACGACTAGCCATGTCAGCCCGGGCTCCTTATCATATGGATGCTAGCGACACTGTCATATACGTGTGCCAAAAGGCGCAAACGGTCCCGGGCAAAGGTAAGGCGACACCCGTGGGGATACCGTGCGTGAGGCCGCAAAGTGATATGAGGTGTTACATGCTAGATCGATGTGGCATTGAGTCGGGGTCCTGACAGCCTTGGTATCAAAGCCTGACTGCCTGTAGGATTACCAAGCCAAACTGGTCGAAGTTGAGTCTAGAAATTCTTTAGTTATGTAAGGGAATTGATTGTGGGAAGGAACGTAAGACTCCTTTTACTCCTTTACCTCATGGCCTTCTGATCTGAGTCGTCCTATCTTTCCTACGGGGTTAAGGAACTAGGCTTTCTCTTCCGTCTATCAGGATCACGTGTTACTACTCCGTAGTCCCATAGGATTGGTTGATCAGAGTCATACCCCAGTTTCGACTACTTCCGGTGTAGTCTGTTTAGTACTATCCCAGAACCTTGAGTGGTGATGTTGAGTTGTTGTACTACCCCATTTTTAGCAGGATGTCTCATTCTGAGCATTTTACTGCCATTATGCTGCCGGAATTACCCTAGGAGTTCGAGAGATACTAATTTCCTTGTCCTACATTCTATAGCCTATAGATGATGCTGATTCCGTCCTTGGTTTCGTTTCTCAGGATGTCATCAACTAAGCGAAGTTCTGTTGCTCGTAGCCAGAACCACGGATATGGTAGGGATGAGGATCCTCCCGACCAGCCTTCGTTGACAGAGTTCATGTTAGAAATGGAGAGGAACAAGCGTGAGTCTAACCGTTTGTTGGCACGTATCGAGGAGAACACCGCACATCAGTCCAATAAGTCTGCGACCATTCATGACTTCATTCGCTTGCACCCACCTACCTTTCATCATTCCATCGAGCCACTCGATGCAGATGACTGGCTCCGTAGCATCGCTCATAAGCTGCGTTCCGCGAGCGTAGCTGAAGATGACAAGGTCACTTATGCCACATACCACCTGGAAGGTCCTGCTAGTCTTTGGTGGCAGAACTATGAGGCTATGCTTCCAGCTGGCCAGAATCCTACCTGGAGAGATTTCAGTGAGGCTTTTCGCGAGCATCACATTCCTGAAGCCCTCATCGATCGCAAGAGAGAAGAGTTCTGTAGTTTCACCTAGAGTAAGATGGCTGTTGATGCTTATAGTAGAGAGTTTGAGAACCTTGCCCGCTATGCCACAGAAGAAGTGTCCACGGACGCCAAGAAGCGGGCTAGGTTCCGAAAGGGTCTCAACCCCAAGTTGCGTCGTGATCTCCACCTGCATCATTGTGATACATTCCAAGCCCTTGTGAACAAAGCCATTAATGCAGAGACATCTCAGCTCACTTACGAGGAGTCTCGTAAGCACGCCCGTGATTTGGGATCTTCTTCCGGTTCTAGTTCTCAAAAGCGCCGGATTTGGGTTCCAAACTCCGCTCTTCCTTCCGGATATGCACCGAGGCCATCCAATGTGGTGCCTCCCCCAGCTCAGCCATATGTTCCACCCAGGCCTACTGGTAGACCGTTTGTCAGTGCAGGTCCACGTCCAACTTCAGGGACTTGCTTCACATGCGGAGAGCCAGGACACTATGCACGTGACTGCTCTCAGGCTAGTTATGCTCCACCCCAGGCCGAGAAGACTGTTGGCTGTGTTAAGCCATCACGCAAGATGATCAATGTCAAGTCAGCTCCCACCAAACGTGGACGTGTGCATCACGTCTCAGCTAAAGACGCTCATGATGATCCGGATGTCGTGCTTGGTACACTCCTTGTCAATTGTCACCCAGCATCAGTTCTATTCGATACTGGAGCATCTCACTCCTTCATTTCTGAAGGCTATGCTCGTTTGCACGACATGTCATTTTGTGATATGCCAACTCCGCTTGAAATCCAAACCCCAGGGTCTAGATGGCAGACCACCAGAATTAGCCATGGTAATGAAATCCTTGTTGACAGACTTGTATTCCTTGCCTCACTTATAGCCCTCAAGTCTACAGATATTAATATCATCTTGGGTATGGACTGGATGACAGCTCATCATGCCAAGATTGATTGTTACACAAGATCTGTTCAGCTTACACACCCATCTGGCAAGATAGTCACTGTTTCCACTAGAGTTGCAAACCGTCAGCTCTATTCTCTTAATGCCTGCCCTCTTCCAGACCTTGAAGATATCCCGGTAGTTCGTGACTTTCTGGATGTTTTTCCAGAGGAACTGCCAGGTGTTCCACCTGACAGAGATGTAGAGTTCGTCATAGATCTTATCCCAGGAACAGCTCCAATCTCTAGGAGACCTTACAAGATGGCACCCTTAGAACTAGCCGAGCTTAAGAAACAACTTGATGAGTCCTTGCAAAAGGGTTTCATCCGTCCTAGTTCTTCTCCTTGGGCTTGCCCTGTCCTCTTTGTTAAGAAGAAGGATGGTACGGACCGGATGGTTGTAGATTATCGTCCCATTAATTTGGTCACGATAAAGAACAAATATCCGCTCCCAGGATCAACGACCTGTATGATCAGCTCACTGGATCCTCAGTCTTCTCCAAGATGGATTTAAGGTTAGGATACCACCAAATTAAGATCAGAAACGGGGACATTCCCAAGACATCTTTTGTCACTCGTTATGGCCAGTACGAGTACACCGTCATGTCCTTTGGCCTAACCAACGCCCCAGCCACATTCCCCCGCTTGATGAACTCGATCTTCATGGAGTACTTAGATAAGTTCGTCGTGGTTTACCTCGATGATATTCTTATTTACTCGAAGAACGAGGAAGAGCATGCCGAACATCTTAGACTTGTGTTAGAAAAACTCAGAGAGCACCGCCTTTATGCCAAGTTCTCCAAGTGTGAATTTTGGTTGCCAGAAGTGACCTACCTAGGCCACGTAATTTCTGGTAAGGGCATTGCTGTCAATCCCGAGAGAGTCAAGGCCGTTCTCGATTGGACTCCACCTGAGACCGTTAAACAAGTTAGGAGTTTCCTTGGTCTAGCCAGCTATTGTCGCCGCTTTGTTGAAAAATTCTCCAAAGTAGCCAAACCCCTCACGGAACTTCTCAAGAAAGATAAAAAGTTTTAGTGGTCCCCACAGTGTGAGTACAGTTTTCAGGAACTGAAAAGACGCCTGACTTCTGCTCCCATACTTGTGCCACCGGATTTCACGAAGGACTTTTTTATCTACTGTGACGCCTCACGACAGGGACTAGGTTGCATTCTTATGCAGGATCGTCATGTGATTGCCTATGCATCTCGATAGTTGCATCCACATGAGGATAATTATCCTACACATGATCTAGAGCTTGCAGCCGTAGTCTATGCACTCAAGACCTGGCGACATTACCTCCTTGGTAAACGTTGCGAGATCTACACCGATCACCAGAGTCTCAAGTATATCTTCACCCAACCAGACCTGAACCTTAGGCAAAGACGTTGGTTGGAGTTAATCACAGATTTTGATCTAGGGATTACCTACACCCCAGGCAAAGCCAATGTCATGGTTGATGCTCTAAGCCGTAAATCCTATTGCAACAATCTCATGTTGCCGCAAGGCCAACCACTTCTCCATGAGGAATTCTGTAATCTTAATCTTCACATTGCTCCTCACGGATTCCTTTCTACCTTGGTGGCGAAACCTGATCTTGAAGATCGGATTGTCGCTGCTCAAAAGAAAGACACAGGAATTTCTCAGATCAAGAGAAACATTAAGAAGGGAGTTGGTGGATGTTTCTCTATGGATGATCGTGGTGTTGTTTTCTTTGAGAATCGCTTGGTGGTTCCCAAGAATCAACATCTGCGACAATTGATTCTTAAGGAGGCGCATGAATCTCCTCTCACGATTCATCCCAGTAGCACTAAGATGTATCAGGATCTACGGCAGAGGTTCTGGTGGACTAGGATGAAGAGAGAAATCGCTGAGTTCATTGCTAAATGTGACGTTTGTCGTCGCATTAAGGCAGAGCATCAAAGACCTGCTGGCACCCTTCAGCCTTTAGCTATTCCCGAATGGAAATGGGATAAAGTTGGTATGGACTTCATTACCGGTTTTCCCAGGACCAAGAGAGGGAATAATGCTATCTTCAAGTCATTGATCGTCTCTCCAAAGTGGCGCACTTCCTACCTGTTCGAGAGAGTATCACTGCTAGTCAGCTCGCTGACTTATATATTTCTCGAATAGTATCACTTCATGGTGTTCCACTAGAGATCAATTCAGACCGTGGCAGTCTTTTCACTTCTCATTTCTGGGAGAGTTTCCAAACTCCCATGGGCACCCATCTTTCCTTCAGTACCGCTTTCCACCCTCAGTCAAGTGGTCAGGTGGAAAGGGTCAATCAAATTCTCGAAGACATGCTTAGAGCTTGCGTTATCTCATTCGGTATGGATTGGGAGAAATGCCTTCCTTTCGCCGAGTTTGCTTATAACAATAGCTACCAATCCAGTCTCAAGAAAGCTCCTTTTGAGATTCTCTATGGACGAAGATGTCGAACACCTCTGAACTGGTCAGAAACCGGTGAAAGACAATTCTTTGGACCGGACATGATCCAGGAGGCAGAAGAGCAAGTTCGCATCATTCATGAGAATTTGAAAACAGCCCAGTCTCGTCAGAAAAGCCAGTATGATCGTCATCATAAGGATATGACTTATGAAGTTGGCGACAAAGCTTACCTTCGGGTTACTCCCTTGAAGGGTACCCATCGTTTCGGTATCAAGGGCAAGTTGGCTCCTCATTACATTGGTCCCTTTCGCATTCTCGCTAAACGAGGAGAGGTTGCCTACCAGTTGGAACTACCCCCACATCTTTCTCGAGTTCATGATGTCTTCCACGTCTCTCAACTCAGGCGTTGCCTCTCGGATCCCATCCGCGGAGTGGACCACGAAACGCTTGATCTCCAAGATAACCTCACATACAGAGAGTACCCGGTTCGCATTCTTGATCAAGCAGAGCGTGTCACTCGACGTCAGAACATCAAGTTTCTCAAAGTTCAGTGGTCTCATCATTCCGAGAGAGAAGCTACTTGGGAGCGAGAAGATCGTCTTCGACTGGAGTACCCCGCTTTCTTTCCGTCGACCCCTGAATCTCGGGACGAGATTCTTTCAAGTGGGGGCGAGTTGTCACATCCCTAGTCTGCTATGACCTAGACTAGCTAGTCATTTGTGCATCATGTTTAAATTCCATTTAATTTTGAAATGAGGATTTGTGAAACCCTCAGAATCATCTCTGAAAATGACCCAAATAAAAATTGTTCCAAAAAGGTCCAAGGAAATGTTCATGTTGCTCTCTGAAAATATTGGTCAGAGGTAAAATTCAAACAAATATTTTAGGAGCTCATGGATATTTAATTTTGGCCATTTGGATTAATCCGATAATTATTTGCCTTGGATATATATTGTTATATATATATAATTTGGTCCAAAAACTATGCCATTTATTAAGGAGCTCTGGAATAATATAGTTAGCTCCTTCAAAAATTGGCATAAGGTAATAAAATGATTTAGTATTTTAAATAAATCAAAACATATGTCAGAAAAATAGAAAAAGAAATAAAAAGGGATACTTACCTGGCGCTTAGCTCCTGTGCTGGCCCAGCACTGTGCGGCCTGGCCGGCCCAGCTGGCCAGCCCAGCCCACCTGGCCCCCTCCTCTGTCGTCTTCCTCCCCGACAGGAGGACGGGCGCGTGCCCGACGCGCGCGCGCTCCGCCGCGCCACGCCACCTCCCTCTCTGCCTGCCTGCCCTCTCCCCTCCTCGTCTGGATGCCCCGGAGACGCCACGCAGCTACCCCGACATCTCTCGCACTCTCCCTCGCCCTCGTCCTCTCCTCTGTCACCCTCTCTCGCACGCACCGAACGCTGTCATCGCCGCCGTTCGCCGTTGCCGCGGCCACCGCCTCCCCCTCGTCCCTCTGTCGTGTCCATGCGCTCCGCCACTGTGGGCTACGCCTCCTCGACGAGACGCACGGCGCCGGATGCCCTGGAACGCCGCCATCGCCATCGTCTTCACCTCCGGCCGCTGCAGATCGCCATCGCCGCCTCATCGTCTCCAGCGCGTCCCCGGCCACAACAAGCAGCCTGCAAGTCCTCTGTGAGCCCTGCTTCTTCTCCCCTCTCTTCCCTGGTCGCGTTCGCCCTCTCGCTGTCGTTCCCACCATGGCCAAACCTTCGCCGCCACCGAGCTCGCCGTCAACGCAGCTCCGGTGACCATTTGGTCACCCTGGCGAGTCCAACAAGCTCGTAGGGCCACGTAGAGCATCCCTAGTGCTTTGCTTCTCCCGTTTTCGCGCTCCAAACGCGCTCTCGTGCACGACCGAACTCCGGCAGCCGCAGCCGAGCTCGCCGCCGTCGACTCTGGCCACCCCAGGCCCAGCCACGGCCACCGCCCGACGCGCCATCGAGCTGGCTCTCCAACACGCCTAGTCGCGCGCCATTTGGAGCACCACAGAGGAAACTCAGGGCACAAGTACGCCGCGGATCTCGCCGGCGACTAACCGCCGGCGGGTTTGACTTGTTTGACCTGGGGTTTGACCCCCCAGGGTCGCTGACTAGTGGGGCCAGGCCCTGCTAATTTTAGTTAAATATTAACTAAACCTAATTAGCCACTAACACTGACCAGTGGGCCCCGACCCCCCCTAATCCTTTAATTAAGCAAATAACCCCCTGTTAACTAACTATGACACTAACGTGTGGACCCCACACGTCAGGTTTGACCCAGTCAGCCGCAGTTGACTTGCTGACGTCATGCTTACTCAATGCTGACGCAATTATTTATTTTCTGGAATTATTTTAATTCAAGAAATTCCAAAAATAATTTAAACTTCAAAAATTCATAGAAATTCAACCGTAGCTCAGATTGAAATAATTTATATATGAAAAATTATCAGAAAAATGCAACCTTTCCATCTGTACTAGTTTCATGCATGACAAACCAACTTATACATGCTGAATATGAGTAAAAACATTATGGCATATTAAGAGACTTAATTTAGAATCGCATTTGAGCTTATGGTTCAAATGGACTTCAAACCAAATGAGTACTAGTTGCATTAGCTCAAACAGCATCACATCTTCAAGCCATGTTCATGCATCATATTGTTGCATATTTTTGTGTATTGATTGCCGACACTGTTCCTTCTCGATAGGTCCTGCTCCGGAGTCCGTTCCAGAGTGCCTGTCTATGAAGCAGTGCCTCCCTTGTTGATCTACCAGGCAAACAAACCCCCTTGTTCATTCCATAAAATCCTACTCTCTCGCCCCTGCTCTCGGTTATTGCATTAGGACAACAACGATTCATATGCTACTTTGTGCTGCGGTAGTTGAACCCATTCCTCTGCATGACCTGTCATTGCCACAGTAAATAGTTGAAACCCACTAGCATGTGTAGGAGTTGATTGAGCCATGTTGTGTTCCTACCATGCTATGCCTGCTATTGCTTAGAGTGTGTCAGGTCTGATTCATTGGGAATGAATTGGAGTGTTATGATATGTTCTGATGCTGAGAGTGAAGTGTGTGAACACGATTTAGTAAAGTTAGCGGTGAGAGGCCATGTAGGAGTACATGGTGGGTTGTCTCATTGGAACCGTCCTTAAGCACTGAGTTCTATGTATGTTGTCCAATGACTTGATACTACCACACATTGGGTTCCGGTAACTCGACCCCTCTCGGCTTATTAACCAACTTGATCTCTGTCCAGGAGTCGCAACTAGTTTCTGGTGTTTGTAGGTAGTGCTATTATTCTACCAAGTGGCACCCGGCAGGGTGGGCTTGGGACAGACTAGGCACAGGTGGCACGGTGTACCAAGTGGCACCCGGATGGTGGGCTTGGGAACCCTGCTCACATCGTTTGGGGCCGTGAGCGACACCCCGGCCGGATCTCCTTACGGATGGAACCCGAATAGGCGATAAACCTGGGCTAGAGTCTTGTGTGGTTAGTCAGGTCGTGGCCGACACCCTCTCCAGGCTTCTGCTTGAAGGTTGCCGAGATACATGAGTGTGCATGGCGGTAAGTGGCGAGAGCGTGTGTGAAGAAGTACACCCCTGCAGGGTTAACATGATCTACTCGAATAGCCGGGTCCGCGGTTATGGACTTCTTGGATGCTTACATGGTACATAGACAACTTGAAGTGGATACCATAAAATGCTCAAGACAAGTGTGAGTGCTATGGATGGCCTTCTCCTAGGGAGACGGGAATGAATCCATAGTGGTGTATTGTGTGGTGATTAGTGGACTCGTGTGCGCCATATCACCTCAAAGAAGTTCTGGTAGTCGTAGAACAGGTTAGCCACAGAGTCAAAGCTGGCTTGCTGCAACTAAACTCCACATTACTCTCTTGATACAAATGCATGTATGATAGGATCCGATGTAAGTCTTGCTGAGTACCTTTGTACTCATGTTGCTTTATTTATGTTTTTGCAGCGGAGACTTCGGTCTTACTAGTGTTCTCATGGACTTCGACAAGTAGCTTGTACCTCAGCTACGATCTTGATCGGACATTGTAGATAGTCAGGCTTTCAGCCTTTTTCATTTATAGATGTCTGTACTCAAACATGCAATGCTTCCGTTTGTTGCTTGATTGCTCTGAATGTTGGGTCATGTGACCCCTATTTGTAATAAATGCTATGATGGCTCTTCTGAGCCTTTATTATATGAGTTGTTGAGTTATGCTGTGATGTCATGTTGTACAGCACATACTTGCATGTTATGTGTACGTGTAATGTGTATTGTTATGTGTGGGATCTGACTATCTAGTTATTTATCCTTAGTAGTCTCTCTTACCGGGAAATGTCTCCTAGTGCTTCCACTGAGCCCTGGTAGCTTGCTACTGCTCCGGAACACTTAGGCTGGCCGGCATGTGTCCTTCTTCGTTCCTATGTCTGTCCCTTCGGGGAAATGTCACGCGATGAATACCGGAGTCCTGTTAGCCCACTACAGCCCGGTTCACCGGAGTCCTGTTAGCCCAGTGCTACAGCCTGGATTCACTCGCTGATGACCGACATGTTCGATGCTGGGTCATGGATGCATGTCCCTGTAAGTTAGTGCCACTTTGGGTTTACGACTAGCCATGTCAGCCCGGGCTCCTTATCATATGGATGCTAGCGACACTGTCATATACGTGTGCCAAAAGGCGCAAACGGTCACGGGCAAAGGTAAGGCGACACCCGTGGGGATACCGCGCGTGAGGCCGCAAAGTGATATGAGGTGTTACATGCTAGATCGATGTGGCATTGAGTCGGGGTCCTGACACAAAGAAATATAATAATAACCATTTTATTATTGCCTCTAGGGCATATTTCCAATAGCTTTGAGGTTGTCACGAATGACTTTGCACATTTCCCCTGCCTCTGTGATCAAGCCATTTCCAAGAAGTTGGCGTTCACCAGTCTCTGACCAGTTGAGAGGAGTACGGCACTTCCTGCCATAGAGAATTTCAAATGGGGACTTGCCCGAACTCGCTTGAAAGTTGTTGTTGTAGGAGAACTCGGCATATGGAAGACAATCTTCCCACTTTGTACCGAAAGAGATAATGCAAGCCCTGAGCATATCTTCCAGAATCTGGTTGACACGCTCGACTTGACCGCTAGTTTGAGGATGAAAAGCTGTGCTGAAACGGATGTTGGTGCCCATGGCCTTCTGAAAAGAATCCCAAAACTTGGAGGTAAAGATGTTGCCACGATCTGAAGAAATCAACTGCGGAATGCCGTGAAGAGAGACAATCCGAGAGGTATAAAGCTCTGCCAATTGAGCTGCTATGATAGACTCTTTGATAGGCAGAAAGTGAGCCACTTTAGTGAGTGTGTCGATGACAACGAATATAGCATCATTGCCACGCTTGGACTTTGGAAAACCCGTCACGAAGTCCATCTCAATGTGGTCAAACTTCCATTCTGGAATGGCAAGAGGTTGGAGGAGACTAGCTGGTCGTTGGTGTTCTGCCTTCACTCTTTTGCAGACATCACATTCATTCACGAACTGAGCAATCTCGCGCTTCATTCGAGTCCACCAATACGCCTGCTTGAGGTCCTGGTACATCTTCATACTCCCAGGGTGGATAGAGAGGAGTGAATTGTGAGCCTCGTTCATAATGACTTTACGAAGGTCACCTTTAGGCACAAAGATGTGATCCTCGAAGAAGAGAGTATCCTTGTCATCAAGGCGATAGCACTTGTACTTGGATTGAGTCTTGGAAATCCCAATCTTCACCTTCTTCACCATAGCATCAAGAAGTTGAGCCTCACAAATCTGATCTTCCAAAGTAGGAGAGACTTGAAGGTTGGCGAGGAAACCTTGAGGAACGACTTGTAGATTGAGTTTGCGGAAAGCTTCACAAAGCTCGGGTTGGTAAGGCTTGAGAATCAGACTGTTGAAGTAAGCCTTCCTGCTCAATGCGTCAGCAATTACATTGGCCTTGCCTGGAGTATATTCGATGCTCGGATTATACTCTTGAATCATTTCCACCCAACGAGTCTACCTAAGGTTGAGATTAGGCTGAGTGAAGATGTACTTGAGACTCTTGTGGTCAGTGAAGATGTCCACTTTTCTCCCCAATAAGAGATGTCTCCAAGTCAAAAGAGCATGCACAACTGCCGCCAACTCGAGGTCATGAGTGGGGTAGTTCCTCTCGTTGGGCTTCAACTGGCGAGAGGTATAAGCCACAAATTTCTTATCTTGCATCAACACTACACCAAGACCTTGAAGAGAGGCATCGCAGAAGACCGCGAACGGTTTGGATTCATCCGGAGGAGTCAGAACTGGAGCAGTGACTAATTTCTCTTTCAGGGTGTTGAAAGCGATGTCACATTCAGGAGATCAAACGTACTTAACGTGCTTCTGGAGAAGGTTGGAAAGCGGCTTCGCGATCTTTGAAAAGTTCTCAATGAACCTTCGACAGTAGCTTGCGAGACCAAGGAAGCTGTGGAGTTGCTTCATGTTCTGAGGTGGTTCCCAATTCACAATTGCAGACACCTTCTCAGGACTCACCACTATGCCCTTGGCAGAGATGATATGCCCAATATTGAGAACCTCATCGAGCCAAAACTCGCACTTTGAGAACTTGGCGTAGAACTGATGTTCCCTCAGCTTATCGAGCACCAAACGCAAGTGCTTGGCATGATCTTCCTTTTTCTTCGAAAACACCAGAATGTCGTCGCGATAGACCAAAACGAAGTCATTTGTGTAGGCGTTGAAGATGAAGTTCATCATGCGAGAGAAAGTTGGCGGAGCGTTGACGAGGCCAAAAGACATGACAGTGTATTCATATGAACCATAGCTTGTTCTGAACACCGTCTTGGGGATATCTTGTTCACGAATTCGGATCTAGTGATAGCCCATACGGAGATCAAGATTGGAGAATACTTGAGCACCTTTGAGTTGTTCAAACAGCTCGTTGATGTTGGGAAGTGGGTACTTGTTCTTTATAGTCTTCTTGTTCAATGGACGGTAGTCAACACAAAGTTGGTCTGTTCCATCCTTCATCACAAAAAGAACTCCACAACCCCATGAGAAGAACTAGGTCGGATGAGATCCATTCGCTCTTGAATATCGAGTTGCTTCTTCAGCTCCTTCAACTCTTCAGGTCCAAGCTTGTAAGGACGTTTGCAAACAAGTTCCGTGCCAGGCTCAAGATCGATAACGAATTCAACTGGCCAGTGCGGAGGCATTCCTGGAAGCTCTTCTGGAAAGACGTCTTGATATTCGCAAATGACTGGAATTTGAGAGATGGCATACAGTTCACCCTTCTCATTGAGAGAAAACAGACGGATGGTATCGTCATTAGTGGCAAAGACAATTACATCCTCAAACGAATGAGTCAATTGAATCTTCCTGGCAGCACAATCAAGCTGAGCCTTGTGCTTAGAAAGCCAATCCATTCCAAGAATAAGATCAATATCCGAGTTACCAAGGACCACTGGAGAGGATAGAAACTTGTAGTCGCCCAACGTGATAGTAACATCCGGGGCCATCGCGCTTGCATTCATGAATTTACCCGAAGAAACAATGGATAACTGCCTAGGCAATTCTTGTAAAGGCAACTCATGCTTAGAAACAAATGGTCTCGAGATGAAACAATGCGATGCACCAGTGTCAAAAAGAACTTTTGCAGGAATATCGTTAACAGGAAGGTTACCCATGATGACATCTGATGAGTCCTCTGCCTGAGCTGCATTCATCAAGTTGACCTTTGCAGACTTGGCGTTATGCTTGACCACAACTGTACTTGCAGATCTCACATGAGGAGGAGGAGGGAGACGCCTTTGATTGAAGCATTTGTTGGCATAGTGGCCCTTCTGTTGGCACTTGTTGCACGTGACCTCTGAAAGTGGACGGTGATACGGAGCACTTAATCTTGGAGCTTGAGACGAAGTCTTGTTCTGAAAGCCAGGGTTGGGTGGGTGGGAAGATCCACTGCGACCTTTGCTCTTCTGCTGATAAGGCTGACGGAACGGAGGAGGAGGAAGCCAATACTTCTGCTGCTTAGCCACTTGAGTTGAGGAAGAAGGAGTTGCATCTCTGACTCGTTTCTTGGAAGCATCGCACTTCAGTTGAGGAGTCTCTTGCTTCATTGCCATGTTGTAAAACTCATCGTACCTCTTGGGATCAAAGAGAACAAGAGCTAGCTGGATTTCTTCTCTGAGACCACCCCTAAACTGGTATATCATGCTCTTCTCATCAGGGACGTCCTGCTTAGCAAAACGGGCGAGCTTCAGAAACATCTTGTTGTACTCGTAAACAGACATAGAGCCTTGCTTCAGGTTGCAGAATTCCTCACGCTTGCTTTCAACCACGCTTTGAGGAATATGATCAGCTTTGAAGTCTTGACGGAATTCATCCCAGGTAATCACACGGCCTCCTCTGGAATCTTTGTACTGCTGAAACCATTCTGCAGCTTGGTCTTTGAGTTGGAAGGAAGCGAACTTGACAAAGTCCTCAGGCCTGACGTTACTGCACTCGAAATGCTTGCATATGTCCACGAGCCAATCATCAGCGTCTGTTTCCTCAACACAATTGCTGAAGGTCTTTGGCTGGTTAGCAAGGAACTGGTTGAGTGTAGCAAAGTGATTCTGATTGTTGCCATGACCCTGGTCCCCTTGGTTGCGCTCTTGAAGAAGTTGCATGATCAGCTGCGTGTTTGCATTGGTAGCGGCCATCACATCTTGCCATGCCTCCGGAGGTGGAGGTGGTGGTGGCGGATCAGGATTCGGAGTCGTGCGCGTTGGAGGAGCCATCCTGAACAGGTTGACATCCATTAGCGCATAGATAGACAAATATTGAAGCTGAATCAAATGGGTTGAAATTGCAATATATAGTCTTCACATCCAAACAAAATGAACGAATGCATTCCAATTGAAATGGTCACATATCCATAATTGGAGAAGCCACTTAGAATTGAGGTAGAAGAAAAACAACAAGGTACGGAACAAGAACGAATACTCGGTAAGGATCACCCAATCTCAAACCAAATATCCGTGGAAGAAGAAGTAGAGCTACAAGAATTCCCACCTATGAAACTCCCGAACCTTTCCGGTTATGCAATCAGGTGTTGGGGATACAGGGGAAGCATAATATCTCACCCGAATCTAGAAAATCCTACATCCAGCTGTATCCATCCTTCAACACATAACCGAGAAAAACTTCGGAAATCATTTACCTCAACCTTCGAAAAGCATCCGTTATACAAGTTATGGCAATACTCCCGAACTCCCGCCCAAGTACTAGGTGGCGTCGAGGTTATCTCACCAACAACTTCATAAAAGAGATTTTTGATGTCGGCGAAACTCAGGTATTCTAGAATCTCAACGATAAAATTGGGACGACAACAACTCGGAGCTCAACTCCCCGGGACACTGCCACAACCCCTAAATGACAGGAGGCACCAAGAATAATGTTCTCGTCCCAAATCGATCGGAATGATTCCAAGATACCCGCGTGATCCTAAATTTTTTTAGTGAAATTTGAGAAGAGAAGAGTCAAAACTCTATGTCAGGATGCCTTACCAGAGCGATGAAGGGACTGGGGAGTAAAAAGAATTCCTAACTCTCCGATATATATATATATATATATATATATATATATATATATATATATATATATATATAATCCTAAATGACTCAAAACATTTTTCTAGACTCAACAATGCCAATGATTCGATCAATAAGGGGCTCCTAAGGTCGGGGAAGGCTCTGATTACCAACTTGTAACGCCCTCGATGCGACTATATCTCCTACGTGTCGAAGCACGACTTAGAGGCGTAACCGCATTGATAGCAATGTTGCAAGTAAGGTAATCTTCACAACAACCCATGTAATATATAAAACAGGAAATGATACATAGTTGGCTTACACTCGCCATGTCACACAAATACATGAATAACATTACAATCATCCAATACACTCATGGTCCGTCTATGATACCAAATAAAGATCAACCCCAACATGCGACAAAGTCCCCGATCGCCCCAACTGGGCACCACTACTGATCATCTGGGAAAGACACATAGTAACGACGAGAGTCTTCATCAAACTCCCACTTGAGCCCAAGCGCATCGCTTGGAACGGTATCATCGGTCCTTGCATCTTGTTTTGGAAGTAAACTGTGAGTCACGGGGACTCAACAATCTCGCACCCTCGCGATCAAGACTATTTAAGCTTATAGGTAAGGCAAGGTAATATGTGGAGCTACAGCAAGCGACTAGCATATATGGTGGCTAACCTGTTCGCAAAAGAGAGCGAGAAGAGAAGGCAAAGCACGAACGAAGAACTATGATCAAGAAGTGATCCTAGAACAACCTACGCCAAGCATTACTCCAACACCGTGTTCACTTCTCGGACTCCGCCGAGAAGAGACCATCACGGTTACACACGCGGTTGATTCTTTTTAATTAAGTTAAGTTTCATGCTATCTACAACCGAACATTAACAAATTCCCATCTGCCCATAACCGCGGGCACCACTTTCAAAAGTTCAAATCCCTACAGGGGAGTCCCATCTTAGCCCATCACAAGCTCTCACGGTCAACGAAGGATATTCCTTCTAGCGGGAAGACCCGATCAAACTCGGAATCCCGGTTACAAGACATCCTCGACAATGGTAAAACAAGTCCAGCAACACCGCCCGAATGTGCCGACAAATCCCGATAGGAGCTGCACATATCTCGTTCTCAGGGCACACTCAGATGAGCCAGACGTCGGGTAGGCCAGCCCAGAGTTGCCCCTAGTAGCCCCGGACATTGCTCAGTTGGACCAACACTTAGAGAAGCACTGGCCCGGGGGGTTAAAATAAAGATGACCCTTGAGTCCGCGAAACCCAAGGGAAAAAGTCTAGGTGGCAAATGGTAAAACCAATGTTGGGTATTGCTTGAAGAGTTTTATTCAAGGCGAACTGTTAAGGGGTTCCCATTATAACCCAACCGCGTAAGGAACGCAAAATCCGGGAACATAACACCGATATGACGGAAACTAGGGCGGCAAGAGTGGAACAAAACACTAGGCAAAAGGCCGAGCCTTCCACCCTTTACCAAGTATATAGATGCATTAAGATAACAAGATAATAAAGTGATATCCCAACAATAAACAATGTTCCAACAGGGAACTATCTCCAATCTTCACCTGCAACTAGCAACGCTATAAGAGGGGCTGAGCAAAGCGGTAACATAGCCAATCAATGGTTTGCTAGGACATGGTGGGTTAGAGGTTTGACATGGCAATTTGGGAGGCATGATAAGCAAGTGGTAGGTATCGTAGCATAGGCATAGCAAAAGAGCGAGCATCTAGCAAGCAAAGATAGAAGTGATTTCGAGGGTATGATCATCTTGCCTGCAAAGTTGTCAGAGTTGACTTGATCCTCGTAAGCAAACTCAACGGGCTCCTCATTCGTGAACTCGTCTCCCGACCCTATCCAAACAAGACAAACATGCAAAAGGAACACAATCAACCACGTGCAATGCTCAAACAATATGATGCAAACATGGTATGCTATGTGGGATGCAGTATGTGATGCATATGCAAGATTTGACAAGGAATGATTGAACCTGGCCTCAACTTGGAAATCCAAGAGTTCCACTGGAAAGGTGAGGTGATTTCGGTTGAAATCGATATAAAGATCACCGGAATCGGATGCACGGTTTGGAAATGGCAAGCAAAACAAATATGGCACCGGTCTGCGATAATCAGCAAGAAGCCATCTAAATGCATGAAGATTAATATGCTACAGCACTCCAACATGACAACAAAATACATGGCAGGGACCCACTCATGATGCTTGACAAAAGATGAACACTGAGCTACGGTCAATTCATCCATTAACAGGTTCAAACAAGCATGGCAAAAATGCAAATGATAACAGGTTTCAGACTTAGTGAAATTAACACAAGTCTGGAATTTATCATCAGGACTTTGGATCATGAAAACTACATGCTACAGGATCTTAACATGGCAAAGCAAGGCATGTCATGAAGCTACTCAAAGCACTTAACAAAAGTCCCTTAGTGACCTTGAGGCAAAAGGGATCAGAAAATACAATTGCAAGCATGTGAACTTGGCAAAAACATAAACAGATCTCAGACTTAGTGAAAAACTGGAGCATGCAAATCAGTTAACGAGTAGGCATGTTCACGAGCTCGATGCACTCACTACAGAGTATGGCATGACAAACTAAGCATACACCCATCAAGAATACATGATTGAGAAGCTAGACATGGCAAGAACAACAACATAGCATGCACGGATCAATAGCAACATCCTCGGCAAAATCGCTAACAAGTCAATAATTTGCCAGGATTCACGAAATAGCAAAAGTAGAGCTTGATTGACTCAAGCTAGGTTGCTCCATAAATGCAAACAAAGACATGGATGAATGGAGAACCACAATGTTAACAAATCATCCTTACTGATCATCCTCAAAAGAGGCACGGATCCCTAGGAAACAACATGAACATATGGCATAACGATAAAATCAGGACAAGGACTTGGATAAATTCTAAGTCCTTGAAAATAGCACTACCGATTACGCTACTTTGCAAGCTTGTTCTAGTCACCACACATATCACAAAAATACATGGTACGCACCTCTGTAAAGATGGCATGGCATATAACAAAACTCATGTAGAGCTCAGGAGCATATCATGCACACATTAAACATGGCAAAAATGACAAATATCTATTTGATGAAACAGATCTGCCAAGTTTATCACATAGCCCTCTTCCAACAGCATTTCGGGCATCAGGATGAGCTCAAATAAAAATAATGCAATTAGATGAAATGAGGTACTCGTTGAGACAAACATTTTGATTTGCTACACGCACAAATCGGAGCTACGGATGCGGAGATACGACATGATGAACTATGCATAAAATTAAGGTTTCGGGGACAAAAGTCCACCGGATCTGGATCCAGATCTGAGGCGGTTACTGTAGCGGTGCGCCTCCGGAGGTTCGCCGGAACTCGAAGAACTCGCTGGAGCGAGCGGGGCCAGCCGGAGAGGAAGAAGGAGAGCCCGGGCGGAGGAGGCTCGCCGGCGAGGGGCTCCGTGCGGTGGCCGGCGCGGGCGGCACGACGGAGCTCCGTGCGGCGGCGGGGCGGACGCGGCGGCGCTCGCGGGCGCGGGGCGGCGGCCGGAGCGGGGGCTCGCCGGCGCGGGCGATGCGGTGGAGGAGAAGGGGCGGCGCGGTCGGGCGACGTCCCTTGGGCGCGGCGGCAATGGGATCGGGCCGCGGGGGCCCAGATTGGGCTCCGCGGGCCTCGGCGGCGGCGGGCGGCGGTCGCCACATGGCAGGCGCGGGTTGGCGCGGAGGCGGCGGCGGACGCGTCCGGTCTGCTCCGGACGTGTCCGGCGGCGTGGGGAGCGGAAATTTAGGGTTTTGGGGAGGAAGAGATCCGAAAATTTAGGGGGGATGCCTTTATATAGAGGTAGAGGGAGCTAGGAAGCTCCAAATGGAGTGCAGTTTTCGGCCACACGATCGTGATCGAACACTCTAGATGATGTGAGAGGTTTAAGTGGGTTTTGGGCCAGTTTGGAGAGGTGTTGGGCAGCAACACACATGAGGCCTTTTCGGTCCCTCGGTTAACCGTTGGAGTATCAAACGAAGTCCAAATGGTACGAAACTTGACGGGCGGTCTACCGGTAGTAAACCAAGGCCGCATGACAAGTCTCAGTCCAATCCGTAAATGTTTAACCCCCACACACGAAAAGATGTAGAAAGGGGCAACGGAGGAGATAGGACCGCCGGAATGCAAAACGAACAACGGGGAAAATGCTCGGATGCATGAGACGAACACGTATGCAAATGCAATGCACATGATGACATGATATGAGATGCATGACACAGACAACAACACATGGAGGCAAAAACCCGAACCCGAGTTAAATAAAATAACTCAGGCCGGAAACGGCAAGAGTTGGACTACAGATAAGGTAAATTACATCCGGGGTGTTACATCGGCACTATCCGGAGTGTTATTATCTTCTGTGCCGATAACACAACTTTTGCTTTGGCGGGACTTAGAGCGGCACCGCTGACGTCGGCGCTTGGGTTACTTCTTCGAGGGGTCATCCTCCGCTATCTCGTCGCCATTGCCTTCGTTGGGTGTATTCACCATGTATATGTCATATGACGGGGTGGCTTTCTAGTGCCCTATAGGTGTTGATTCATGGTTGTCTCCTACATCGCCGTCCATACCGTCGATGTCTTCGGAGTCAAAGTCGAGCATGTCGGTTAAATCATCGACAGTGGCTACGAAGTGGGTGGTGGGTGGGCGTCGAATTTCTTCGTCGTCCGCATCCCAATCCTGTTGGCCATAATCATGCCAGGGCTCTCCTGACAAAGAGAGAGACCTTAGTGAATTCAGAATGTCACCGAAGGGCGAGTGCTGAAAGATGTCCGCGGCAGTGAATTCCATGATCGGCGCCCAATCGGATTCGATTGGTAGGGGCACGGATGGTTCGGAGTCTAGAAAAGAGTCCGGCACCTTGGAGTCACGGGCTTCGCAGAGGGTTAGGCTAGTGTTCGGCTCGATTGCCGTTGTGACTGCAGCCCCTGAGGCGGTGCCTAAGCACCTGTCCTCGACCGGCGTAGTTGGCTCCGAACTAAGGGTCGGAGCTGATGCGGGCGCGGCCTCTGGGGTACTGTTCGGCGGCAAAGCTGGGTCATACCCATAGCGATAGTGCGGCGCGCCCGGCTGTGGCTTGAATCCGTCGAAGATCAAGTCTCCGTGTATGTCGGCCGTGTAGTTCAAACTTCCAAATCTGACCTGGTGGCAAGGGGCGTAGCTTTCAATCTGCTCCAGATGGCCAAGTGAATTAGCTCGCAGTGCAAAGCCGCCGAATACGAAGATCTGTCCGGGGAGAAAAGTCTCACCCTGGACTGCATCACCATCGATGATAGTAGTAGCCATCAATCCTAACGGCGACGACACAGAGGAACTCTCAATGAAAGCACCAATGTCGGTGTCAAAACCGACGGATCTCGGGTAGGGGGTCCCGAACTGTGCGTCTAGGCCGGATGGTAATAGAAGGCACGAGACATGATGTTTTACCCAGGTTCGGTCCCTCTTGATGGAGGTAAAACCCTACGTCCTGCTTGATTAATATTGATGATATGTGTAGTACAAGAGTAGATCTACCACGAGATCAGAGAGGCTAAACCCTAGAAGCTAGCCTATGGTATGATTGTATGTTATGGTTGTTGTCCTACGGACTAAAACCCTTCGGTTTATATAGACACCGGAGAGGGTTAGGGTTACACAAGGTCGGTTACAAAGGAGGAGATATCCATATTCGTATCGCCTAGCTTGCCTTCCACGCCAAGTAGAGTCCCATCCGGACACGAGACAAAGTCTTCAATCTTGTATCTTCATAGTCTAACAGTCTGACCAATGGAGATAGTCCGGCTGTCCGGAGACCCCCTAATCCAGGACTCTCTCAGGGCCTTTTCCGGAGCTCCTCCGGAGGGGGAATTGATCACGGGGGCTTCTACATCAACTCCATATATAGCCCCTCCGATGATGTGTGAGTAGTTTACCTCTGACCTTCGGGTCCATAGCTAGTAGCTAGATGGCTTCTTCTCTCTCTTTGGATCTCAATACAAAGTTCTCCTCGATTCTCTTGGAGATCTATTCGATGTAATCTTATTTTGCGGTGTGTTTGTCGAGATCCGATGAATTGTGGGTTTATGATCAAGTTTATCTATGAACAATATTTGAATCTTTTATGAATTCTTTTATGTATGATTGGTTTATCTTTGCAAGTCTCTTTGAATTATCAGTTTGGTTTGGCCTGCTAGATAGATGTTTCTTGTAATGGGAGAAGTGCTTAGGTTTGGGTTCAATCTTGCGGTGCTCGATCCTAGTGACAAAAAGGGAAACGACACGTATTGTATTGTTTCCATCGAGGATAAAAAGATGGGATTTATATCATATTGCATGAGTTTATCCCTCTACATCATGTCATCTTAATTAAGGCATTACTCTGTTCTTATGAACTTAATACTCTAGATGCATGCTAGATAGCGGTCGATGTGTGGAGTAATAGTAGTAGATGCAGGCAGGAGTCGGTCTACTTGTCATGGACGTGATGCCTATATACATGATCATACCTAGAAATTCTCATAATTATTCGCTTTTCTATCAATTGCTCAATAGTAATTTGTTCACCCACCGTAATACTTATGCTATCTTGAGAGAAGCCACTAGTGAAATCTGTGTCCCCCAGGTCTATTCTCCATCATACAAGTTTCCAATCTATTTTATTTTGCAATCTTTACTTTCAATCTATATCATAAAATTACCAAAAATATTTATCTTATTATTATCATCTCTATCAGATCTCACTCTTGCAAGTGGCCGTGAAGGGATTGACAACCCCTTTATCGCGTTGGTTGCGAGGTTCTTATTTGTTTGTGTAGGTACGAGGTGACTCGCGCATGGTCTCCTACTGGATTAATACCTTGGTTCTCAAAAACTGAGGGAAATACTTACGCTGCTTTGCTGCATCACCCTTTCCTCTTCAAGGGAAAAACCAACGCATGCTCAAGAGGTAACACGGGGTAACCGTGAGTTGATGTGAAAGTCGAGCAGGCCCCGAGAGCACCAGCAAGTTAATTACGCGGCACGGCCGGGCATTCTGGGCCCTTGTCGTAAGTCCACGAGACGGGGCGATGGGGTCACATCGATCGTGAGTCTCTGCTCGTTTCCGCAAGCTAATAATACACTATGGTTTGGGTATTTGTTTTGAGTTGGCCTTCGGTCTTTACGCACTAACCACCACGCGAGAATAGTTATGGGCCTCGATGACATAGTATCAGCTGAAGCTTTGTCAGACATCCAGTTCAGCATTGCGGCACGGCTGGGCCGACACAACAGAGGTGGTGCCTGGTCTGCCCTGCTCACAACGACCTGGAGTACAATGGGCGATGGGCCCAGACCCGAAGTGCTTAGGATGCAGACTGGCAGGGACCTCTCTGTTGAGCCTAGGTAGGGCTATGACATGTTGATTTTCCAAGGCCGGGCATTGACCCAGAAAAGTGTGTCTGGCCAGAGTAATCAAGCGTGTTGGTAAACGTCGTGCACCCCTGCAGGGAAGATTATCTATTAATAGCCGTGTCCACGGTAAGAGACGTTCAGACTTATATCCTGATCTATTACAACTAGAAATGGATACTTGAGATATGTGGCTCCGGAATTGCTTTCTCGTAGGGAGTCGAGGAAAGATCTTTGGGTGTTAATGTTACAAAATGTTTGTTAATATAAACTGCTGCAAGATGCTGGGAGCTGCTTGAAGATGCTAGTCTTCGATAGGCTAGGCTTTTCCCCTCTATTCTGGCATTCTGCAGTTCAGTCCACATATACAACCCCTCCTTTTGATAACAATGCATACTTAGTTTAGATCTGATGCTTGCGAGTACTTTGGATGAGTACTCACGGTTGCTTTGCTCCCCCCTTTCCCCCTTCTTTCTTCTTTCCGGTTGTTGCAACCAGTTGGTGGATCCCTGGAGCCATATGCCACCGCCGACGGATACTACTACATGGAGGCCGCCGAAGACCACGAGTAGTTAGGAGGTCCCGGGCAGGAGGCCTTGCCTCTTCGATCGTTGTTGCTTTTGTGTTGGCCTTCTTAAGGCAGTCTTATTTAACTTATGTATGTACTCAGATATTGTTGCTTCTGCTAACGCTGTGTATCGAGCTTGTGTATTCGAGCCCTCGAGGCCCCTGGCTTGAAATATGAAGTTTGTATTTTTTTTATTCGTGTCTAGAGTTGTGTTGTGATATCTTCCCGTGAGTCCTTGATCTTGATCGTACACATTTGCGTGTATGATTTGTGTACTATTGAATCTGGGGCGCCACAAGTTGGTATCAGAGCCGACTGCCTATAGGAACCCACTTTCCAACTCCTTGGCTGAAGTTGAGTCTAGTCTTTGAAAAATTGTTTTACTAACATGGTTGTGTGGCTTACAGGCGCACGTCGCCTATGGGTTGGTAGTAGGATCTTTTACTCCTCGCCTATACTCTGGGACTCTGATCTCTCTTCTATTCGGGTTAAATGATTTGCTAACTCTAATGATAGGATCTCGCGATCACATCCATCTGGAGATTTGTAATACGCCTTTCTTGAATTGGGAGACAAGATCTGCTTCACATTGTTCATTGACTGCAGGATCCTTTTATCGAGGGAACCCTGCGTCGTCACTTGCAAATCCCTAACTCCAGAGATTTTCCCCGACGTTGATGTAGCCTTTGCTATGTCTCATTGTTGTGTCCCTCCATCGCGAGCATATGTGCTGCCTAGTATGTCTAGGGTGTTTCTCTTATCCGAATTCCTACGAACAACGTGTAATTGACCCCCACATATGTATTGGTATGTCTTCAATGACTACTTCTTTGTACATATTCCTAGTACCAGTAAGTCTATCTTAATTAATATCATCTACCCCACTAATATGGCACATTCTGATCTTTAAAATACTGCAGCTCATCTTAAAACCAAGGACCCCTGAACCACTCCTGGCTGGTGAATTGCTGATGGTTCGGAGATTTATCAGCGACTTCTTCCTGAATTACTACAATAATCCCACTGGTGATAATGAAGATTTCAGCATGCGTTCTCCTGAAACATTGAGTATGAGTTCGCCGCCAAACATATATATATATATACGCATGGATCCATTGTTTTCCATTTGATGAGGTCTTCGTATTTTGTACACTATGATTAATTATGTAATGCATATATGTGTGGACAAATCATTGGAATTTAGCTAACATATGTTCAATTGCAATTGTTGCGAATCTGATGAATGTTCTTCCTGTGGACACTATTTGTTCAATTGAATATTATGGCGAATTTGCTTTTTGCGTGTCGATTCAAAATGGGATATTTTTGTTTATTTGTTCAATTGAATATTGTGGCGAATTTGCTTTTTGCGTGTCGATTCAAAATGGGATATTTTTGTTTATTTGTTCAATTGAATATTGTGGCGAATTTTCTTTTTGCATGCCGATTCAAAATGGGATATTTTTGTTTTAACATAGCAATTATTCCGCACACGGTTCAACTAATGAGTGTGTGCGATCCACATCGAAAAGCATACATCAATCATAGCGGAACCATCGGTGATACACAGCAGATCGCAAACAATTTGCAGCGCTATACGTGTGTGTAGGGTCTCCGGAACCATTTGTGATATCGCGTTATCGCACACGAGAACTCGGAGTAAACCGTGCCCAATGTAAAATACAATCCCAGTCGTAATTTTTTTAGGAAACGTGTGGGGTCCCAAACGAAAAGCACACTTCACTCTCGCCGCAACCGTTGGTGATACACAACAAATCACAGACGGTCTGCATCACTTCTATGTGTGCGAAGGGGCTCCTGAACCGTTTGTGATAGAACATTACCGCAGATGGTAATTATTGGGAAACGTGTGCGATGGAGTCTTGCATGGCAGATGGGGCACAAATCACACAGTTCATATGTTGGCCCGTGTGCCTTACATACTATTTCCCAAATGGCTCATTACGACACACCGTTTGGTTTCACTGCATCCTTAGAAACGATTAATCATCAATCCCACACGTGCGAAAGAATTTAGTGTGTGCTATAACACACACGATTACATTTTGGAAGGCCTCGGGATCATTGCTCCATATCCCCGACGGTTTCTCAGCCGTGTGGGAAGGACCCCCTATTGCCCACACTCACTTGGCGACGGTCCCAAATGTCGTCACGGAAAGGGGGTAAAAACCGTTTGTATAGCACCGATGCGTACTAGTGCATGAAGGGATTGACAACCCATTTTTCACATTGTGTGCAAGTGTTTGTTAGTTTGTGCAGGTGCACCTATTGGGGACTTACTTGTACCTCCTACTGGATTGATACCTTGGTTCTTAACTGAGGGAAATACTTATCTCTACTTTGCTGCATCACGCTTTCCTCTTCAAGGGAAAATTCAACGCAAGCTTAAGAAGTAGCAGGAAGAATTTTTGGCGCCGTTGCCAGGGAGGTTCTACATCAAGCCTACCAAGTACCTATCCTAAACTCTCATCTCTTGGACTTACATTATTTGCCATTTGCCTCTCAGTTTCCTCTCCACCACTTCTAGAACATTTTCAAAAAAACATAAAATATTCGTCTTTTTATTTGCCTTCTTTCGTTCGTCTTTTCCTTTGCTTGTGTGCTAGAGCGCTTGCTTTGAACTTATTATCATGAGTGATTTTGGTATGGCAGAAACAAATGACGGTAAAACTCCTAAAATTGGATGCTCTGCCAATATGGTTGCTAAAACTTTTGTCTGGGGGCAAGGGAATGTTATAGGAAAAGAAACCATCCAAGAGTTCTTTAATTGCGTGGGAACTGTGACTTGTGATGATGTTCCCATGTTTAAAAGAACTAAGACTTATGCAGATGCTATTTCAGCTCTTGTTTTTAAACTTGGGAAAAGATTTATTCACACTCACCCCACCTTGCAAACATTGTTTTATGAGATACTTGTGATAAAGGACCCTAAAGCTAAGAAAATAGCTACCCTTATCCTTATGAATGAGTTTGATCACATAGTGCGGGAAGCTAAGGAGATCTTTGATTTTTATGGTATGAACCATGACAAATCGATAATATAGATCAGATCCTCTACAATAGTGATTATGTTTTAATAACTTTGCTTGGCAATAATCAAATCTTTGATGAGAACCTTACAAAGGCAATTCCTATTTTAGATATGATCCAACAAGTTTTCAACAATGTTAACCAACAATATTCTTGGATAGTAGCTGGTAATCAAAGGGGATATGCCGAGTGGCAACTTGAGAATGCTAAAATTTCTATCGATGATGTGTTTCATGTTATATTTGAAAGGCCTCCTGACAAAAACACTTTCATGGAAATCAAGAACAAAGATGACAATACCTAGATCTATGCAATATGCCTAGCTAGGGGCATTAAACAATAGCGCTTGTGGGGAAGCAACCCAATTTTATTTTGTGTTTTTGTTTTTGCTTCAGTTCTTTAATAAATACACAATATTACTTCTGTAATAATTGTGTTTGAGTGTTTTAGTTAGTTTTCGTGCCAAGTAAGACCTTTGGGATGATCTATGGCGATAGTTGATTTAATCTTGCTGAAAAACAGAAACTTTTGCACCCAGTAGCAGAATTGTTAAAATTCACTGGAGCGTGATACAATTCTGATTTTTTTTACAAAAGATTGATATACAAATTGCCCTGGCTTTCCTAATTTTTAAGATTTTTTTGAGCTACAGAAGTATATAAAATTTCCAGATTACTACAGAGTGTTCTATTTTTGGCAGATTCTATTTTCATTGTGTTGTTTGCCTATTATGATGAATCTATGGGTAGTATCGGGGGGTATGTGATGTCTACTACACAACTTTATTCTTGTAGACACGTGTTGGGCCTCCAAGAGGAGAGTTTTGTAGGACAGTAACAATTTTCTCTCAAGTGGACGACCTAAGGTTTATCAATCTGTGAGAGGTGTAGGATGAAGGTGGTCTCTCTCAAACGACCCTGCAACCAAATACAAGAAATCTCTTGTGTCCCCAACACACCCAATACAATGGAAAATTGTATAAGTGCACTAGTTCAGCGAAGAGATGGTGATAAAAGTGTAATATGGATGGTAGAAATATATTTTTATAATATGAATAAATAAAAACAGCAAGGTAGTAAATAGTAAACGAGCACAAAAACGGTATTGCAATGCTTGAAAATGAGGCCTAGGGTCCGTACTTCCACTAGTGCAACCTCTCAACAATGCTAACATAGTTGGATCATATGATTATACCTCAAAGTGCAATAAAGAATCACTCCCGAGGTCCTATTAGCAGAGAACAAAAGATAGGAAGTGTTTGTATGGTACGAAACCACCTCAAAGCTATTCTTTCCATTCGATCTATTCAAGAGTTCGTACTAAAATAAGACTAAGCTATTATTTCCGTTCGATCTGTCCTAGAGTTCGTACTAAAATAACACCAAAGAGAATTCTTATTCATACTACTCAATCCAACACAAGAACTACAAGGAGACCCCAAAGTTTCTATCGGAGAAAAGATAATAAAAGTGTGCATCAACCCCTATGCATAGATTACCCCAATGTCACCTCGGGAATCTGCGAGTTGAGTGCCAAAACATATATCAAGTGAATCAATAGGATATCCCATTGTCACCTCAAGTATTCATACCGCCAGACATACATCATGTGTTCTCATATCTGAACATTCAATCCGACAAGACAAAACTTCAAAGGGTAAAGATTCAATTCATCACAACAAGAGTATAGAGGGAAGAAACATCATATGATCCGAATAGATTAACAAAGCCCATGATATAGATCATGAGAGAGAGAGAGATTAAACACATAGCTACTGGTACAAACCCTCAGCCCCAAGGATGGACTACTCCCTCCTCATCGTGGTGGCCACTGAGATGATGAAGATGGCCACCGAAGATGATTCCCCCCTCTGGCAGGGTGACGGAACAGGGTCTAGATTGGTCTTCGGTGGCTATAAAGGCCTGCGACGGTGGAACTTCTGATCTAGGATAACCCTGAAGGGTTTCGGAATATTTGGGAATTTATAGTGCAAAGAAGCACTAGTAGAAAAAGGGGGCTTTGGTCTAGGCCGGGTAACCCCATTAGTCCCGGTTCAGTCCAGAACCAGGACCAATGGGTGCATTAGTCCCGGTTCGTGCGGCTAAGGCATTAGTCTCGGTTCACCTGGGCCCTTTAGTCCCGGTTGATGCCACGAACCGGGACTAAAGGGTGCGATGCCCATTAGTCCCGGTTGGTGCCACCAACCGGGACTAAAGGTCTAACCTTTAGTACCGGTTGGTGCCACCAACCGGGACTAATGGCCTTTGAGGCATTAGTATCGGTTCATGGCACGAATCGGTACTAAAGATCCAATTTTCAAACTCCCCCCCCCCCCCATGGACCGCCTTTTCAGTTTTAGAAAAAAACAAAAGAAAATGATGGAAATGTCAAAAAAATAAAATAAAATAAGTTTCCCATGTGATATGTGGTCTAGTTGTTGGGAAAATTTACAAATATGAATTTCGACTTTATTTACAAAATCTCTCTGGAATTTGTAAAATGGGCATAACTTTTGCACACGAACTCGGATTAAAAAGTTTTTTATATGAAAAATCATCTACTCGAAAAGTTACATCCGATGGAGACTGCCTACAGCCTGTTTGTAAATTTGTAGAATCCTCAAATTCCAAAAGGAAAAAAGTTATGCTCAACTTTCAGTTTTTTTTAAATTTTCATTAAATCTGGTCAAACTATGGTCAAACTACTTATTCAAGAAGTATTAGTGTTACTAAATAATTATTCAAGAATATTAGTGTTATTAAATAATTATTTCATTTTTTTGAATTTTGGTCAAATCTGGTCAAACTATGGTCAAACTGTGGTCAAACAATGGTCAAACTACTTATTCAAGAAATATTAGTGTTACTAAATAATTATTGTTTTTTAGAACAATAGTTTCAAACTCAAACAGTGAAATGTGTGACTTCATGCTCAAGCTACTATTGTCAAGAAAACAACGAGTGTAGACTTGGAAACGAGGGAGAATAGAACCTGGAAGTTAAGCGTGATCAGGCTGGGGGAGTGGGAGGATGGGTGACCGTCCGGGAAGTTAGATGATTTGGAATGATGAGGGGTGATTAGAGATTAAATTGAGCAGTGGTGAGAGGGGTGATTAGAGATTAGAGGTTAAAATAAATCAGAAATTTGAAAATAAAAAAGTTTCAAAAAAAATTTAAAAAAAATTCAAAAAAAAATTTCAAAAAAAATTAGAAAATTACCTTTAGTACCGGTTGGTGTTACCAACCGGGACTAAAGGTGGACCTCCAGGCAGCGGCCACGTGGAGGGCCTTTAGTCCCGGTTCTGGTTTGAACCGGGACTAAAGGGTCAGGGCATTAGTACCGACCCTTTAGTCCCGGTTCAAGAACCGGGACTAAAGGCCCTTATGAACCGGGACTGCAGGCCCTTTTTCTACTAGTGAAGGGGTACGGGAGGCCACCGAGGTGAGCACAACCCATCAGGGCACGCCTGGGGACCCAGGCGCACCGTGGTGGGTTGTGCCCCCCTCGTGGCACCCCTCAGGTGCAGCTCTGGCCCATCGGGTGTCTTCTGGTCCTTAAAAATTCTCCAAAAAGTTTCGTGGTGTTTGGAGTTTGTTTGATATTAATTTCACGCGATGTAAAAAACAAGCAAAAAATAACAACTGTCACTTGGCACTGGGTCAATAGGTTAGTCCCAAAAAATTATATAAAGTTGCTATAAAATGATTGTAAAACATCCAAGAATGATAATATCACAGCATGAATACTTCATAAATTATAGGTATGTTGGAGACATATTAGCATCCCCAAGATTAATTCCTACTCGTCCTCGAGTAGGTAAACGATAAAAGAAATAATTTATGAAGTGTGAATGCTAGCAAAGTGCAAAAGTTTGATCAATGATAATTTCAATCACTTTTCCTAGCATCATGAAAATAACTCTTTCTTATAAAATTTCTCATGTTTAAAGTAGCAACCAATTCACATGTTATTGTTCAAACAATGAGTTCTCTTGAAACTCAACAACCTATGTTCTTAGTCACCAAGCAATTGCAATTCAACTTATTCAACATAGTTTAAGTAAGAGCTCCACATACTCAACCATCATATAGTCTTCTATGATTGCTAACACTCACCGCGTACACATGAGCAAAACGTTTCAATCGGACACATAGAAAGATAAGGGCTTATTGTTTTGCCTCCCTATGTATTCACCTCAAGGGTAATGTCAACAATAATAACTCATGCTACCCTCCAACTGGATATATTTTCCTAGATCTTTCCTCACCACATGATGCTTGCCAAAAGATAAAAATAAAAAGGAATAGAGATAAGAACTTCGACTCTTTGCATAAAAGTAAATTCATAAAAGTAAAAGATAGGCCCTTCACAGAGGGAATTAGAGGTTGCCACGCACTTATTTGTTTGTATGTTCAACCCCTTAGTGCAAAAGAATGTCACATTGTATTGCCCCTTATTATAGCAAGATTTATTATGCAGTTCGTCGCTTTTATTACTTTGCCATCACAAGTTCATACAACGCTCAATTTTCTCTTACACTAAATGATCTCACACATTTAGAAGCAATTTTTATTGCCTTATTGCACCAATGACAACTTACTTGAAGGATCTTGCTCAATCCTTAGGTAGGTATGGTGGACTCTTGAAAATAAGATCTGGGTTTAAGGGTTTTTGGATGCATAAGTAGTATCTCTACTTGGTGTGGAATTTTTGGCTAGCAAAGGTGGGGGACAAGCACCACATGTTGAAGGATCTATGACAATATAACTTCTATGTGAATATGAACAAAAATAAACCATTATGTTGTCTTCCTTGTCCAACGTCAACAATTTTGGCATATAATATTTTTATGGGGGCTCACAATCAAAAAATATTTCCATGATAGTGTATTTAGATGTGAAAGTTCTCTTCCTTATACTAATTATTCATGAATTGCTTGTATGACCAATATTGTGATTGTCAAGCCTCAAAAGATTTCACTTTATAAACCCAATGTGAAGCTACCACTAGGCATGATATGATTTCAAATTCATGACATTCAATTTATCCAACAATTTACTCATAGGATATAAGTGAAGCACAAGAGTAAATGACATAGAAAAGAGCTTCGTTGACGGGATGTGAAAGCCGCTTACTTAGCCTCCCTGGCAACTATTTGCGGACTCTATTTTATTTAAAAACTTCATATATAAGCATTTTATTAAAACAGCAAGCAAAAACAAAATAAAATGACTTTCTAATAATATCACAACTCATGTGAAGAAGCAAATACTTAGGCTCAACCGATACTTACCAATAATTATTGAAGAAGAAAGGTGGGAAGCCTACTGGGGCATCCCCAAGGTTAGATGCTTGAGACTTCTTGGAATATTATCTTGGGATGCCTTGGGAATATCCAAGATTGAGCTTTTTTGTCTCCTTAATTCTTCTCATATCACAGTTTTCCTAAATCTCAAAAGTTTCATCCACACAAAACTCAACAAGAACTCGTGAGATAAGTTAGTATAAACCAATGCAAAAACCTTATCATTCTCTACTGTAGGAAATCACTAAAATTATTATTCAACATTAAATACTAAATGCCTCTACATATTTAATACTCCTATCCTCAAATAGAATCATTAAACAAGCAAACATATGCAAACATAACAACAATATGCCAAAACAGTACAGTCTGTAAAGAATGCAAGAGTATCAATACTTCCCTAACTCCAAAAGTTATGAAAATTTTCCACACTATAGAAAATTTATCAGAGCTCATTTTGCAAAAAGTTTCAAAATTTTATTAGATTCTGAATTTTCTATGGAATTTTTGCAACAACGGTAAACTTTCTGTTTTCAAACAGCAACATGTAGGCTTGTGAAACAAGCATAGTAAAGGCTATCAATGCCACTTTTATTGAAATAAAAGATGCAAAACATTATTATAAATAACAGAAAGAAAATCCTAGAAAAATAAATTGACACTCCAAGCAAAACTCATATCATGTGATGAATGAAAACATAGCTTCGAGTGAGGTTACTAATAATGTTGAAGACGAAAGAGGGGATGCCTTCCCGGGCATCCCCAAGCTTAGTTGCTTGGATCTTACTTGAATATTTCTTTGGGGTTCCTTGGGAATCCCAAATATTAGGTTATTGTCACTCCTTATTCTCGTCATATTGATATCTCACCCAAAACTTGAAAACTTCAACCACTCAAAACTTAACGGAACTTTGTGAGATAGGTTAGCATGATAAAGCAAACCATTCCACTTTTGGTACTGTCAAAGACAAGATTCATATTTGTTCTCACACAATTCCTACTGTAGCATATCATTTCTACAATTTATATTCAGCAATATAAGCCATATAAACTAGGAAACAAGCAAACTATGCATTGAAAACAGAATCTATCAAAAACAGAACAGTCTGTAGTAATCTATACTCAAACCATACTTTTGCTACTCAAAAACTTATGAAAAATTAGGACCACATGAGAAATTTGTATATTATTGTGAAAAAAGAATCAACTCAAAATCACTCTTCTGTTAAAAAACTAGAATTAGTTTCGTGAGCGGAAAAGTTTCTGTTTTTCAGCAAGATCAAAGCAACTATCACCCAACATGATCCTAAAGGCTTTACTTGTCACTTTATCGAAACAAGAGCAATAAAACATGATTATTACAGTATCCTAATCATGTGAACACACAAAAACAGTAGGTGAAATTGTTGGGTTGTCTCCCAAAAAGCGCTTTTCTTCAATGCCTTTTAGCTAGGCATGATGATTTCAATGATGCTCGCATAAAAGATAAGAATTGAAACATAAAGAGAGCATCATGAAGCATATGACTAGCACATTTAGGTCTAACCCACTTCTAGAGCATAGGGATTTTGTGCGCAAACAACTTATGGTAACAAGAATAAACTAGCATAGGAAGGCAAAACAAGTGCAACTTCAAAACAATCAACACATAGAGAAGAAACTTGATATTACTGAGATATGTAAGAGCATAAGTTCACTTCTCATAATAATTTTCAGAAACATCATGAATAGATTCAACAATATAGCTATCGCATACATCACTCTTTTCATGATGCACAAGCATAGAAGATTTCTTACTCTTTATGGCATACATGTCATCGTAATAATCATCATTGATAGCAACTTCATTGTCATAGTCAATTGAAACCTCTTCCAAAATAGTGGATGTATCACTAAATAAAGTCACGACCTCTCCAAATCCTCTTTCATGAATATTTTAGTAAGATTCAACACCCTCTAAAATAGTGGGATCACTACTACCTAGAGTTGACACTCTTCCAAACCCACTTTCATCAATGTAATCATCATAAATAGGAGGCATGCTATCATCATAATAAATTTTCTTCTTGAAAGTAGAAGGAATCAAAGGATCATATTCATTAAGTAAAGCATCCCCAAGCTTAGGACAAGCATTATTTCCAGCAAATAAATCTTCAAACATACCATACTCATTAAACATAGCACTCCCAAGCTTGTGGTTTTGCATATTATCACAATCATTCTTATCAATAGCATCAATGGCACCAATAGTATAGCAAACATTATTATCATATTCTTGCAAGCAATTGCTAAAAACATTTTCAAGATCATAAGGGGTATCGTTGTCTTCCCAATAATAATCATTACAACAAGTGGTAGGTATCACAAAATCATACTCAATATCATCATCCTCCATCAACATATTTGATTCACTTTCATGAGGCACAATGGTGATAGGAGCAACATTATTCGGGAGAGATACCTTTTTACCTTTATTATTTCTTCTTTTCTTCTTCTTCACCACATCATGTGTGGGTTTAATTAATTCTTTCAAGCTTCTTATTGAAGAGATTGATTGGATAGGAAGCTCCTCCTTGTTACCTGATTCATCATAATAAACACTAGGAGGGTATTGGGAAATATTTTCCCTTTCATTAGTACTTTCTTCATATTCTATTTGTTTTCTTGTCTTTAGATAGTTTTCAATATAAGGATTCTCAATGCAATTTACTGCACAAAACATATAAATTTCCTCTAGATCAAAATCAAGAAATCTCTCGAGATTTTGAAAGCCCTTAGTTATATGTTTCATTTCTTCATACCCCAAAAGAATACTAAGCTCTTTATGATGCTCAAGGGAAATCAAGTTATCACATTTTTTGGACACAATTTGATCATGAAACAATTTGCATTAGAGATTTAAATGACCATGTTCATTGCAAAGTTCACAAAGATGGCGAAAAAATTACATCTTTCAGCACAATCATCTAGCCTCTCTTGCAACCTTTTCATTTCTAAATATTTATGCTTCTTACAAAATCTATCTTTCCTTTTTGGTGTGCAAAGGCACTCGCAATTCACTCTGCAAAAAGTGACATGCTTATAAGAAACATTTTTGTCATGACTTGTGCAATCATCATTAGCATTTTGGATATTCGAAGAATTCACACTAACAACATTGCAATCATGCTCATCATTCCAATATTTTGTGCCAAGCATTTTATTGACTTCTTCTTCTAACAATTGAGCACGATTTTCTGAACCATCATTTTCAAGAAAGAATCTATAGAGATGATCAATAATATGATGCAACCTAAATTCCATTTTTATGTAGTTTTCTTTTATAAACCAAACTAGTGATAAAATAAGAAACTAAAAGACTCGGTTGCAAGATCTAAATATATACCTTCAAGCACTCACCTCCCCGGCAACAGCGCTAGAAAAGAGCTTGATGTCTACTATGCAACTTTGTTCTAGTAGACACGTGTTGGGCCTCCAAGCGTAGAGTTTTGTAGGACAGTAGCAATTTTCCCTCAAGTGGATGACCTAAGGTTTATCAATTCGTGAGAGGTGTAGGATGAAGGTGGTCTCTCTCAAACGACCCTGCAACCAAATACAAGCAATCTCTTGTGTCCCCAACACACCAAATACAATGGCAAATTGTATAGGCGCACTAGTTTGGCGAAGAGATGGTGATAAAAGTGTAATATGAATGGTAGAAATATATTTTTATAATCTTAATAAATAAAAACAGCAAGGTAGTAAATAGTAAACAGTCACAAAAATGGTATTGCAATGCTTGAAAATGAGGCCTAGGGTCCGTACTTTCACTAGTGCAACCTCTCAACAATGCTAACATAGTTGGATGATATGATTATCCCTCAAAGTGCAATAAATAATCACTCCCGAGTACCTATTAGCGGAGAACAAAAGATAGTAATTGTTTGTGGGGTTCGAAACCACCTCAAAGCTATTCTTTCTGTTTGATCTATTCAAGAGTTCGTACTAAAATAAGACCAAGCTATTCTTTTCGTTCGATCTATCCTAGAGTTTGTACTAAAATAATACCAAAGCAAATTCATATTCATAATACTCAATCCAACACAAAGAACTACAAGGAGACACAAAGTTTCTATCGGAGAAAAGATAATAAAAACATGCATCCACCCCTATGCATAGATTACCCCAATGTCACCTCGGGAATCTGCGAGTTGAGTGCCAAAACATATATCAAGTGAATCAATATGATATCCCATTGTCACCTCAAGTATTCATACCACAAGACATACATCATGTGTTCTCATATCTGAACATTCAATCAGATAAGACAAAATTTCAAAGGGCAAAGATTCAATTCATCACAACAAGAGTATAGAGGGGAGAAACATCATATGATTCGACTATATTAACAAAGCCCATGATATAGATCATGAGAGAGAGAGAGAGATTAAACACATAGCTACTGGTACAAACCCTTAGCCCCGAGGGTGGACTACTCCCTCCTCATCGTGGTGGCCGCCGGGATGATGAAGATGGCCACCAGAGATGATTCCCCCTCCGACAGGGTTCCAGAATGGGGTCTAGATTGTTTTTCGGTGGCTACAAAGGCCTGCGTCGGCCGAACTTCTGATCTAGGTTAACCCCTAAGGGTTTCGGAATATTTGGTAATTTATAGTGCAAAGAAGGGGTACGGGAGGCCACCGAGGTGAGCACAACCCACCAGGGCACGCCTGGGGGCCCAGGTGCACCCTGTGGGTTGTGCCCCCCTCGGGACACCCCCCACGTGCAGCTCTGGCCCATTGGGTGTCTTCTGGTCCATAAAAATTCTCCAAAAAGTTTCGCGGTGTTTGGACTCTGTTTGATATTGATTTCCTGTGATGTAAAAAATGCAAAAAATAGCAACTGACACTTGGCACTGGGTCAATAGGTTAGTCCCAAAAAATGATATAAAGTTGCTATAAAATGATTGTAAAACATCCAAGAATGATAATATAACAGCATGAATACTTCATAAATTTTAGATACAATGGAGACGTATCAGCAATATTCTCTAAGATAGCATTAGAAGTTTCAGCATGAGAATCTGCATTGCTACGCTCTAGGCATTTCAAACAAGGAGGTACAAAACTAGCAGGAAGTTGAACAGATTGCTCAGTAAAGAGAGAAGCTTTCTCTAAAGCCAACTCATTATGAGACTCTTTCAGTGACACGAGTTATTGATTCCCGTTAAGGAGTTCATTTGACAAACTCTGGTAGTCAACCATAAGTGAATCATATTGATTGGTAAGATCTTCAATAGTTGATAAAAAAGCATCTCTCTTCGATCAACTTTTGATTCTTCTCCATTTGTTTGACCAGCAATCCTTCAGTTTTCCGGAGATTTCTCTCAAGCATTTCAAGTTCATCATGTTGGGACTTAGTGATCTTGACTAGATTGGCATAAGATATCTATCCAGGAGAATATTCGCTCATGGATCTTTGGTCTTTTGTGGATACCTGATCCTTAGAAGATTTTGTCGCGAGACAAAAAGATGATTGGTTCATCATCGCTTGAATCATCGTTACTTGAAGCATCATCGTCAGTATCTGATTCGCTGATATTTTTCGATGATTCAATGGCAACATATGCATTGCTTCTCCCAATCATTTGTAGAACTCTTTGTAACATCCCAAATTTCTAAATTTTGGAATGTTATATTAAATCAATAGTTTTGGTTGTTTGTTTGATTGTGGTGTGATTCCTTGTGTGAAATTCAGTGAAATTTGAAACTTTTGAAAGTTAAATAAGAGGGAATGAAATGACTTTCCCAAACTTTCACCTTGCATTTCTGATCTTCATGAATTCAAACTCATTTCATCACAACACCCTGGAGTGAAGATGATATGACTTCTTCCATTTAAATAAATGAAAAAGGGTTTTGAAAAGATTTGAATTCCACCAGGAATTATTTCAAATTCAGGAACTTTATGCAACTCAATGACTTTTAAGAGAGAAGATAAAATGACTTCTTCAAAACATATGAAATATGAGTTGGAAGTTTAAAAAAATCAAATTTGAAGTTCCTTTGAAGGTATTTTGAAAATCATTTTTCAATTTGGAGTTATTTGGTTTTATTCAAATTATTTTTCTCCAAAAATAAAATATATGAAAATTAGGGTAAAATGATTCCCTACAATAGAATAATGGAGAGAAATAAATTTGAAATTATTTTGGTATGTTTAAAATGATTTTTATTGGGTTTTATGGTAGCAGTAGCATTGTTGGCTTTATTTAAATTTTTGTGGATTTTATTTGACACTAGAAAAATGTTCATGTGGTATAAAATCTTTTTCTAGCAATTTTGATATATTATATGCCTATATTATATTTTTATTTTACTTGGTTTTATTTTATTTTCTGTAAAATAGTTTAAAAAAACTTTTCTTCCACCGACTGGGCCGGCCCAGCTCCAGCCAGGCCGTAGCCCAGCGCGCGACCACCTTCGCTCCCGTGCCCAGCTCGGACTCGCCGGAGTCCGGCGCTCTCACGGCGTCGTCACCCCCTCGCCCAAGTCTGTCGCCACCCCGACCCCCCTCCCCTATATAAGTCACCGCCCCGCCGCCGTTGCCAATCCCGCAGTTGTGCCGAAGTCCGCCACCGCCGCCCGGATCTGCCGCCCGACCCGCCGGTTTTTCCCGGTCCGATACGAACCGCTGGTTTCTCCGGTATATTTGTTTTAGATCGGTTTTTGTTTTTTTACTTAGCTCTAAATAGCGAACATCCCCTGTTTAGAACAGTTTAGCGAGCGTCCGCTCGATACTTTTTTCATTTTTCTGTTATTTTACGCCGGGGACCTATCCGTGAATACTTATCTTACAAATTAGCCCTTGCTTTTCAATCTATCATAACTTTTTGCTCCCTTGTCCAAATCCAACAAAACCAACGCCCACTTCGTCGTTATGATCCCCTCTATCCAGATAACCAACTTAAAAATATTTTTGAAAATTAAAATTTGATTTCAAACAGATTTGAATTCAAACTCCTTTTGTTCATAACTCGAGTTTTATAACTCCAATTTAATTGATTCCTTTTGCTAACTAAAGCTCTTGACCTAAACTTTCTAATAAGACCAAATCCACCTAATTTTGGTACTGTTAGAAATTGTTTTTTGTTGCAAGAGATAATCACTTGTTTTCAAGGTTTTCCGAGTTCCTTTCTTCGATTCTTTTGCATGAGTGCTTATGTATGCAATTGTTTTCTTACGATAGATTGAACAGAGTGTGATGAATATAACTATCAGGAGTTGAGAGTACGAATCATCTTCACCAATAGTACAAGGAAAGTAACACTTTGATCATATCCCCTTTATTACCCAGTTTTTGTGCATTAGCTTCAACCCTCAAACATTGCATGAGTAGGACTTTGATAACACGTGGGTATTGGGAAGTAGTTGATGAGGTAGGAACCTATTGTCTTAAATCAAACCCCGGGAGTTACTACGTTATGATTGCATTACTTTGCTATGGTCGTAGACGTGGATTGGTATGTGAGATTCACGAAAGATATGAGAGTTATTTATAACTAAGGGGAAACTTAAGGTGGCTACTTAAATACACATCTGGGTGGATTGGTTGCGGGCACCTGGAGCAATCTAGTGTTGTCCTAGGATATCCCGGAGTACCCGTGTGATCATCCTATGGTTTGCCACCTAGGCTTAGAGGGACCATAAGATTATTCATGCTAAAATCTTTAGTGTGCAGCCACAAGCCATTATGGGCTCTGGCATAGTTGAGTATGTTGTGTGACCTCTTTCAGTGGTAGGCTAGCAGATGTAGAGGTTGTAGGTGGTACTGTCTACCCAGAGTAAAGAGTTAATGCTTCGGAAAGACTGTGTCTCGATCCTCCGTTTCTCAAACACCATGTAGTGCGAGAAATCCAATGGAGGAGATCGAGTCTTGTGGGGAAAAGTGCGCAAACCTCTGCAGAGTGTACAAACTAATCATGGTTAGCCGTGTCCCCGGTTATGGACAACTTGAGTATCTGTACTTGAATTATTGATTTGATCTCATCACTTTGCTTAATGAAATTGTTGGTTTATAATTATTATTTTGGGATTGAGTTGGAGGAACCTTCTCAATAATGTCATAAAATTTGTAGTTAAATAAAATATATTCCTTTGTCATAGGAAAAAAATTAGCTTTATGCAAATGATAACCATAGAGCCTCCACCAGCCAAATATGCATGTAGTGATAGCCATTTTTCTGCATTGCTCTATAGTGTGAAATTGCCAGTACATTTAATGTACTAACCTACATGGCTGCAACATCTCATGTTGCCGGAATCTTATGACGAGTAAGTGATACGTTAGGGTTACGATGTCTATTCTCAACTTTGTTGTTGGTGTTATTGGGACTCTATCGCTTTGTTGTTTCTTCCGCTATATGGATTGAGGTAATAGTATTTACGTTACTCTATACATGTGATTTAACTCTGTTATAAATCCTCGAGTACTACGTGTGTGTCAGCATACCGATCCATGGATGACACTTAAGCACAGAGACTTCGATCCATTCGGGTCGGGTCGCTACAAGATGGTATCAGAGCACATGTTGACTGTAGGACATGACCCCTAGAAATTGGCAAGCCCATATGACAGGATTTATCTAAAACTTTATTTTCAAAAGGCATCCCTTAACTCCCATGTTTTCTAAGCTTTACCAAGTATTTCCTCTCATCTCACGTAGTTATACTATACCCTTTCCCCTTTTGACCACGCGAAGATTCGACTAATGAGACCACTCCAAGAAGTACACGATATCAGACAACTAAGACCACTTCGGAATAAAGAGGATTTTACTGGCATTAGAATAATTGAAACTACAATGGTTGAAAACTCCGAAGGCTCGGGGAATTTGAAGGTTCTGAAGAATTCCTAGATTGGTATGACCTAGGAAAGTTACCCTTATGGAATTTGTCAGACTATTGAAGTTGTCAATACCCGAGATCAAGGTGTGTTGGAGAAAGAGCGGAACATGGCAGGAGAAATTAACTATGGAATGATAGCTCATGGCAAAGACATGGGCATACACACGGCTATCCATTATGCTATCGCCCGCTTATACTATTGTCACCGTGCTGAGTTAAGCATGCATTTATTCGGAAGGATTGGATGACAAAAGGGCTAATGGAGCACCTATTAGCAGAAGATGAAGTTTTAACCTTAGCTGGTGTATCCTCGGGATCTGGAGTATTACATCAGGAAGTTGTACTTGACAAGGAAGCATTTCGTGAAGAACTCAGGACCCAGAAGCTAAAAGTAGCCAAGCTGGAGGAGCAAAACCTTGAGATACTGGATATTCGTCAGGAACTAAAGGACAGTAGGACCATGGTTCATGCCAAGGAGGTTGAAAACCCAAAAGTTTGGAATGCAACTCCAGCATATTACAGACGTCGCGAGAGACTTTGCGTCAACAAAAATGACCTGGCAGAAGAACTTGAGAAGATCAGCAAGCACAATTAGAAGAAGCCATCGGAGACATGACCAAGACTTGAAGAGTTTGGCGACTTTGAGGATTCATTGACCTTTAGAAGACCAAATCTCTGTTATATACTTATGTTAGATGCGACGATTGTGAGCTGTCATTTGTTTGATGTTTTTCGGACAGCCACAAAATAAAATCTGTCTCTTCAAAACTATTGTTTGTATTGTGTGTATCCCTCTCTATCTCTCTTATCTCCCCCCAAAACCCTTGGAACAAATAGAGGATGAATGGAGATGAACTCATATTTTCTGGACCGATGACTCAATTGGAGACGGGCCGATGGATTCAGAACATGGAGAATCACGTGAAGAATAACACTATAGCCAGAAAGGATATGGCCCAGCATGCTCTTAAGTGCTTTAAAAGAGGTGCTACTACTTGGTGGAGGATGTACCAAAACATCAATGGATGGCAAGGAGTAACCACTTGGAAAGAATTTAAGTTGGTTCTATAAAGGTCTCGTCTAGTGTCCTAGAAATTGAAGCCTTATGGAAATGATATGAAGAAACCTTGTGCATGCAAGCTCTGTGGAGAAATGGGACACAACCATAAAGAACACAAGGATGAATGCCCTCATTGTGAAGAAAGTCACCCAGCTGAAGAATGCCCAACTAAGAAGATTACTTGTTTCTTGTGTGAAGGGACTACCCACTACCCTGCTCAGTGTCACATTTACCCCATGATACAAAGAACCATCCAGCAAAAGAACGAAGCAATGAAAGGAGCCCTCATGGAAATTTTAGAAGAACCGGTGATGAAGGAAGAGGTGGAGGACACACCCAAAGAAGACCCAATTAAACCCTGCACCAAGTCATGCTATTCATGTGGAGAAAAAGAACACATCTCCCAAAATTGTCTGAATGGGGATCTAGTAGACTTCCCGACGGAGGAAGTAGAGTATGACCCACAAGAGATAGAAGCCCTAATTAGAACAGAAAAGTCTAGGAAGAGAAATAGATTGTATTCCAGGAGCAACCCAATTTCTACAAAGAAGGACCTGAGTCATATCACATGTTTCAGGTGCAAAGATTCAGGGCATTACTTCAGCGGTTTCCCAAAAACGAAGCTGAGGACCCAAGGAGGCTATGTAATCACAAGGAAACCTCGAGACTCGTCAGAAGTATTATGTTTCCTTTGTAATGAAGCAGGGCACTTTTCTAGAGATTGTCCCAATGAGGATATGCTTGGTGAATAGATGAGTCTGTGAGAAAGATAGTAGTAGTCGTGGGAACATTTCTTTTTGTATTCAGGTGTTGAATTGAGGCATGTAATGAGAAATGCAGAAGATTGTAGTAATTTGAGAATCAATAATGTTAGCATTGTTGGTACTGATTTGGATTTTATAAGTTGTTACTCTATGAACAAAGATTTTGATCATTTTCGAGGATATGGGAAATATGTCCTATGGAAGAATTTGTGCATTCCAAGGGTGGTAGTACCCTGTGAGGACCCTTGACCCCTGGAAAAGATAATGATATTCCATGGAGTGGACTTCGGACAAAATAAGTACGAGTTTTGTCTCGATATGTGGGATACCCCAAGAATATGAAGGGATGAATTACTATTGGAATATAAAGGAGGTATAATGTGGGTAATATGGAGCAATTGTAACTCCATGATGGGTCTGAGTAATCATGTCTTAGTTTGGTACAAATAGAAGGAAGGGAGATAGTACAATTGGATGGATTTAAGAATGCTAGGAATCAGGATGTTGGAATAATGATTAGTCCCCCCCCCCCCCGATGATGAGTTCAAGGGTTACAACTGATGAGGTGGGCCATAACCCACAGGCTCCAGGACCTGCCAAGAAGCAAGCACACTCTTGCTGAAGGCAAAACACTCGAAGAAGTTACATTTATCAATGGACGATCTTATAGGAGTTTACGCAAAACCTGAGAGTTGTGAAGAAACGATAGATGTTTGTTTGGCTTGCAAAATCCATGGATTTATCCGAACTTAGTTCATCGACAAGTGAAATTCTGCAATGCTTGTGAGGATGACCGAGTGCTAGAATACGAGATTCGCTAAACCATGTACAAGGTAATGATTTGGGTGCGGGGTGGATTGATCACCATACCGACTTACTCTTATTATCCGCTTTGCTATAAGGCATGGTAAATCTGAGTGACTTACCCATAGTAGAGCGACGACGATAAAAACCTTGTTTAAACCTTAGAATGACATGACAATTCTCCCTTGTACAAGGTAGCTGTTGCAAATTGACAAACTAAAAGTGGTAAAGAAAAAAATTTACAAACTCTGTTTGCTCTTGTTGTTGTAAATATGTAAAGCCAGCATTCAAGTTTTTATCAAAGATTATGAACTAACCATATTCACAATAACATTTAGGTCTCATGTTTACTCATCTCAATGGCATAATCGACTAGCGAGCAATAATAATAAATCTCAGATGACAACACTTTCTCAAAACAATCATAATATGATATAACAAGATGGTATCTCGCTAGCCCTTTCTGAGACCGCAAAACATAAATGCAGAGCACCCCTGAAGATCAAGGGCCGATTGGAAATTGTAATTCATGGTAAAAGAGATCCAGTTAAGTCATACTCAATGTAAACTAACAATAATACATGCAAATGACAGCGGTGCTCTCCAACTGGTGCTTTTTAACAAGAGGATGATGACTCAACATAAAAGTAAATAGATAGGCCCTTCGTAGAGGGAAGCAGGGATTTGTAGAGGTGCCAGAGCTCGATTTTGAAATATAGATGAATAATATTTTGAGCGGTATACTTTCATTGTCAACATAGCAACCGAGAGATCTCGATATCTTCCATGCTACACATATTATAGGCGGTTCCCAAGCAGAATGGTAAAGTTTATACTCCCCCACCACCAACAAGCATCAATCCATGGCTTGCCCGAAACAACGGGTGCCTCCAACTAACAACAATCCCAGGGAGTTTTGTTTGAAATTATTTTGATTTGATTTGAGCATGGGACTGGGCATCCCGGTACCCAGCCATTTTCTCGTGAGTGAGGAGGGGAGTCCACTCCTCTTGATAATAACCCGCCTAGCATGGAGGATACAGACAGCCCTAGTTGATACATGAGATATTCGAGCATACAAAATAGAATGTTTATTTGAAGGTTTAGAGTTTGGCACATACAAATTTACATGGAATGGCAGGTAGATACCATATATAGGAAGGTATGCTGGACTCATATGGAATAACTTTAGGGTTTATGGAGTTGGATGCACAAGCAGTATTCCCGCTTAGTACAAGTGAAGGCTAGAAAGAGACTGGGAAGCAACCAGCTAGAGAGCGACAATAGTCATGAACATGCATTAAAATTAATCAACACCGAATGCAAGCATGAGTAGGATATAATTCACCATGAACATAAATATCATAGAGGCTATTTGAGCATACAAAACAGGATATTTATTTGAAGGTTTAGAGTTTGGCACATACAAATTTACTTGGAATGGCAGGTAGATACCGTATATAGGTAGGTATAGTGGACTCACGTGGAATAACTTTTGGGGTTTAAGGAGTTTGGATGCACAAGCAGTATTCCCTCTTAGTACAGGTGAAGGCTAGCAAAAGACTGGGAAGCGACCAGCTGGAGACCGACAACAGTCATGAACATGCATTAAAATTAATCAACACTGAATGCAAGCATGAGTAGGATATAATCCACCGTGAACATAAATATCGTGAAGGCTATGTTGATTTTGTTTCAACTACATGCGTGAACATGTGCCAAGTCAAGCCACTCGAATCATTCAAAGGAGGATACCACCCTATCATACCACATCACAACCATTTTAATAGCATGTTGGCACGCAAGGTAAACCATTATAAACTCCTAGCAAATTAAGCATGTCATAAGAAACTATAGTCTCTAATTGTCATTGCAAACATGTTTCATTCATAATAGGCTGAATCAGGAACGATGGACTAATCGTATTTACAATAACAAGAGAGGTCGAGTTCATACCAGCTTTCCTCATCTCAATCAGTTCATCATATATCATCATTATTGCCTTTCACTTGCACGACTGAATAGTGTGGATAATAATAGTGCATGTGCATCGGAATAAGCTGGAATCTGCAAGCTTTCAATACAAGGGAGAAGACAAGGTAATATGGGCTCTTTGTTAGATCGACAATGATGCATATGAGAGCCACTCAGAATTTTCATCGTGGTCTTCTCCTCTCGACCCCCAAGGAAAAGAAAGGAAATTAAACTATTTACACGGGAAAGCTCCCAACAAGCAGAAGAAGAACGAGAAATCTTTTTGGGTTTTCTTTTAATTACTACTACATGCATGGAAAGTAAACTAGCTAAAAGCTACAACTAATTTTTTTGGTTTTTCTTAAGGTGTTTTCAAACACACAAGAAGAAAACTTAAAAACAAAATAAACTAGCATGGATGATACAATGAAAAAGTATGAGCACCGACAATTGGCATGAGTGTGTGAACATGAATGTAGTGTCGGTGAGAGATACGTACTCCCCCAAGCTTAGGCTTTTGGCCTAAGTTGGTCTATGCCCATGGATGGCCCGATGGATATCCGAAGTTGAAGCTGGGGTCGTACTGAGATGCATCAGCTACTGCCTGAAGAGCTGCAGGTTGGAGGCGAGCTGCCTCCGTCGTCCTCTCGTACTCGTTCGCCTCCTCCTTGGTTATAACATATCTCCTTTTGCCCTGAAAGTCAAAGAAAGTAGGAGCAGGGAGAGCGACGTGATAGGTGCGTCATCTGTCAAAGATTAGTCGGTACTGGAGGGACTGATCGTTCCTCTCAACAAACTGATGACGCACCATAGCATTATAATCTAAATAAGCAGGAGGCAACTCAATATCATCTCCGCGTATGGGTATATCAAGAAAATCAGCTAAACGGGTTGCATAAATTCCACCAAAGAAATATCCATTAATAATATTATTATGCAATCTACGTGCAATAGTGGCCCCCAAGTTATATTGTCTATCTCCTAATACAACACTCTTGAGAACACTTAGGTCGTGAACACACATGTGACATGCTTCATCCTTACCATTAATGCATCTACCTATAAAGAGAGCAAAATAATGTATGGCAGGAAAATGAATGCTCCCTATGGTAGCTTGTGTTATTTCTCTAGATTCCCCCACAGTGATACTAGCAAGAAAATCTTTATATTTAGATTTGCGAGGTTCACTAGCATTGCCCCACTGTGGGAGTTTATAAGCAGTATTAAAATCTTCTAAGTCCATGGTATAAGATTTATCATAAAACTCAAACAGGACGGTTTGAGAATTGCGTGATGATGTAAATTTAAATCTTCTCACAAAGGAATCAGTGAGGTAGTAGTACTAAGGGCACTTATCTGCCATGAAGCCCTCAAGTTCAGTGTTACGCACATACGCTTCAAATTCGTCCTTAATTCCTGCCTGAACCATGAAATTTTCTGATGGCCACTCACAAAGCCACACTTGAGCTTCTCTTGGTGGTTCATTATCCGGCTCACGCATTGCGGGCCTTGGGTCTTGCTTCCTTGAGGAGCCACCTTGGTACATTTTCCTAAACATATTTCTTCCTCTGAAAAATTTCTGAAATTTTTAGTAACTTTAAATTAAAAGTGAAGCAAACTCAACAAGATTGATAGCAACTACTCCTACAAGTGTCTATAGGCTACATCATGCATTAAAAATACTTTTGACCACATAAATTTGACATGCAAGCTCAAGAACAGGGTCACCTAAGCAGCAAAAATTGCAATAAATAAAGCACTAGAACAAAAACTAATTGGACCATTGGAGGAGTCACATACCGAAGAACAATCCCCCAAAGCAGTTTTGTGAATGGACTTTGAGCAAGGAGATCAAAAATGGCAGCAAGATGAGCTAGAACACGGGTTTGAGCTGGTGGGTGATTTTTTCTGGAGCAAGACGAAGTGTGTGGGTGCAAGGATAAGTGGAGGGGACCCACGTGGGGTCCACGAGGTAGGGGCGCGCCCAAGGGGGTGGGCGCACCCTCCACCCTCGTGGGCACACAGTGGGTCCCCCTAATGTGTTCTCAGTGCCAATAATTCTTAAATATTCTATAAAAAATCATATTTCATTTTTAGGGCATTTGAAGAATTTTTATTTTCTGGGTATTTTTTTATTGCAAGGATAATTCAGAAAACAGACAAAAGATACTATTTTTGCTTTATTTAATATAAATAACAGAAAGTGAAAGGAGGGTACAGAAGGTTGTGCTTTATAACTTCATCCATCTCATGCTCATCAAAAGGATTCCACTAACAAGGTTGATCAGGTCTTGTTAACAAACTCATTTCGAATAACATGAAACCGGAGAAATTTCGAATAACACGAGGTTACCTCAACAGGGATATGCACATCCCCAACAATAAGAATATCATATTTCTTCTTGACAGTAGGAAGAGGAAATTCAAAACCTCCAATAGTGATTATTGAAAATTTTCCAATAGAATTGATAATGTGGACTTGAGGTTGTTTCCTCGGAAAGTGTACCATATGCTCATTACCATTAACATGAAAAGTGACATTGCCTTTGTTGCATTCAATAACAGCCCCTGCAGTATTCACGAGGGGTCTTCCAAGGACAATCGACATACTATCGTCCTCGGGAATATCAAGAATAACAAAGTCCGTTAAAATAGTAACATTTGCAACCACAACAGGCACATCCTCACAAATACTGACAGGTATAACAGTTGATTTATCAGCCATTTGCAAAGATATTTCAGTAGGTGTCAACTTATTCAAATCAAGTCTATGATATAAAGAGAGAGGCATAAGACTAACACCGGCTCCAAGATCACATATAGCAGTTTTAACATAGTTTCTTTTAATAGAGCATGGTATAGTTGGTACTCCGGGATCTCCTAGTGTAACGCCCCGAGACCGTTGCGCCAGGTGTCTTCTAGTTATTCGATGTTGTTGCCTTGTCATTCGCCTGTGTGTTGCATCTTGTCATGTCATCATGTGCATTGCATCATCATGTTTTCAAAACTTGCATCCGTCCCGGCCTCCCCGTTCTTTTCGTTGTCCGTTCTGAGCTCAACCACACTTGCACGCGCCCGCGGCACGTCCGAAAAATTATTTTATAAGTGACTGGAAGATGTTCTCGAAATGGGATGAAAGTTGGCGTGCGGTCTTATTATAGTGTAGATAGACCGCCTGTCAAATTTCATCGCATTCGGAGTCCATTTGACGCCCCAACGGATAACTATAACGGCATTATAGTCGGTCAAAACGTCGGACGTTTCGGTCTCCGGAAACCGTGTCGGGCTGCATCTCTCCCCTCTTCTCTCAGACCAACCCGCTCTCCATAGTCCACCTAGACCCATCCTACACCTCTTTGCACAGTGCATCGAACCCCTCACGCACGTCCGAAAGCTGTCCCGGACCCGACCCGGGCAGTCGTCACCATTGGATCCGGATCATCCCCAAACATCTACAAAACGTCTCCGTTTTCTTAATTGGTCTCCCTAACCTATTTATCCGGGACCATACGATTAAGATCGGAGGGTCCAAATGCCCCTGTCCAAAAATCCTTTTGCTATATATATCAGGTCCAACCCTAGATCCTAGGGGTCTTGTCCCATCGATCCCACCGCGCCGCCATTCCACCTGTTTCCTCAGGATCCCTCCCAGACCAACCAGTAGCTTCATCCCCGATCCAAAAAAGACCCCTCCTCGCTTTCACCACCACACCAACCCGAGCCCCCTGCTCCCTGCCTCCTCCTCCTCGTCGCACTTGAGCCCGAGCGCGCCACCAGTGACCTGCGGGCCGACCCCGTCGCTGCTCCTCCCCTGCTCTTTTCCTTCTCCTTCCCTACCTCTACTCCCTCCTCTCACATCTCTCTCTCTCATAGGAAGTGAACAGCGCCGCCGCCCTTGGAACTCCGCCATGGACGCCGGGTCCCAAGGTCCCCGCGCCCGTCCTCATGGTGCCCAACGACATCTTTGTTGTTTCGGAGCTCCTTGCCATCGCCTGCGTGGCGCCATGACTGCCACCCCACTGCCTCTGCTTCGATTCGGTAGGAAACAGGACCTGAAGACCTCTCGCGCTTGGATCCGAACGCCACCGAGCTCCCGCGTTGACCCCTCCCCATCCTGCCACTCGCCGGAGTCCTCAGCGCCGCCATGCCCTGCTGCCATGTCCCATTCCCAGCCGCAAGTCCCACGCCGCCGCTGGTCTTCTTCCTGTCGAAGAGAGGAGTACGACGCCTCTGCCTCGAGTCATTTGATGCGACCGCGTTGACTTCCCGGTCGCAAGCTGCCAGCCCGCTGAGTCCCTCCCTCAAGGCCCAGCCTCCCTGGCCCATCCGCACGAAGCCAGCCCACTGTGAGCAGCCGCCCTAACCCCCACTGTGCACGGTTGGGCCAGCCAGTTTCGGCCCAACTCCTATTTATTTTTCAGTGGACAATTTAGATATTATTCCAGAGACGCCAGTTTTTGCAGAAAACCCCTTGCTCTTCATGCATTTTAAAACTCACAAACCGTGCAACATATATAAAAACTTTATATATGAAACATGACTAGAATTTCATCTAGTTTCATAATGTCCAACTTTCATGCATGTTTGATATGTTTAAATTGTTGTTTGTTTAAATTTGTTCAAATGCCATGTTAAAATGCTTTAATTCATAACTAAATAACCGTAACTCCGAATTTAATAAACTTTATATGTAAATGGGGTGGAAAAATGTCTAGTTTAACATGGTGGCATCACTTTGCATGTTTAACAACTCTAAATTTGTGTTTAGGGCAGAACAGTACCAAACCTTAAAACATCCATATGGGGATTTACCGGAATTGTTGTTCGTTGTTTCCAGCCTCATTTAAACTTGCCTAGATAGATAGTTTTGTTTTGCTTCACCTCTTGCCATGTTAATCAACATTTAATCTTGTTGGGTACATAAACGAGAGAGAACTAAATAACTTGAATGTGGTGTTTCGTCAATATGCAACGGAGTTGCATGTTGAGCTCCACTTAATTTGTAGGATTGTTTGTGCATTTTGTCATGCCATGGTTCATTAAATCGGACATGAATCATACTTGATTGTACATCATGCCATGATTATGTGGTGGTTGTTTACTATGTTGTTTTCCTCTTTCCGGTGTTGCTTCTTCGGGTTAGTTCCGATAACGTCGTGTTGTGAGGATCCGTTCGACTTCGTCCGTTTGTCTTCTTCATGGACTCGTTCTTCTTCCTTGCGGGATCTCAGGCAAGACGACCATACCCTCGAAATCACTTCTATCTTTGCTTGCTAGTTGCTCGCGCTTTTGCTATGCCTATGCCATGATACCCACCACATGCTTTATCATGCCTCCCTTATTGCCATGTCAAGCCTCTAACCCATCTTGTCCTAGCAAACCGTTGTTTGGCTATGTTACCGCTTTGCTCAGCCTCTCTTATAGCGTTGCTAGTTGCAAGTGAAGATTGGAGTTGTTCCTTGTTGGAACATGTTTATTGTTGGGATATCACAATATCTCTTATTTAATTAATGCATCTATATACTTGGTAAAGGGTGGAAGGCTCGGCCTTATGCCTGGTGTTTTGTTCCACTCTTGCCCCCCTAGTTTCCGTCATACCGGTGTTATGTTCCTTGATTTTGCATTCCTTCCATGGTTGGGTTATAATGGGAACCCCTTGACAGTTCTCCTTGAATAAAACTACTCCAGCAAGGCCCAACATTGGTTTTACCATTTTCCACCTAGCCTTTTTCCCTTGGGTTCTGCAGACTCAAGGGTCATCTTTATTTAAACCCCCCGGCCAGTGCTCCTCTGAGTGTTGGTCCAACCTGTCAGCTGCCTGTGGCCACCAGGGGCAACTCTGGGATGGCCTACCGGAACCTTGGACAATCCGGTGTGCCCTGAGAACGAGATATGCGCAGCTCCTATCGGGATTTGTCGGCACATTCGGGTGGCTTTGCTGGTCTTGTTTTACCATTATCGAAATGTCTTGTAACCAGGATTCCAAGTCTGATCGGGTCTTCCTGGGAGAAGGAATATCCTTCGTTGACCGTGAGAGCTTTTGATGGGCTAAGTTGGGACACCCTTGTAGGGTTTTGAACTTTCGAAAGCCGTGCCCGCGGTTATGTGTAGATGGGAATTTGTTAATGTCCGGTTGTAGAAAACTTGACACTTAACTTAATTAAAATGCATCAACCGCGTGTGTAGCCGTGATGGTCTCTTCTCGGCGATGTCCGGGAAGTGAACATGGTGTTGGAATTATGCTTGAACGTAAGTAGTTTCAGGATCACTTCTTGATCACTTCTAGCTCACAAACCGTGCTTTGCCTTCTCTTCTCGCTCTCATTTGCATAAGTTAGCCACCATATATGCTAGTGCTTGCTGCAGCTCCACCTCACATACCTTTTCCTACCCATAAGCTTAAATAGTCTTGATCGCGAGGGTGTGAGATTTCTGAGTCCCCGTGACTCACAATTTACTTCCAAAACTAGTTTGCAGGTGCCTATGTTACCGTGCAGGTGACGCAACCGAGCTCAAGGAGGAGCTCGATGAAGATCTCGTTCTTTGTGTTGTTTCGTTTCAGTTGATCAGTAGTGGAACCCAGTTGGGGCGATTGGGGATCTAGCATTAGGGGTGGTCTTCTTTTATTTTGGTTCCATAGTCAGACCTTGATTGTATCTGGATGATTGTAATGCTTTTAAAATTCTGTGAAGTGGCGATTGTAAGCCAACTCTTTATCCCTTTCATATTCAGTACATGGGATGTGTAAAGATTACCCCTCTTGCAACATTCCTACAATGCAGTTATGCCTCTAAGTCGTGCTCCGACACATGTGAGATATAGCCGCATCGTGGGTGTTATACCTAGTTTCTTTGGTATTCCACCCTTAAAAGTGTAATTAGCAAGCATGGTGGAAATTTCAGCCTCCAGTATCTTTCTTTTATTTGTAAGAATATCTTTCATGTATTTAGCATAAGGGTTCATTTTAAGCATATCAGTCAAACGCATGCGCAAAAAGATACGTATAATCATTTCAGCAAAGCGCTCAAAATCCTCATCATCCTTTTTCTTGGATGGTTTAGGAGGAAAAGGCATGGATTTCTGAACCCATGGTTCACTTTTCTTACCGTGCTTCCTAGCAACAAACTCTCTTTTATCATAACGTTGATTCTTTGATTGTGGGTTATCAAGATCAACGGCAAGTTCAATCTCCACATCATTATCATTGCTAGGTTGAGCATCAACATGAACATCATCATTAACATTATCACTAGGTTCGTGTTCATTACCAAATTGTGTTTCAGCATCAGAAATAGAAATATCATTGGGATTCTCAGGTGTTTCAACAACAGGTTCCCTAGAAGCATGCAAAGTCCTATCATTTTTCTTCCTCTTCTTCTTAGAAGAACTAGGTGCATCAACAGTAGTTCTCTGAGAATCTTGCTCAATTCTCTTAGGGTGGCCCTCAGGATACAAAGGTTCCTGAGTCATTTTACCCCCTCTAGTCATAACTCTAACAGCATTATCATTTTTCCTATTATTTAATTCATTGAGAAAATCATTCTGAGCCTTAAGTACTTGTTCTACTTGAGTGGTAACCATAGAAGCATGTTTACCAATAAGTTTAAGTTCACCTTTAACTCTAGACATATAATCACTCAAGTGTTCAAGCATGTCAGCATTGCATTTCAGTTGTCTACCAACATAAGCATTGAAGTTTTCTTGTTTAACAATAAAATTATCAAACTCATCTAAGCATTGGATTGCAAACTTATAACGAGGAATATCACCTTCATCAAAACTATAGAGAGAATTTGCCTTTACTACCCATGTCAGGTTATCAAGACCATGTATTTCTTCAATAGGTGGTAAATTCTTAACATCTTCAGCTTCAATAACTTTTTCTTTCATAGATTTCTTTGCCTCTTGCATATCTTCAGGACTGAGAAATAGAATACCCCTGTTCTTCGGAGTTGGCTTAGGAGTTGGTTCAAGAAGTGTCCAATCATGTTCATTACTCAACATATTATTCAATAGCAATTCAGCTTGATCAATAGTTCTTTACCTGAAAACACAACCAGCACAACTATCCAGGTAATCTTTGGAAGCATCGGTTAGTCCATTATAAAAGATGTCAAGTATTTCATTTTTCTTGAGAGGATGATCAGGAAAAGCATTACGTAATTGGAGAAGCCTCACCCAAGCTTGTGGGATACTCTCTTCTTCAATTTGCACAAAATTATATATGTCCCTTAAGGCAGCTTGTTTCTTATGAGCGGGGAAATATTTAGGAGGGAAGTAATAAATCATATCCTGGGGGCTACGCACACAACCGGGATCAAGAGAATTAAACCATCTTTTAGCATCACACTTTAATGAGAACGGAAACAACTTAAGGATAAAGTAATAGCGAGTTTTCTCATCATGAGTAAACAGGGTGGCTATATCATTTAATTTAGTAAGATGTGCCCCAACAGTTTCAGATTCATAGGCATAAAAAGGATCAGATTCAACCAAAGTAATTAACCGAGGATCGACAGACAAATCATAATCCTTATCAGTAATAAAGATAGGTGAAGTAGCAAAAGCAGGGTCATATTTCATTCTAGCATTCAAAGACTTTTCTTTAAGCTTAGCTAATAATTTCTTAAGATCAGATCTATCATTGCAAGTTAGAAAGTCTCTAGAAGTTTCTTCATCCATAACATAACCCTCAGGCACAACAGGCAATTCATATCTAGGGGGAGAATCTTCATCATGTCTTTCATTAATATTATCAGTTTCAATAATTTCATTCTCTCTAACCCTAGCCAGTTGTTCATCAAGAAATTCACCTAATGGCACAATATTATCAAGCATAGAAGTAGTTTCATCATAAGTATCATGCAAAGCAGAAGTGGCATCATCAATAACGTGCGACATATTAGAATGAATAGCATGTGTAGGTGTCGCATGTTTACTCAAGACAGAAGGTGAATCAAGTGTAGAGCTATATGGCAGTTCTTTATCTCCCCTCGTAGTTGAGGGAAAAATCTTGGTTCTTTGATCTTTCAAGTTCCTCATAGTGACCAGTAGATATAAATCCCAAGTGACTCCAAGAACAGAGCTATGCTCCCTGGCAACGGCGCCAGAAAATAGTCTTGATAACCCACAAGTATAGGGGATCGCAACAATTTTCGAGGGTAGAGTATTCAACCCAAGTTTATTGATTCGACACAAGGGAGCTGTGACGCCCCCGATTTAATCGTACACTAATCATACACGCAAACATGTATGATCAAGATCAGGGACTCACGGGAAGATATCACAGCACAACTCTACAAATAAAATAAGTCATACAACCATCATATTACAAGCCAGGGGCCTCGAGGGCTCAAATACAAGAGCTCGATCATAGACGAGTCAGCGGAAGCAACAATATCTGAGTACATACATAAGTTAAACAAGTTTGCCTTAAGAAGGCTAGCACAAACTGGGATACAGATCGAAAGAGGCGCAGACCTCCTGCCTGGGATCCTCCTCAACTACTCCTGGTCGTCGTCAGCGGGCTGTACGTAGTAGTAGGCACCTCCCGAGTAGTAGTAGTCGTCGTTGACGGTGGCATCTTGCTCCTGGGCTCCATCGTCTGGTCGCAGCAAACGGGTATAGAAAGGGGGAAAAGAGGGAGCAAAGCAACCATGAGTACTCATCCAAAGTACTCGCAAGCAAGGAGCTACACTACATATGTATGCATTGGTATCAAATGGAATAAGGGTATCATATGTGGACTGAACTGCAGAATACCGGAATAAGAGGGGGATAGCTAGTCCTGTCGAAGACTACGCTTCTGGCAACCTCCGTCTTGCACCATGTAGAAGAGAATAGACTGAAGTCCTCCAAGTAGCATCGCATAGCATAATCCTATCCGGCGATCCTCTCCTCGTCGCCCTGTTAGAGAGCGATCACCGGTTGTATCTAGCACTTGGAAGGGTGTGTTTTATTAAGTATCCGGTTCTAGTTGAATAAGGTCAAGGTACAACTCCAAGTCGTCCTGTTACCGAAGATCACGGCTATTCGAATAGATTAACTTCCCTGCAGGGGTGCACCACATAACCCAACACGCTCGATCCCATTTGGCTGGACACACTTTCCTGGGTCATGCCCGGCCTCGGAAGATCAACACGTCGCAGCCCTACCTAGGCACAACAAAGAGGTCAGCACGCCGGTCTAAATCCTATGGCGCAGGGGTCTGGGCCCATCGCCCATTGCACACCTGCACGTTGCGAGGGCGGCCGGAAGCCGAACTAGCCCCTTAATACAAGAGCAGGCTTATGTTCCAATCCGGCGCGCGCCGCTCAGTCTCTGACGTCACGAAGGCTTCGGCTGATACCACGATGTCGAGTAACCATAATTGTCCCCACGTAGATGGTTAGTGCATATAGGCCAGTAGCCAAACTCAGATCAAATACCAAGATCTCGTTAAATATGTTATCTTGAAATAACCGCGAACACCGACCAGGGCCAGGCCCACCTCTCTCCTAGGTGGTCTCAACCTGCCCTGTCGCTTCGCCACAAAGATCCACTCGCGAGTACTCCTACGAGCCGACCCATCTTCTAGTCATCACATGTATCATGTATAAAGTATGTAGTATATACCCGTGATCACCTCCCGAGTGATCACGGCCCGATAGTATAGCATGGCAGACGGACAAGAATGTAGGGCCACTAATGGTAAACTAGCATCCTATACTAAGCATTAGGATTGCAGGTAAAGGTAACAACAGTAGTAGCAAGGACAGGCTATGCATCAGGATAGGACTAACAGAAAGCAGTAACATGCTACTCTACTCTAATGCAAGCAGTATAGAGAGTAGAGTAGGCGATATCTGGTGATCAAGGGGGGGGGGGGCTTGCCTGGTTGCTCTGGCAAGAGAGAGGGGTCGTCAACACCGTAGTCGAACTGGGGGGTCGCCAGCAGTCTCGGGATCTACCGGAAAGAAGTAATGGAGGGGAACACAATAAATAACAGAGCAATCAAAGTATAACATGGCAACACGCGGTGCTAGGTATGCCCTAATGCGGTAGGGGGTGATACCGGCGAAGGGGGGAAACATCCGGGAAAATATCCTCGGTGTTTTGCGTTTTCGGATAGGCAAACCGGAGGGGGAAAGTTGTGTGTTCTCTACGCTAGGGATGCATGGCGGATGAACGGGCTGCGTATCCGGGTTCGTCTCGTCGTTCTAAGCAACTTTCATGTAGAAAGTATTTTCATCTGAGCTACGGTTTATTTTATATGATTTTCTCAAGTTTTCAATCATTTTTAGAATTTATTTAATTAATTTAACCCAACATTATCCAGAATAGTGCATGCTGACATCAGCATGATGTCAGCAATCAACCCCCGGGGGTTGACTGGGTCAAACTGACGTGTGGGTCCCACATGTCATTGACTGTTTAGTCTAATTAGGGTTTAGGTTAATTAGCTAGGATTAATTAGTTGATTAGTTTAACTAATCAAAATTAATTAAGTTAATTAATTCTTTAATTATTATTTTGATTTTTTATTAATTTTTTTAAAATCGTTCTCAGGGACTGGGCCCACTTGTCACTGGGCCAGGGGGGCTTAGCGGTTCGGGCTAGTGTGCGTCGTGCGCAGCGGCTCGCGGGCGCCTGATTGGGGGAGGGACCGGGTGCTAGCTCGGCACGGCCGCCGGCGCCCACAACGCCGGCCAGGGGAGGCGGCGGAGGCCTACGGGCAGCGCAGTGAGGCCACAACAGCAGGCGTAGCCGAGGCGGGGTGCGGCGGTTGCCACAGTTGGAGGTGGCCGCGGGCGGCCGTGGCTGGGCGGCGAGCACGCCATGCGGGCGAAGGCGAGGTGCGCGACGGCAGCAGAGGAGACGGGGCGTGGGCGTGAGCCGACTCGCACGGCGTGCGACGAAGCAGGCGAGCGAGCAGCGGCGGGGGGGTGGGGAAGGAAGTTGCGAACGCCGGTGACCTTCATGTGAGCAGCGACGCCCGTGGCGGCAGCAGAGCAGCGGCTGGCGTTGGCTGGAGGGAGGGCGGCTGCAACGCGTGGGCGAGAGCGTGCGTGCTCGAGTGGGGGTAGCCGGGCGCGGCGCGGTGGCCACGGCGACAAGCGCGAGCGCGAGGAGCAGCAAGGGGTGCTTGGCCCGTGCATTGGCGTGGTCGGACGACGTCTGACAGGGGGGAGGGGAGGCGCGGCGTCTCACCGACGACTGCAGGGAAAAGGCAATGGGTGCAGGGAGGAGGACGGGGTCGACGGGGATGGAGAGGCAGCAGTCCGATGGAGAGGTCCGGCGAGGTTCAGCGGCGTCAGAGGCGGGGCAGCGTCACGCGCCTAGCGGCGGGGATCGATCCCCCCAATCCAATCGGGGGCAGAGGTGGGAGAGGGAGATGCGCCTGGAGGGAGAAGAGGCGACGACAGCAGGGCACGCCGGCGACGGGCGTCGTCGTCATGTCGCCAGGCGGCGGGGCATGGTGTGGGTCGATCCCCCGATCCAGATCGGATTGGGAGGGGGAGGGAACGAGAGAGTGGGGGAAGTGGAGCGGTAGGAGGCTAGGGTTACGGGGGAGAGGGGGTTATGCAGGGTGCCGGAGTGGGCCGTTTCGGCCACGGTGCTGGTGCTGGCCGGCTGGGCCTCTTGGCCTAGTTGGCCAGGGGGCTTCCTTTCCATTTTTTTTGTTTGTGTTTCTTCTTCTTTTTTGTTTTAGTTTATCTTTTCATTTATTTAGTTTTAGAAAAACTATAACTAGCACCTAATTAGTATTAATAAATAATCTACTGCCCCATTAATTTTTGGCAACTAAAGAAAGTGGTTTAATATCTTATTAATTGTAAAAAGGCATTTAATCAATTGTTTTTATTATTATTTCCGAGTATTTAACATTTTATGAAGGAGTGGTTTCTCCACCACTGTTTCTTATGAATTATTTGGCTCACCTCAAACATCTTAGTTTTAATATTTGAAAACTTTTATTGTTTGCTTGATTTTTAATTTAAACTCGAACCGGTTTCGAACTAACGCAAGATTAGCAACAGAAATCGAGGTGACGTGGCATCATTAGCAGAGGTTCACTGTAGCTTAAGTATCCGGGCGTCACAATTCTCCTCCACTACAAGAAATCTCGTCCCGAGATTTAAGAGGTAGTGTAAGGGGGAAATGTTTGGTATCGAATCTATCGGGTCTTCTCGGTCTTGCTTGCTCTTCTCGAAGGAGTTGATCCCTTATGTTGATGTCTTCATTTCTCTGCTTCAGGTCATCATGATGAAGTCAGCCTCCTTCCTTCGGGAACTCCTTCGTACTTACAAATAGGTAAAGGGAAGTTCGACAAGGATAGAATGCTATAAGGGGTAATCGTCTGGGGGTATCCCATGAATGAACAGATGAGTATCTCTCAAGTTGAACAAATGAAAGACATCAAGAGCGAAGTAAGAAGGTACAATAAGGAGTTCCAAGCGGATAGACAATTTTTCGATGTCTGAAACAGAGTGAAAGGGGTTCAAAGCGTCCAAGAATGAGTATTGTGTGTGTTACCAAAATAGATCACTAGGAAGGTGGTCCGTGAATTATATATGAGGCCACGCACGAGGAATAACTTTGACAACAAGGTGTGCATGAGAGTCAGGTTTCGATCCTGTGGAACTTTGGGTTATGGGCCCACCATGTGGGTTAAAAGTAGGAGCAGCGGTGACATCTGGCACGGTCATGATAGCAAGGCATGTCAGAGGGTAGCCTGTTAGTTATGTCGCAAACAATGTCGGTACCAAGGGCGAGGGACGAAGAGAACCATTTTCCTGCTCGTTGAACGAGGCGGGCCACTAGGCAAAGTTCTTGTCCACCGGTGGTTACCGGAATGTCAACAACAATAGTAACAGTGTCTTACTGACAGGGTTGTACACTGAGGTGCTTATAAAAGCAGAGACATATTACTGCTTAGATCATATAAACCTCAAGAAGGTTAAACAGAACAATGGAAAGGAAAATGTGATTATCAGATTAAACAGAACAATAGAAAGGAATATGTGTTTAAACACATATTTCAGGGGTATATCCTTCCCAAGAACAAGCAGAGTATGATATCCAAGACCGGATAGAAAGTAGAAAACCACTTAAGTAAGGGGGGCTCATGATATTACCCATACAACGGTGTTTGGATAATTGAGCAGGAAACATTTAGCATTAGCTTCAATGTTCTTGTTGAAAATCGGAATACCATAGACATGCTTCGTGATGGCATTGACATGGTCAACAGGTGAAGATCAGACTCTGGAGACACAAAGGATCCATCAGGAATAACTTGAAGAATAGGTCTTACAATTCCGTCATGGAAGAAGGGATAACTTTCTTGAAAAGGAATCTATAACAACAAGTCCTCCGGCCAGGTGTGATAGGCATGACATCACCTTACCGATATATAAGGACCAATGTAATAATTCTTGGAAATATGTTCCGACCATCATATCTGACCGAGATTCAGATCTGATTGGTGCGAGGATGCCTCAGACTCGGGATGCCTGAGAAGAAAAGGTACAACACAATTGACGAGACGACATTGTAAGATTCTCGGAAAATGTACTATGGGAGCGAGTTCCGAAACAAGAGTTCTTCATTAAAACCAAGGAGAGGATGAAGAGGTGGCTGATGAACTCAGCGACAATTCATTGAGATTTTCAAAAGATGGATTTCCACACTTATGTGAACAAGGAGATAACATTTGTCGGATCAAATGATATAAGGATGTATGCTCGAGGAAAACATGCACAATTAAGCATTGGTTGAAAAGTGGACCCAAAATATGGTCTTAGGTAGCAAGATCAATGTTAGAAAGGTGATTCAACAAGCAATAGTCTAAGAATGAAATATCGACCATTAACTTGAAAGCAATAGGGTTGCTAGAAACACGAACAAGTTTGTGTTGAACGGAAGGCAATAAAGTGGTCGATGATAACACAAATCATCGAGGGCAAGGAGGGCACTTCTCATCATGAATTCAATTGATATCCTGGAAGGGGTCAAAATGTTGATGATGATCACGACACATATGTCGAGGAGTTCCAAGAAGATGTAACCGATCGGCGATGACATCAAGTCAACGGAATGATGAAGCGAGAAGTTATTGAGACCATAGGTACGACACAAACTTGAAATCAAGCTTGTCATTCAAGGACAATTGTTATGACGAGGAAGATCGATGTAAGATTAGCTCATCATCAAAAATTGTGCTTCGGGAAGAACCAGGTAGCATAGTTAAAAAATTTGCACGATAGTGATATAGCCGATCATGCTAGGAATGACTTGAAGGATTATTAAACTCGTAAGCAATGAAAATTACTTAGAGTTATTGAATCAGAGTGCGGACTCGATTCACTATTTGGTGTTCTCGGTTGACGACAACCTAGAACCTAGGAACAATTGGATCCGGTGAGTAATAATAGTTGATGAAGAACCCATAAGAAGTTATGATGTCCCCTAATATCTCGAGATACCATGGGGTAATACTCGTCGACAGACCAAAGTGGAGGTTGGACTGGGGTATTGCTCTGTAGAATACAAATGATTAAACTTGCACGAGTAATGGTATTTAAAGGAGAACATGGTCGGAACCACATCCACAGATACAAGGTGAACTTATAATAAGGGAATAATTATTTTAAAAGAAGCTTCCATGATAAGGTATACATCGTGTCCATGGGCATGAGCACAAAGTTCAAGGTCGACTCCCACTTCTCAAATGCATGATCTATCATTCACTCCTCATTTTTGATGGAGTTGTAGTGTTGAAATTTTATCTGGTAAATCACCAGTAGAATATGACTCGTGAAAACTTTTGGGTTCACACGGTTTTAGAGAAGGTATAGGTTCAACCCATCGGGGCATCTTAGAAACATATACCACAAGCTTCAAGAGTAACTAACAAAAGCTCGAAAATAGAGCAAGGTTGACAAAAGGAGAGGATACAATTTACCAAAGGCATTATGTATCGTAGAAAGAACTCACAAGGTGATTAATTATGAAGGACACTGTCGGATAATAATCCAACAGTGGATATGGCGATCCACAATGGGGCTGATGTGAGTATCGATACCCAATTAGAGGAAGAAAGAATGCAATTGCATCGGTTTATAGAACATCTGAATAATTCAACGTTTAAATAACAAAGGAATTATCATTTTCAAATCAAGGGATCAGGACCAAACGCTCTTATCAAGGATGGATTAGTTGAATATACTTAGGGGTACAATCAATGGCATTCTGATTGGCCAAGAACCAGCTCATGTTTGAAAGACATCTGAGACGGAAAGATAATTTATAAGGATCCACTGATGATTGCATGCATTCGCACACATATAGAATCAACGGACTCAAAATGATAGTGTCAAAGGATGCCAATAAGATTACTAGACTTATGGGATTAATCATAATGAAAGCAAGCAAGGATTTCAAGAGCAATAGACTGCCGAAGATTTTTGGAAGATCAAATGGTATTTTCAAGACTACTGTGAAAAACATGAATCAACTGGGAATGAGTGAATCCTTGATAAGTGCAAGAAATTATTCGTAGGGGTATTCAGGTGGCAAGGAACTGCAAGGAAGTAGGCACAAAGTATTCTCAGGGTATCTTGTAATAACAAGATCAACTGGAAATAAAAGTAAGAACGACAGACGGCAGGTGTTAGTATTTATCCATAGGGATGTTTCGGTGGTAGGGAATTGCAAAAGCAACGGGCGCAAAGTCTCGAGAGAATATCGGAGAGTATCTTCGAAATCTTCTGGTGCAGCAGGCGATCATCTGTAATAAAGGGCTCTACGGAAGAAAGTAATTACGAGAACCTAGAGTTAGAGTTAGCAAAATCACTTATCCCGAATAGAAGAGATGTCAGAGTCCCAGAGTATAGGTCGAGGAATAAAAGATCCTACTACCACCCAATGGCGACGTGGCCCCGTAAGCCGCACAACCATGTTAGTAAAAGTTTTGCAATGACTAGACTCAACTTCGGCCAAAGAGTGTGGAAGGGGGATTCCTACAGGCAGTCGGCTCTGATACCAACTTGTGACGCCCCCGATTTAATCGTACACTAATCATACACGCAAACATGTACGATCAAGATCAGGGACTCACGGGAAGGTATCACAACACAACTCTACAAATAAAATAAGTCATACAAGCATCATATTACAAGCCAGGGGCCTCGAGGGCTCGAATACAAGAGCTCGATCATAGACGAGTCAGCGGAAGCTACAATATCTGAGTACAGACATAAGTTAAACAAGTTTGCCTTAAGAAGGCCAGCACAAACTGGGATACAGATCGAAAGAGGCGCAGACCTCCTGTCTGGGATCCTCCTAAACTACTCCTGGTCGTCGTCAGCGGGCTGTACGTAGTAGTAGGCACCTCCCGAGTAGTAGTAGTCGTCGTCAACGGTGGCATCTGGCTCCTGGGCTCCATCGTCTGGTCGCAGCAAACGGGTATAGAAAGGGGAAAAGAGGGAGCAAAGCAACCGTGAGTACTCATCCAAAGTACTCGCAAGCAAGGAGCTACACTACATATGTATGCATTGGTATCAAATGGAATAAGGGTACCATATGTGGACTGAACTACAGAATGCCGGAATAAGAGGGGGATAGCTAGTCCTGTCGAAGACTACGCTTCTGGCAGCCTCTGTCTTGCAGCATGTAGAAGAGAATAGACTGAAGTCCTCCAAGTAGCATCGCATAGCATAATCCTATCCGGCGATCCTCTCCTCGTCGCCATGTTAGAGAGTGATCACCGGTTGTATTTGGCACTTGGAAGGGTGTGTTTTATTAAGTATCTGGTTCTAGTTGTCATAAGGTCAAGGTACAACTCCAAGTCGTCCTGTTATCGAAGATCATGGCTATTCGAATAGATTAAATTCCCTGCAGGGGTGCACCACATAACCCAACATGCTCGATCCCATTTGGCCGGACACACTTTCCTGGGTCATGCCCGGCCTCGGAAGATCAACACGTCGCAGCCCTACCTAGGCACAACAGAGAGGTCACCACACCGGTCTAAATCCTATGGCGCAGGGGTCTGGGCCCATCGCCCATTGCACACCTGCACGTTGCGAGGGCGGCCAGAAGCAGAACTAGCCCCCTTAATACAAGAGCAGGCTTACGTTCCAATCCAGCGCGCCCCGCTCAGTTGCTGACGTCACGAAGGCTTCGGCTGATACCACGACGTCGAGTGCCCATAACTGTCCCCGCGTAGATGGTTAGTGCATATAGGCCAGTAGCCAGACTCAGATCAAATACCAAGATCTCGTTAAATGTGTTGTCTTGAAATAACCGCGAACACTGACCAGGGCCAGGCCCACCTCTCTCCTAGGTGGTCTCAACCTGCCCTGTCGCTTTGCCACAAAGATCCACTCGCGGGTACTCCTACGAGCCGATCCGTCTTTTAGTCATCACATGTATCATGTATAAAGTATATAGTATATACCCGTGATCACCTCCCGAGTGATCACGGTCCGATAGTATAGCATGGCAGACGGACAAGAATGTAGGGCCACTGATGGTAAACTAGCATCTTATACTAAGCATTAGGATTGTAGGTAAAGGTAAGAACAGTAGTAGCAAGGACAGGCTATGCATCAGGATAGGACTAACGGAATGCAGTAACATGCTACACTACTCTAATGCAAGCAGTCGAGGAGTGAGAACAAATCACACCCAGCTGTGGAGTCAACAATCTGGTCGATGCGCGGCAACGGGAAGGGGTCCTTAGGACAAGCCTTATTGATATCTGTGTAATCAATACACAGCCTCCACCTCCCATTAGCCTTGCGCACTACGACCGGATTGGCCAACCACGTTGGATGGAGCACTCCTCTTACCAAATCCGCTGCTTCCAGTTTCCAGTTCTCCTCTGTGATGAACCCTTCTCGTTCCAAAGCTTGCTTTTTGACCTTCTGCTTGACGGGCCGTGCATGAGGACAGACAGCAAGGTTGTGCTCAATCACCTCCCTGGGAACGCCGGGGATGTCGGAAGCTTGCCATGCAAACACATCGACATTCGCCCGCAGGAAGGTGACGAGCGCGTCTTCCTATTTGTTGTCAAGGGTGGAGCTTATGGTGAAAGCCCCTCCCGTGCCGTCCTCATTGATAGAAACCTTGTTGGTTCCCGGCGGTATGGCCCTGGGCTTCTTGTTTCCGCCGGTGGAGCTCTATGGCACGTCCTCGACGGGAGCGCTACACTCCGAAGAGGTGCGCTTGCCGGAGTGGGTGTCCGAGGTCTCAACGGTCTTCTTCTTCTTCTTCCCTCCCGGGGTCCCAGTGGCAGGAGCAAGTGCCCTAGTGGCGGCAGCTGCTGCAACTGCTTGCTGGTATAGTTGGTCAGCGCAAATCAGTGTATCTTTCTTATCGAAGGGGATGGTGATGATCGTCACAGGTCCTGGCATCTTCAGGGTGTTGTAGGCGTAGTGTGACGCCGCCATGAACTTGGCCAGCGCTGGGCGGCCAAGGATCCCGTTGTAGGGCAAGGGGATCTTGGCAACATCAAACACGATCCTCTCCGTCCTGTACTTCAGATCGCTTCCAAAAGTCACGGGCATCGTGACCTTTCCCTTAGGTTAGCTTCTTCCCAGGTTGACCCCCTGAAACGTGCCCGTCTCCTCGAGGTCTCCATCAGGAATCTGCAGTTTCTCGATCACGGCAGGCGAGATCAAGTTCAGACCGGCCCCGCCATCGACTAGCATCTTTGTCACCTTGAGGTTGTGTATTGTTGGTGAAACCAACAATGGCAAGAACCCGACCGCAGTAGTGCGATCAGGGTGATCCTCATTGTCAAAAATGATAGGTGTGCTGGACCACTTCAGCGGCCTTTGGGCATCAAACGACGGCTCTGCCGCTGTAATCTCTCGCGCCCACTGTTTAATCTGGCGGTGAGAAGTATGCAGCGAGGCGCCGCCGTCGATGCACATGGCCTCTGTAGCTTTCTGAAACTCTTGGTCGCCGAATTCGTCGTCCTCTTCGTGATCGTCGACTTCTGGATTTTTGTCACGGCCCCAGGAGGGCCTCTCCTGTTGTTTATCCTTGCCGCGACAGCCTACTTGGACGTCACGCTTCTTGCCGGACCCCTCAGCACCGTCTTGGCCCTTCTCCTTGTCCCGCCTCTCATATTCAGCCCTCTGCTTCTCAGCGAGGAGCTCAACCTGTCGGCAGTCTTGGAGAGCATGGCCTTTGGTGCGATGGATCTTGCAGTATGCCTTGTCGGAGTTCCCCGGCTTCTCGGCAACCGCCAAGGCCTGGCAGGCGACACATCCGGCAATTTCCTTGCCGGGGTCATCTGCCTTGGTTTTCTTGGTGGAGCCAGTGTTACCAGATCCCTCGACGGCAAGCACGGCTTTACCTTTGTGCTTCCTGTTGCGGCGCCAGCCCTTCTTCGCCGGGGCGGTAGTATCTTCATCTGAGGAGTTGGTTTCCACGCCGGCGTCTTCGCCGGGGTACTTCCTTCCCTCTTCAGCTCGGGCACATTTATCAGCAAGAACTTAGAGTTCTGCTACATCTTTCACCTTGTTCATTGCCAGCTCTTCGCGCATCTTGCGGTTACGCACGTTCTGATGGAACACGCTGATGATGGCGGCAGGTTGAACATCAGGAATATTGTACTGTATCCTGCTGAACCTCTGTATATACTTGCGGAGACTCTCGCCTCCCTTCTGGGGAATGACGTGCAGGTCGCTCGCTTGGCCATGGGCTTGGTGGCCTCCAGTAAAGGCGCCCACAAACTCAAGGCACAAATCCGACCAGGAGGAAATAGAGTCTACCGGCAAGTGCATCAACCATGACATGGCGTTGGGATTAAGAGCCAACAGAAAGTAATTCGCAAGCACCTTATCGTCACGGGCTCCGGCACCTTGCATCGCAATGGTGTAGATGCTGAGGACCTCGGACGGGTGGGTCTTGCCGCTGTACTTTTCGCCCACGTCAGGTTTGAAGGTGCGGTGAGTGGGCCACTGGAACTGCCGTAGCTCACGGGTAAAATCCTACGTCGTAAGGTAGGCTTCCAGGGCTCTTCGGTGCCGGGTTGTTCACAGCAGGCCCTGCTCGCCTGTCTGACTGGTGGCGCGCTCCGCGCCGGCGCTCGATAGTGGTTCGAGCGTCTTCATGTTCTTGTTCCCGAAGGACTTGGCACTGGTCGCAGTGAGTCCGCGGGTCGGACGACGCTATGGAGATTTCGTCGCCCGCAACGTCACGACGGGCTGGCGTCCGTGGTACCGAGCGAGGAGGAGGCGAGTACACCGTGGTCGCGGCGCCGCCGGCTTTCCTACCACTGGTGCGTGGGACTCCATCGGAGCATCGACCCGGGGGCTCCACTAGACTCGGTTCGTCTTTGTTGGCCACCGCAACAAGGCTTCGGATAGTGGCTCTCCATTCATCGAGTTTCCCCGTAGTGGGAGGAAAATCGAGGAGCAACTGCGCGCGTGCCAGGGCTTCTGCTGGCGTTGGAGGCAGCGAAACCTACACGGATCGCGACGCGCTTCGACTTCTGACCATGTTACAAGGAGCTCTATCACGACCCCGCGGTCGCATGCCACCTTCACCAGCGCCTCGGCGAGCGGGCAGGTCTTCTACCTCCCGGGAGTGGCGCTCGGGGCTCTTCCCGCGGCGACGCCCGGGGTCTTCGGTGTGGTTGCGCCGCTCGTCGCGCGCCGCTTGAGACGAGCGCGCCGTCAATGCCGACGTGGGAGTCTTGGAGGCCCTCGCATCGCCTTCGGGCGGGGCAGTAGCGATCTTGGAAGGCCCCGCGCCACCAGCGGAGGACCTGGCTCCATCTTTGGATTTGGCGGCATGCGGTCCGTTACCAGGTGCACGAACATCGCCGCCTCCCAAACTCCGGCTGCTGGGACGGTGTTGGTGTTCGCGAACGGCGCCCCGGGTCCTTTCTGCGACCGGTCCACTGCTCGCCCGCATCGGGACGGGATGTCCGGCCTCCGCGGGGCGATCGCCACCGTCGTCTTCTTCTTGGGCGCCATGACGATGAAGAAGCGTCGAACTAACTGCTAAAGCCGATTCTCACAATTGCGCCCCCTACCTGGCATGCCAAAGATGTCGGTGGGAATGACACCTATAGGATCACAAGAATCCCTACTACGGTTGCGGGGCGCGGGGTCGTGAGAAGAGCGGATCAAACAGATAGCACACAGTTCGTTTATCCAGGTTCGGGCTTCGAGGATGCGTAAAACCCTACTCCTGCTTTGGTGGATTGTATATATGTGTTCTTGAGCTAGCTATGGGGCGTGAGGAGCTCCAAAAAGCCGAATCCCCCTCCTGGTCGCCTCGGGCCTCCTTTTATAGGAAAGGGGGTGCCACAGTAGCACCAGGAGGTGGAAAGGGAACAGTGATGCGAGGTTATCCCTCGCACTACATGACAAGGCGCATTTAATGCATCTTGCCCAGGTGTCCTTGCTTTATCGGGGACGGGGGAGAGCCCTGTCTCGTCCGTCGCCGCTCCCTCTTGCGTCGACACGCGCCCTGGCCAGCGGCGCCCGCGGTGCCATGTAGGCAGGCAGGCAACTGAGGTGCCGCAGTGGTGGGTCTCCACGAAGATCTGCATGCCGCCACGCAAGTGCCTGCCCAGCTGTTGGGTCGGCAGCTGCATGCGAACGGCGGTGGAGGTTTGACTGGCGTGGGCCTGATGATGGGCCAACGGGTGTTTTTGGCAAGGGCCTTGCCGGGGCCCTGGCAAGGGTCTTGCCGTGGCGCCTGCTGTCATCACCTGCAAGGCTCTTGTCGGGGGGCCTTGTGGTCCTCCTTGGCTGGGATCCCGCCAAGGATCATCATCTTCTGAAGGGTGTATCTGATCTCAAATGTCTTCACAAAGATCTGCATGCCACCACGGGGATGTCTCCCGAATCCTTGCCCCATGGGGGCAGTGGACTCAAGGGTGACTCACTCCGTAGGTGTGGGGCGAGCTGCCACGACAAGGGTCTTGTCGGGTTTGCTAAAACCGCCTCCCGGCAAGGATCTTGCCGGGGGGGTCCGCTTCGTCCCCTTTGCTCTTTGTGGTCTTGGTCTTGGCGTCATTCTGCTTCTCTTGAGCTCCTGCCTTAGCTTGGCTCACCTCCCTTGCCTTGCTCAGTGTGGTGGTGCCCGTGGCTCAGACTGCCCGTGCATAGCTATAGGGGTACAAAAAGTGTACCCCTCTTTTTGTACACCGACACAGGCTCTCGGGCTTCAAGTTCGGCCGGAGGTTACTTGGGTCAGTGAGTGACGACTAGTAAGTGCCCGATTCCTGCTTTGCTTGATTTCTAGCACCGAGGCTTGACGTCCATGCTCTCTTGTTAGGCCGGCGCCTGCGGCGAAGAGGTTGAGAGGGGCTTCTGCGGCCCCGCTTGGGGCGAGTCCTTCTGCCTGGGCGGTGCCTTCGTCCGCTGGGGAGGAAGACGGCGCGACTCGCGCCTCTCTGGTATGATTGCTCTCGCGAGGCCGACTGGGACGCCTCGGCGAGGAGCCAGCCCCCGTGGCCCCACTGACTCTGGAGTCGACTGCGCCCGATGCTGCAGTCGGGGCGGCCAAGGCCCAGGGCGTTCCTTCCCGCCAAACCATGATCACGCCTCCATCTTCTTCGCCCGCTCCGCCAGTTCCCGCTTCTTCTGCTTCCTCTGCCGCCGTCCTGGACCAGGTCGCCAGTGAACTGAGCCAGCCACAGGAGGATCTTCTGAGCGCGGACCCTCGCCTGGTGGCCGGGCGCCTGGAGCTAGCTTCTAGTTGGGCCTGTTCCGCTGCCTCCGTCCGAGCAGCGCTGAGCCAGGCCGCGGCGGCCTCTGATGGGGATAAGCAGGCCGCTAACCAAGCCAAGGCCGCCCACGATGCTGCCCTGGGCGACGCTGCGGCTGCCAAGGCTCGCTGCAAGGAGCTGGAGGTCGAGCTACAAGGCTTGCGCAATGAGCTCGCCAAGGAGGCCCATGGCCACCAGGAGAGAGAGAAGGAGATGAAGGCTTGGGAGGCCGCTGTCAAGGACTGGGGCGCCAAGCTCGATGACCGCCACGGCGAACTGGAGACGCTAAAGCGGTCACTGCAGGCGGAGAGGGCCGAGCTGGACGACAAGGCAAAGGTTCTGGCGGAGGATCGGGTGGCCTTCGCGGAGATGGAGAAGAAGGCTCGTGCTGCGCTGAAGACACTTTACGAGAGCGCCCTGGAGGAGCCGTTGGCTGGCGCGGAGGACGGCCCCGCCAAGTTGCTTCCCTTCCTAGTCCATGCACTTGAAGATGTCGTAGACGGCCTTGGTCCCACGGCCGAGGCCGAGGCACGTGCCCTGTCTTCCGCGGCGCTGACGCGTGTCCTCGTCCACATCTACCTGCGCGACCCCAACGTCGACCTTGACGGCCTGCTGGAGCCCGTGAGCGGCGACCTTGCCGCTGCTGCTGCTGAGGCCGTGAAAGGCCGAGCCGAAGCTTTGCTAGGGAGGTTCCGCGCCTTCAGCATCTTGCCCGGGCGCGGCGCCGCCAGCTCCGCGGCCTCAGGAGGCGGCGCCGCTGGAGAGTGATCCTTGCGCGGCTTCTGTCCTGTTTTTATTCCTGCAACATGCACCATGCCTCGCGGAGGTGTTTAAACTTGTGTTTGGCATTATGGAACAATCTTATGGCTTGTAATATTTGCTTTAAATTTCCCGGAATTTGCATTTTCCTCTCCTACTTGCTTACGCTCTACGTCGGCAGGGCCCGGCCCTACGCGTACCTCACCCAGCGTTAGCCCCGACCGGAAACCAAGGACAGGACTAAGGAGTGAGGGGCTACAAGGCAAGTTAGGCTCCTGAGTCACGATGCTCAGGATTCCCCCTTGACGCATGAGCAACAAGTAGGGAAGGGGGGCAGCGAGGAGTAGATTGATCGTTCTACGTCGGCAGGGCCCGACCCCGCGCGTACCTCACCTAGCGTTAACCCTGACCGGAAACCAAGGACGGGACTAAGGAGTGAGGGGCTATGTGGCAAGTTAGGCTCCTGAGTCGCGATGCTCAGGAGTCCCCCTTGACGCGCGAACGGGTTTCGTACATTGGCTCCGCTCGAGGAGTGGCGTGCGACGACCAGGTCCAAGGGACCTGGCTGGGTGGCGTGCGCTCGGGCGAGGCCCGGGCGTAGCCCCCGTGTCTAGCCCCCTCGTGCGGCACTCCCGAGGGGAGGCATTGCGATGGTGCCGGACACTGAGCTCTGGGCTCCCTGAGGTTGGTACGGCTGTGGGCTGCCCTCAGTTGTTTATCACCAGAGCGGAGCATAGCGCTTCCGTATGTGTACGGGCATAGCCGCTCCTCGGCAGTGTCGTCAGCCAGCACGGAGCATGGTGCTTCCACTGGTGCGTGGGAGGGGGCTCCCCTCCAGGAGGAGCCCCCGGCGCGTGTACAGCCCCGCCCTGACACGTGGCCGACACTTTAGGGCTAGGAGAGGTGTATCTGGGCACCCGTGAGCCAGCGCGGGACTCACGACGCCCTACCTCGAGGCGGGTTGTGCCTGGCTCTAGGCCTTTATCAATTGGTGTGTTCCTACAGGGTTGTTAGAATGCAAATGCTCTATGTCCTCAGGTCCCGGCCCTCGAGCGAGCTCAGCCGCCGCTGGTATGACAGGTCGCGATGTCGTGGGTCAAGGCCAGGGGGTGAGGGCTGGAGAGCCAGTAAGAGCCCATGAGTCGCGATGCTCAGGCCCCCCCTTTTAACGTGCAAGCGCTTTGCATGATGACAAGCAATAGGTGATAATTATGGGAATCAGATTAAGCGTGAAAGGACAACTTCATCCTAAGGTAAATGCTGGAAAAGCAACTGCCGCTGGGTCGGGCCCGAGTGGTGTGGGGATGATGCAGCCCGAGGGGCGCCCCCAACAAGGTAAGTAAAGAGCATAAACAAAATGGATACATGCCGCGGGGACGGACCCACGCGGCCTGGGAATGGTGCAGCCATGTGGGCGCTCCCAGCTGAAGGTAGAACTCTGAAAGACGTCACCTGGTGTTGTTGAAGATGAAGTGATGCTGAGGAAGTGAGCGATGTGCGGTGAAGACGTCGTCCCTCATGAGCCCCCAGGCCCAGGGGCCTCGGGAGGCTCCGGTGGCACGTGCAGGTCTTCGGGGACCATCGCCACCTCCGTCAGGACCGTGCGATGCCAGACCTCCTGAGCCTCCAGAATGCTCCTCAACAGGCGCTGATGTGCGGCGACCGCGCTCGGCAGGACGAAGGGCATGCGAACGTAGCTGTGAGGTGGTCCCTCGCAGCGTCCTATGGCCGAAGGCCATAGGTGCTCTTGAGACGCAGCTTGGTTGAGCCCTGGTACGTCGACATAGACGCGCAGTCCTCCATCCTCGCCTGGATGTGGGGCCACGGCAGGTAAGCGGCGGCTGCCGCGCATGACTTTGGACTCTTGTAGCTCATGGGTGTTCCTTGCGATGAACTCCTGAGGGTTTGGTCTCCTTGGACTTGTACCTTCCTGAGGGAAGCGTGCTTGAAAGCACCCCTCCAAGTGGTGCCCGAGCGCCTCCCCCGCGACCTTGGCAAGGTCGGCGGCTCTCCAAGAGAGAGCCCCCAAGCCCTGCCTGAGGAGAGCGCCGGGCACGCCTTCCTATGCGTGAGAGGGTGGCGCTCCCTGATCGGGCGCGAATCCTAACACAATACCTCCAGAGCCGCCTGCCTCCTTGTGGCTCGGGCTAGGTGAGGTCTTCTTCTTCTTGAGGGTCGCCTCTGGAGGCCTCCCGCTCCTGCAATCTGGGTCTTCGATTGCTGCAGCTTGGAACGCATGCTCGAGCGAGCACACTGCATCCCTTTCTTCAAAGGGTACGGTGATGACTCCACCGCTTCCTGGCATCTTGAGGACATTGTAACCATGGTGAGTCACTGCCATAAACTTGGCTAGGGCTGGGTACCCGAGGATGGCGTTGTACGGCAGGCAGATGTGAGCGACATCGAAGTCGATGAGCTCGGTGCGGTAGTTGTTGCGTTACCCGAAGGTGACCGGAAGGTGAACCCGCCCAATCGGAATAGTGGAACCATCGATGACTCCTGAGAAAGGCTTGGTCAGCTGAAGCTGGTCGTACGGCACTTGGAGATTATCGAACGTCTCGACAGACAGGACATTGAGTCCTGCCCCGCCATTGATGAGGGTCCTGGTGACCTGCACATTGCTGATAACTGGGAAGCAAAGCATCAGGAAGGTTCTGGCCGTTGCCGCACACTTGAGCTGGTCTGCGGAACTGAACGTGATTGTGCACGTAGACCACCTGAGAGGGCATGTGGCCTCAAGCTTGGGAAGGATTGCATTCACCTCGTGAGCAAACTTCTTGAAAATCCGCTGTGAGGCTGGAGCCTGGGCGCCACCCAAGATGCAAGCAATTGCACGCGGCTCTTGGAAGCCCCCAGCCCCATCGTCTTGGTGTTGGTCGTCGTTCCTCCTTGGTGGAGGCGGCAGAGGAGGGAGGCCTGCGTTGCCGTGGGGGCGGTCCTCACGAGGCTGGTCCCTCCAGCCTCCCTCGCGAGGCTGGTCCTGCCAGCGGTCCTCGCGAGGGCGGTCACGCCATCCCTAGCGAAGGCCACGGTCTTCCCATCGTCCACCGCCTCTTCCTCCTCCTCGGCCATAGCCCATGTCGTTGCGCTCTGGGCGTCAGCCGATTCGCCCATCTCACATGGCTCTGAGCTCTTGACATTCGTTGGTGTTGTGGGTGTGGAGGTCGTGGTACATGTAGCACCGTCCACCCTTGGATGACTCAGGCTGATCCCTGCCTCGCTTGGTGTCCGGTTCCGCTGCTAGCACGGCAGCCCCCTTGCGCTTCACGTCTTTGGCCCTGAGCTTCTTTTCTTCCGGGTCGGCTGCCGGGAGCTCGAGGAGGGAGAGACGCCCTTCCTCAGCCCTGGCGCACTTGGTCGCCAAATTGAACAGCTCTAGGGATGTGCACAGGTCTTCATGGATTGCTATCTCTTCCTTCATCTTGACGTCGCGCACGCCGTCGGAGAAGGCTGAGATGATAGCTTCTTTAGTCACCTTGGGGATCTTGAGGCGAGCGTAGTTGAAGCACTGGATGTACTTCTGCAGGGTTTCTCCTAGCCGTTGCTTGATGCGACGTAGGTCGCTCACGGCCGGGGGCTGGTCGCGAGTGCCATGGAAGTTGGCGATGAAGCGGGTGCGCATCTCGCTCCAGGAGGAGATCGTGCCGGGAGCCAGGTTCAGGAGCCAGGTGCGGGCGCCATCCTTGAGCGCCATGGGGAACCAATTCTCCATGACCTTCTCGTCTCCGTTGGTGGCTACGATGCCCAGCTTGTAGAGCTGCAGGAACTCCGCGGGGTCCGCTGTGCCATCGTAGCAGGGAGGGAGGTCAGGCTTGAACTAGCCTGGCTATGTGACGTCGCGCAGCTCGGAGGTGAAGGCGAGGCAGCCTGCCGTGGCCACCGGTGCCCTTTGCTGGTGCTAGACTCGTCCTTGCGGTCACCATGCGCCGCCACTGGGAGCAGCGTGGGGTCTTGTCGTGGAGGCGCTGGGGCGCGATCTCGGCGCGCCGGCGCTGGGAGCGCGAGAGCACCTTCCAGGGGACGTGGGATCTCTTGGCAGCTCCCTTCTTGCTGCGCAGGCGCCGGACATGGAGGGTCTCGCCCCGGGGCTGCGCGCCTCGGAGCCAAGGCACCTTCTTGGGGAGGAGGCGGCGGAGGCGCCTCCTGATCCTTGCTTCATGCGCGGGACGGAGGGCGAGGCAGCGAGAGGGACCGCAAGGGGGAGCCCCCTGCGGCACTGACGAGCTCAGTGATGCGGGCGAGCTAGTCCTCGTAGAGGTCGTCGACGGGGCGATAGTGCAGGAGCTCCCGCGCCAAGAGCAGTGAGGCGTGCGCATCCATGGGTGCGCGACGGGCGTGGGACGACGAGCCAGCTAGAGTCTGCGACGGGGTGGCGGTGCGGCCATCCTGCCGCACCGAAGGATGTTGGGACGAGGCCTGCTGCTCGTGCCCCGCCGGGCCGGTGGCGGCGTTGGCGGTGGGCGACGGGGAACGACGAGGGGGGCCGCCATCGGGCGCCGTCTGGGCGACGCGAGTGGCGCGGGCAGCCCAGCTCTCGGCGCGAGCCCGGCGAGCATCAGCCACGGACACGACGGAAGATCGCACGCGAACAGCGGAAGAAAGATTCCGGTGCACCCCTACCTGGCGCGCCAAATGTTGGATTTCGGGTTCCGGCAGACCCTTGAGGTTCGAACACTGGGGTGCGCGCAGAGATCTCTCCCCTACCTATCTATGTCCAATCCTCTCGTGCGAACTAAGATGAAAATGATGAACAACACAAGAGACACGAGGTTATACTGGTTCGGGCCACCGTTGTGGTGTAATACCCTACTCCAGTGTGTGGCGTGGTAGATTGCCTCTGGGCTGATGATGGACAGTACAGGGGAAGAACAGCCTCATGAGGTGTGTTCTTGAGCTGGTGCGGTGTGTTCTACTTATTCTCTACAGGGTTTCTCTGTCTTTCCCCTCTCTCTTCTCTCTTTTTTCCCTTCTTTCTCTTTTTCGTCTCCCCCCTTTCCTTTGTGGAGGCTAGCTTTATTTATAGAGGCCCTGGGCCTCTCCCCGAATAATTGAGCGGGAAGGGCGCTAATAATTGGCCATTTTGAAGGGGAACATCTAGTACAAGTTATCCTGACCAAAGGTGGTCTTCGGCTGCCAAAAGCACTGGTGATGACGCCGTCTTGGGCTCCACGATGACCTCCGTTCGGCTGGTCTTGGTCTCGTTGCACCGGAATGGTAACCTTTGCCTGATGCCTTGGCCTGTGCTTGCCCCCTTTGCACCAAAGGGGAAACAAGGACCCTACGCAGGCCGGCACCCGCCTGGCGCCCGCCTGGCCTCGATCGTCATGGCTTGCGTCATGGGATCCTCACGAGGTACCCTTGCATTGATCTCTCCGCCTCCTCGCGAGCCTTCCTGAAGAGGCTGTCTTTGAGGAAGCTTCCGGTCGTCCGCCCCGCGAGGCTCGGCCCCTCGTGAGGGTCTTGAGCTTGAGTTGATGAAGATGGGCCGTGCTGGGCCCCCACTTGAGCCACGCCGCAGGCAGGCAAGTCTGGGGACCCCCGTTCCCAGAATGCCGACACATATGATCCGCCCCTTGGAGGGGGCGTAGGCACTCGACGACGGTCATCACGGTCGAGGCGATGATCGTGCTACTCGTGGTTCTGACCCAAGTACTGCCCTTGGCGATGGCCTCGTCCCTCACGCCGTGGAGGCGATCTTGGGTTGTGAGCCGACTGAACTATGTCAGCCACCATAGATCTGCTATGAATTCTGTTATGCGATTGAGACACTACAGTGTTCTGATCTCTAGCTGCCCAGAGCAGTGCTCTGATCTGCATCAAACCTCTACCATCTTCCGACTGGGACGGCTTAATAGACTCTGCTATGCGGGCTGCAGCTGTAAGGTTCTGAATCAGAGTACGGTATACCCGTGGTATCGGTGGGAATAGCTGCCGCTGCCGTCGACTGGATTCGGGGATCTGTCGCCGAGCACATTCATCGAGTGCATGCTGAAGGTTCTCCAGTCGAGTGCGCTCAGCCAAAGTGGCCAAGCACGCCACCTCCAAGGCCCGAGCCTCAGAGGTCTCTCCGACAACGGGCGTGTGGAGCGCCTCCATATTGCGGCGGTGATGTTCCTCCCTTTGCCGAGAATAAAGGGTTTCGGGGTGGTACTCCTTGTGAACGCGCGACGGATCGTCGCTACCGTTGTTGCCGCCATTGCGACGCATGCCAGGTGGGTTGTGTGGCGTGTCGACCATTAGGACCTTTGCCGCGGGGACGCTGCTATCGCACTCGGATAGGGTCTCGATGGAGCCAGTCGAACAGGCCGTAGAGACATTCGTCGGGCTCGATTGCCATGACTTGAGGGGTGGCCAACTGACGTGCCACCGCATGCTTCACCCATCGCTAAAGCCGCGACCGACCGGACCGCTTGCGACGGCGAACAGCGGGGAGCGAAGACACTGTGGGAGTCGACAGATACTGGGTCGACGGCTGCCGCAGTAGGATGCCGCGAACGCATGTGCGAAAGTGTGTCGCCCCGCAGACAAGGAGTGTCTCGACGTCGAGGGGAGCTTCCTGAAGCCAAGTGGAGTAGTCGGCAATGAAAACAAGCACGTCGAGACAGATCTCGCGGCCCTCAGCCAAACCTCCGCCGGAAACCATGATGATAGGACTCGGAGAAATTGCAACCTCACCGGAAAGTCGCTAAGACACCTTCCCCAAGGTGGGTGCCAACTGTCGTGGTTCTAAGTCTGACAGTAGTATGGGGGGTAGGTATGAGGAGGCAAGATCCTAGCTATGGTGAAGTTTTGTACGCAAGATTTATGAGTTCAAGCCCTTCTCAGAGGAAGTAACAGCCCTACGTCTCGATGCCCGGAGGCTGGTCGATTGGATTTTGTGTGCAGTTACAGAGGGTGCGAACCCTTGTCCCAGAGGAGGGGGCTGGTGTAACACCCTCGATGCGACTCTAGCTCCCACGTGTCGAGGCACGACTTAGAGACATAATCGCATTAACAAATTAAGGTTCAAGTTATCTACAACCGGACATTAACAAATTCCCATCTGCCCATAACCGCGGGCACGGCTTTTGAAAGTTCAATCCCTGCAGGGGAGTCCCAACTTAGCCCATGACAAGCTCTCACGGTCAACGAAGGAATAGACCTCCTCCCAAGACGTTCCGATCAGACTCGGTATCTCGGTAATTCAAGACACTTCGATAGGTTAAAACAAATCCAGCAACACCTCCCGAATGTGCCGACAAATCCCGATAGGAGCTGCACATATCTCTTTCTCAGGGCACACTCAGATGAACACTACGTACAACTAAAACCAACCCTCAAGTTGCCCCCCGGTGGCGCTGCAAGTGGCTCTATTTGGACCAACACTCAGAGGAGCACTGGCCCGGGGGGTTTAAAATAAGATGACCTCGGGCTCCGGTAACCCAAGGGAAAAAGAGGCTAGGTGGCGAATGGTAAAACCAAGGTTGGGCATTGCTGGAAAAGCTTTAATCAAGGCGAACTATCAAGGGGTTCCCATTATAACCCAACCGCGTAAGGAACGCAAAATCCGGGAACATAACACAGATATGACGGAAACTAGGGCGGCAAGAGTGGAACAAAACACTAGGCGAGAGGCCGAGCCTTCCACCCTTTACCAAGTATATAGATGCATTAAGATAACAAGGCAATATAGTGATATCCCAACAAGTAAATAAAAGATGCTCCAACAAGGAACGGCCTCCAAACTTCACCTGCAGCTAGCAACGCTATAAGAGGGGCTGAGCAAAGCGGTAACATAGCCAATCAACGGTTTGCTAGGACAATGGTGGGTTAGAGGTTTGACATGGCAATTTAGGAGGCTTTCAAGCAAGTGGTAGGCATCGTAGCAATGGCATAGCAAAAGAGCGAGCAAACTAGGATAGCAAAGATAGTAGTGATTTCGAGGGTATGATCATCTTGCCTGCACAGTTGTCAGAGTTGACTGGATCCTCAAGAGCAAACTCAACGGGCTCCTCGTTAGTGAACTCGTCTCCCGGCTCTACCCAAACAAGACAAACAAGCAACAAGGATACAATCAACCACGTGCAAGACCAAGCAATATGATGAAATGATGATATGCTATGCGGGATGCGATGCGGGATGCAAAATGCAAGATATGACAGGAAATGCATGAACCTGGCCTCAACTTGGAATTCTAAGGGTGCCACTGGAAAGATGAGATGAAATCGCTTGAAAACGATATAAAGAACGCCGGAATCGGAGTTACGGTTTGGAAATGGCAAGCGATTCAAAAATGACACCGGTCTGCGATTTACAGCAAGTAGGCATCTAAATGCAATGAAATGAACATGCTACAGCACCCAAACATGACAACAAAATACATGGCATGGATGCACACAAGATTCTTAACAAAAGTCTAGCACTGAGCTACGGCCAAATCATCCATTAGGAGGTTCAACAAGCATGGCAAAAACGCAAATAGTAAAACAGATCTCAGACTTGGTGAAATTAACACTTGTCTGGAATTTCAGATCATATAGCCCTCTTCGGAGCAACAAAACAACATGCTATAGGACCTGAACATGACAAAGAAAGACATGGCATGGAGCTACTCAACAAGCTTAACAAAAGTCCCTTAGTGACCTTGAGCCAAAAGGGATCGCAAAATATACTAACAAGCACACGAACATAGCAAAAACATAATCAGTTTTCAGACTTAGTGAAAACTGGGACATGCTGAAACATAACTCACGAAGGCATGTAAACGAGCTCGATGCACTCACTACGGTCCCAGTCATGGCAAGGCAAGCATACACCCATAAAGAAGGCGCAAAATACAAGCTAGACATGGCAAGAACAATGGAATAGCATGCACGGATCAACTATAATAACATCGGCAAAATCGCAAACAAGTTGACGATCTGCCCAGATTTGCAACGAAGCAAAAGTAGAGCTCGATTGACTCAAGCTAGGGTGCTCCATAATTGCAAACAAAGACATGGATGGATAGAGCATAACAAGATTAACAAAACTCCTTTACTGATCATCCTCAAAAGAGGCACGGATCACTAGGAAACAGCATGGACATATGGCATCATGAACTAAATAATCCCAGACTTAGTGAAAACTACTAAGTCCCTGAAAACAGATTTACCGGGTGCCTCACTTTGCAAACTTGCACAAGTCACCACACACATCCTAAAAATGCAAGGGTTGCACCTCTGGAAAGATAACAAAATCCTTAACAAAACATCTATAGGACTCATGGGCATATCATGCACACCACAATCATGGCAAAAAATGACAAAAGTCTAAGATGAACTAGCAGATCTGACAATTAACTCACGGAGGCCTCTTCTAACAGCATTTCGGGCATCAAGATGAACTCAAATGAAAATGATGCAATGGAATGAAATGATGTACTCGTCGAGGCGAACATTTTGATATACTATATGTCCAAATCGGAGCTACGGATGCGGAGAAAAGGCAGGTCAAAGTTAGCACAAAAATTAGGGTTCGGAGGAGAAAGTCAACCCTCAAAATTCCAGATCTCAGATCTGAAATTACTATTCACCGAGCGCGCCGTTCGAGGTTCGTCGGCCGGCGATGGCGGTGGTGGCCGGAGATGGAGGGGGGAGGCCGGAGAGGGCAGCGGAGCCGACCGGTGGCGCGCGGCGGCTCGCGGCACCGGAGCACATCGGGCGGTGTGGAGGCGGCGGTGGTCGCGGCAAGGCGGCGGCCGGCGTCATCGGGCGAGGCGGAGGAGGCGGCGAGCAGCGGCGGGGCAGCGGCCAGCGTCGGAGAAGGCGACTGGGTCGGGCGGCGCGGAGCTCGGGCCCGCGGGGGCCTCGCCTGGGCCGGGCGGGCCGGCGGCGGTGGAGTGAGGCGGCTGCCACATGTCGCGACGTGAGTGGCCGAGGCGGCAGGGCGGACGCGTCCGGTCCGTCCGAACGTGTCCGGCGACGGCGAGATCTGATTTTTTAGGGTTTCGAGAGGGGATCCGCGAATTTTTGGAGGGGGTGTATATATAGGCATAGAGGGAGCTAGGAGAGTCCAAATGAGGTGCGGTTTTCGGCCACGTGATCGTGATCGAACGCTCTAGGATATGGAGCAGAGTTTGGTGGTTTTGAGACAAATTGGAGGGGTGTTGGGCTGCAACACACATGAGGCCTTTTGGTCCCTCGGTTAACCGTTGGAGTATCAAACGAAGTCCAAATGGTACGAAACTTGACAGGCGGTCTACCGGTAGTAAACCAAGGCCGCTTGGCAAGTCTCGGTCCAATCCGGAAATGTTTAATCCCCACACACGAAAGAAAGCTAGAAAAGACCACCGGAGGAGAACGAAGCGCCGGAATGCAAAACGGACAACGGGGAAAATGCTCGAATGCATGAGACGAACATGTATGCAAATGCAATGCACATGATGACATGATATGAGATGCATGACCAAGACAACAACACACGGAGACAAAGACCCGAACCCGAGAAAATAAAATAACTTAACGCCGGATACGGCAAGAGTTGGAGTACAAATATGGAAAGTTACATCCGGGGTGTTACAACACTCCACCACTACGAAAGGATCTCGTCCCAAGATCTAGGACTGAAAGAACGCCGGGTACTCAGAACGGAGGTGATCCTCGCGTTCCCAGGTAGCTTCACGGTCGGAATGGTGTGATCACTTGACTTTGAAAATTTTGATTGACTTTTTGCGAGTCTTGCGTTCAGTCTCTTCAAGAATAGCAAGTGGGTGCTCACGATAAGAGAGATCTTCTTGGAGCTCAATGTCCTCGAAGTTGACGGTGCGGTCAGGAGTCTTGAAGCACTTTCGAAGCTGAGAGACATGGAACACATCATGAACATTTGCAAAGTTTGAAGGAAGCTCGAGTTGATAGGCGAGGTTGCCTCTCTTGCTGACAATCTTGAAAGGTCCCACGTATCTAGGGGCAAGCTTCCCTTTGATACCGAAGCGACGAGTACCTTTCATAGGAGAGACACGGAGGTAAACATGATCTCCGATCTCGAAAGCCAAATCACGGTGCTTACTATCATAGTAGCTCTTCTGGCGGGATTGGGCTGCTTTGAGGTTATCACGAATGACTTTGCACATTTCTTCTGCCTCTGTGATTATGTCATTACCCAAAAGCTGACGTTCACCGGTTTCAGACCAGTTGAGAGGGGTACGGCACTTCCTGCCTTACAGAATTTCAAAAGGGGCCTTGCCCGAACTTGCTTGAAAACTGTTGTTGTAGGAGAATTCAGCATAAGGAAGACAATCCTCCCACTTCATGCCGAAGGAGATCACACAAGCCCTGAGCATATCTTCAAGAATCTGGTTGACACGCTCGACTTGACCGCTTGTTTGAGGATGGAAAGCTATGCTGAAGCGGATGTTGGTGCCCATGGCCTTCTGGAAAGAATCCCAAAACTTCGAGGTAAAGATGCTGCCACGGTCTGAAGAGATCACTTGAGGAATACCGTGCAGAGAGACAATACGAGAGGTATAGAGTTCTGCCAATTGAGCTGCAGTGATCGACTCTTTGATAGGCAGAAAATGAGCCACTTTGGTGAGTTTGTCGATGACAATGAATATATCATCATTGCCACACTTGGACTTTGGAAACCCAGTCACGAAGTCCATCTCAATGTGGTCAAACTTCCATTCTGGAATGGCAAGAGGTTGGAGGAGACCTGCTGGCCTTTGGTGTTCTGCCTTTACTCTTCTGCAGACATCACATTCATTCACGAATTGAGCGATCTCGCGCTTCATCCGAGTCCACCAATAAGCTTGCTTAAGGTCCTGATACATCTTCGTGCTCCCAGGGTGGATGCAGAGGAGAGAATTGTGCGCCTCGTTCATGATCACTTTACGGAGGTCACCTTTGGGCACAACAATACGATCCTTGAAGAAGAGAGTGTCCTTGTCATCAAGGCGGTAGCACTTGTACTTGGGCTGACTCTTGGCAATCCCAATCTTCACCTTTTTCACCATAGCATCAAGAAGCTGGGCTTGGCGAATCTGGTCTTCTAAGGTAGGAGAGACTTGAAGGTTGGCGAGGAAACCTTGAGGAACAACTTGCAGGTTAAGTTTGCGGAAAGCATCACAAAGCTCGGGTTGATAAGGCTTGAGAATCAGACTGTTGCAGTAAGCTTTCCTGCTCAAAGCGTCAGCAATCACATTAGCCTTGCCTGGAGTATACTCGATACTCGGATTATACTCTTGAATCATTTCGACCCAACGAGTTTGCCTGAGGTTGAGATTAGGCTGAGTGAAGATGTACTTGAGACTCTTGTGATCAGTGAAAATGTCCACTTTTCTTCCCAATAGAAGATGTCTCCAAGTCAAAAGAGCATGCACAACTGCCGCCAACTTGAGATCATGAGTGGGGTAGTTCTTCTCATTAGGCTTCAACTAGCGAGATGTATAAGCAACAACTTTCTTCTCTTGCATCAATACTGCGCCAAGACCTTGGAGAGAGGCATCACAAAAGACCTCATACGGCTTGGATTCATCAGGCGGAGTCAGAATTGGAGCAGTGATCAACTTCTCTTTCAAAGTGTTGAAAGCAATATCACACTCCAGAGACCAAACGTACTTGACGTGCTTCTGGAGAAGATTAGAGAGAGGCTTCGTGATCTTAGAAAAGTTTTCAACGAATCTTCGGCAATAGCTTGCGAGACCGAGAAAACTGCGGAGTTGCTTCACGTTCTGAGGAGGTTCCCAATTCACAATTGCAGACACCTTCTCAGGATTCACGGCAATGCCCTTGGCAGAGATGATATGACCAAGATAAAGAACCTCATCGAGCCAAAATTCACACTTGGAGAACTTGGCGTAGAACTAATGTTCCATGAGCTTATCGAGAACCAAACGCAAGTGCTTGGCATGATCTTCCTTGTTCTTGGAGAAAACCAGAATGTCGTCGAGATAGACCAAAACGAAGTCATTGGTGTAGGCATTGAAGATGAAGTTCATCATGCGAGAGAACGTCGGAGGAGCGTTGGCAAGGCCAAAAGACATGACAGTGTATTCATATGAACCAAAGCTTGTTCTGAATGTTGTCTTGGGAATATCTTCTGCACGAATGCGAATCTGCTGATAACCCATACGGAGATCAAGCTTGGAGAATACTTGGGCACCTTTGAGTTGTTCGAACAGCTCATTGATGTTGGGAAGTGGGTATTTGTTCTTGATGGTCTTCTTATTCACTGGACGGTAATCAACACAAAGTCGGTCCGTTCCATCCTTCTTCTTCACAAAAAGAACACCACAACCCCACGGAGAAGAACTAGGCCGTATAAGACCCATTTTTCTCTTGCATATCGAGTTGCTTCTTCAGCTCCTTCAACTCTTCAGGTCCGGGCTTGTAAGGACGTTTGCACACAGGTTCCGTACCAGGCTCAAGATCAATAACGAATTCAACTGGCCGGTGCGGAGGCATTCCTGGAAGCTCTTCTGGAAAGACGTCTTGATATTCGCAAACGACTGGAATTTGAGAGATGGCATCCAATTCACCCTTCTCATTGAGAGAAAACAAACGGATAGTATCATCACGAGCGGCAAAGACAATTACATCCTCAGACGAATGAGTCAATTGAATCTGCCTGGCTGCACAATCAAGCTGAGCCTTGTGCTTAGAAAGCCAATCCATCCCAAGAATAAGATCAATATCCGAGTCACCGAGAACCATTGGAGAAGATAGAAACTTGTAGTCACCCAAAGTGATAGTAACATCCGGAACAATGGAGTTAGCCTGCATGCGCTTACCGAGAGAGACAACTGCTAAAGGACTAGGCAAAATTTGCAAAGGCAAACATGCTTAGATGAAAACGGTCTCAAGATGAAACAATGCGATGCACCCGTGTCAAAAAGAACTTTTGCAGGAATATCATTAACAGGAAGGTTACCCATGATCACATCTGACGAGTCCTCTGCCTGAGCTGCATTCATCAAATTGACCTTGGCATGCTTGGGGTTATGCTTGACCACAGCTGTACTTGCCGATCTGACAGGAGGAGGAGGAGGAAGATGCCTCTGGTTGAAACACTTGTTGGCAAGTACAGCTGTGGTCAAGCAGAGGCGTCTTCCTCCTCCTCCTCCTGTCAGCTAACCCCAAGCATGCCAAGGTCAATTTGATGAATGCAGCTCAGGCAGAGGACTCGTCAGATGTGATCATGGGTAACCTTCTTGTTAATGATATTCCTGCAAAAGTTCTTTTTGACACGGGTGCATCGCATTGTTTCATCTCGAGACCGTTTTCATCTAAGCATGGTTTGCCTTTGCAAATTTTGCCTAGTCCTTTAGCAGTTGTCTCTCTCGGTAAGCGCATGCAGGCTAACTCCATTGTTCCGGATGTTACTATCACTTCGGGTGACTACAAGTTTCTATCTTCTCCAACGGTTCTCGGTGACTCGGATATTGATCTTATTCTCGGGATGGATTGGCTTTCTAAGCACAAGGCTCAGCTTGATTATGCAGCCAGGCAGATTCAATTGACTCATTCGTCTGAGGATGTAATTGTCTTTGCCGCTTGTGATGATACTATCCATCTGTTTTCTCTCAATGAGAAGGGTGAATTGGATGCCATCTCTCAAATTCCAGTCGTTTGCGAATATCAAGATGTCTTTCCAGAAGAGCTTCCAGGAATGCCTCCGCACCGGCCAGTTGAATTCGTTATTGATCTTGAGCCTAGCACGGAACCTGTGTGCAAACGTCCTTACAAGCTCGGACCTGAAGAGTTGAAGGAGCTGAAGAAGCAACTCGATATGCAAGAGAAAAATGGGTCTTATCCGGCCTAGTTCTTCTGCGTGGGGTTGTGGTGTTCTTTTTGTGAAGAAGAAGGATGGAACGGACCGACTTTGTGTTGATTACCGTCCAGTGAATAAGAAGACCATCAAGAACAAATACCCACTTCCCAACATCAATGAGCTGTTCGAACAACTCAAAGGTGCTTAAGTATTCTCCAAGCTTGATCTCCGTATGGGTTATCACCAGATTCGCATTCGTGAAGAAGATATTCCCAAGACAGCATTTAGAACAAGCTTTGGTTCATATGAATACACTGTCATGTCTTTTGGCCTTGCCAACGCTCCTCCGACGTTCTCTCGCATGATGAACTTCATCTTCAATGCCTACACCAATGACTTTGTTTTGGTCTATCTCAACGACATTCTGGTTTTCTCCAAGAACAAGGAAGATCATGCCAAGCACTTGCGTTTGGTTCTCGATAAGCTCAGGGAACATCAGTTCTACGCCAAGTTCTCCAAGTATGAATTTTGGCTCGATGAGGTTCTTTATCTTGGTCATATCATCTCTGCCAAGGGCATTGCCGTGAATCCTGAGAAGGTGTCTGCAATTGTGAATTGGGAACCTCCTCAGAACGTGAAGCAACTCCGCAGTTTTCTCGGTCTCGCAAGCTATTGCCGAAGATTCGTTGGAAACTTTTCTAAGATCGCGAAGCCTCTCTCTAATCTTCTCCAGAAGCACGTCAAGTACGTTTGGTCTCCGGGGTGTGATATTGCTTTCAACACTTTGAAACAGAAGTTGATCACTGCTCCAGTTCTGACTCCGCCTCATGAATCCAAGTCGTACGAGGTCTTTTGTGATGCCTCTCTCCAAGGTCTTGGCGCAGTATTGATGCAAGAGAAGAAAGTTGTTGCTTATACATCTCGCCAGTTGAAGCCTAATGAGAAGAACTACCCCACTCATGATCTCGAGTTGGCGGTAGTTGTGCATGCTCTTTTGACTTGGAGACATCTTCTCTTGGGAAGAAAAGTGGACATTTTCACTGATCACAAGAGTCTCAAGTACATCTTCACTCAGCCTAATCTCAACCTCAGGCAAACTCGATGGGTAGAAATGATTCAAGAGTATAATCCGAGTATCGAGTATACTCCAGGCAAGGCTAATGTGATTGCTGACGCTTTGAGCAGGAAAGCTTACTACAACAGTCTGATTCTTAAGCCTTATCAACCCGAGCTTTGTGAAGCTTTCCGCAAACTTAATCTGCAAGTTGTTCCTCAAGGTTTCCTCGCCAACCTTCAAGTCTCTCCTACCTTAGAAGACTAGATTCGCCAAGCCCAGCTTCTTGATGCTATGGAGAAAAAGGTGAAGATTGGGATTGCCAAGAGTCAGCCCAAGTACAAGTGCTACCGCCTTGATGACAAGGACACTCTCTTCTACGAGGATCGTATTGTTGTGCCCAAAGGTGACCTCCGTAAAGTGATCATGAACGAGGCTCACAATTCTCTCCTCTCCATCCACCCTGGGAGCATGAAGATGTATCAGGACCTTAAGCAAGCTTATTGGTGGACTCGAATGAAGCGCGAGATCGCTCAATTCGTGAATGAATGTGATGTCTGCAGAAGAGTGAAGGCAGAACACCAAAGGCCAGCAGGTCTCCTCCAACCTCTTGCCATTCCAGAATGGAAGTTTGACCACATTGAGATGGACTTCGTGACTGGGTTTCCAAAGTCCAAGCGTGGCAATGATGCTATATTCATTGTCATCGACAAACTCACCAAAGTGGCTCATTTTCTGCCTATCAAAGAGTCGATCACTGCAGCTCAATTGGCAGAACTCTATACCTCTCGTATTGTCTCTCTGCACGGTATTCCTCAAGTGATCTCTTCAGACCGTGGCAGCATCTTTACCTCGAAGTTTTGGGATTCTTTCCAGAAGGCCATGGGCACCAACATCCGCTTCAGCACAGCTTTCCATCCTCAAACAAGCGGTCAAGTCGAGCGTGTCAACCAGATTCTTGAAGATATGCTCAGGGCTTGTGTGATCTCCTTCGGCATGAAGTGGGAGGATTGTCTTCCTTATGCTGAATTCTCCTACAACAACAGTTTTCAAGCAAGTTCGGGCAAGGCCCCTTTTGAAATTTTGTATGGCAGGAAGTGTCGTATCCCTCTCAACTGGTCTGAAACCGGTGAACGTCAGCTTTTGGGTAATGACTTAATCACAGAGGCAGAAGAAATGTGCAAAGTCATTCGTGATAACCTCAAAGCAGCCCAATCCCGCCAGAAGAGCTACTATGATAGTAAGCACCGTGATTTGGCTTTCGAGATCGGAGATCATGTTTACCTCCATGTCTCTCCTATGAAAGGTACTCGTCGCTTCGGTATCAAAGGGAAGCTTGCCCCTAGATACGTGGGACCTTTCAAGATTGTCAGCAAGAGAGGCGACCTCGCCTATCAACTCGAGCTTCCTTCAAACTTTGCAAATGTTCATGATGTGTTCCATGTCTCTCAGCTTCGAAAGTGCTTCAAGACTCCTAACCGCACCGTCAACTTCGAGGACATTGAGCTCAAAGAAGATCTCTCTTATCGTGAGCACCCAGTTGTTATTCTCGAAGAGACTGAACGCAAGACTTGCAACAAGTCAATCAAATTTCTCAAAGTCAAGTGGTCACACCATTCCGACCGTGAAGCTACCTGGGAACGCGACGATCACCTCCGTTCTGAGTACCCGGCGTTCTTTCAGTCCTAGATCTCGGGACGAGATCCTTTCGTAGTGGTGGAGTGTTGTAACACCCCGGATGTAACTTTCCATATTTGTACTCCAACTCTTGTCGTTTACGGTGTTAAGTTATTTTATTTTCTCGGGTTTGGGTCTTTGTCTCCGTGTGTTGTTGTCTTGGTCATGCATCTCATATCATGTCATCATGTGCATTGCATTTGCATACGTGTTCGTCTCATGCATTCGAGCATTTTCCCCGTTGTCCGTTTTGCATGCCGGCGCTTCGTTCTCCTACGGTGGTCTTTTCTAGCTTTCTTTCGTGTGTGGGGATTAAACATTTCCGGATTGGACCGAGACTTGCCAAGCGGCCTTGGTTTACTACCGGTAGACCGCCTGTCAAGTTTCGTACCATTTGGACTTCGTTTGATACTCCAACGGTTAACCGAGGGACCGAAAAGGCCTCGTGTGTGTTGCAGCCCAACACCCCTCTAATTTGGCTCAAAACCCACCAAACTCTGCTCCATGTCCTAGAGCGTTCGATCGCGATCGCGTGGCCGAAAACCACACCTCATTTGGACTCTCCTAGCTACCTCTATGCCTATATATACACCCCCCATTCGAAATTCCCGGATCCTCTCCCCCCTAACCCTAGATCCGCCGCCGCCGGACAAAATCTGCCGGGCCGGACGTGTCCGACCCGAGCCCCGCCGCCACGTGTCCGCCTCCCACTGGCTGCCGCCACCGCCCCACATCG
>NC_041388.1:152421352-152427469 GCF_002162155.2 Triticum dicoccoides
GTCCTCGCCCCGCCGTGCTACAGTGCGCGCCGCTGTGAACAGTGCCCCGGCCGCGCCTCGGTTTCCGTGCAACCCTAGATCTGGGGTTGTTTTTTTCTCCAAGTCATTAAATTTTCAGTCCAAGTTGCTTTGTTCGAGGGTCCGTAACTTTGCATCCGTAGCTCCGATTTATGCATATAGCATATCAAAATGTTCACCTCAGAGAGTACATCATTTCATTCCATTGCATCATTTTCATTAGAGTCCATCTTGATGCCCAAAATGCTGTTAGAAGGAGGCTTCGTGAGTTAATTGTCAGATCTGCTAGTTCATCTTAGACATTTGTCATTTTTGCCATGATTAATGTGTGCATGCTATGCCCGTGAGTTCTTCATATGTTTTCTTAAGGATTTTCTATTCTTTCCAGAGTTGCAACCCATGCATTTTTGTGATGTGTGTGGTGACTTGTGCAAGCTTGCAAAGTGAGGCACCCGGTAAAACTGGTTTCAGGGACTTAGTAGTTTTCACAAAGTTTGGGATTATTTAGTTCATGATGCCATATATCCATGCTGTTTCCTAGTGATTCGTGCCTCTTTTGAAGATGATCAGTAAAGGAGTTTTGTTAATCTTGTTATGCTCTATCCATCCATGTCTTTGTTTGCAATTATGGAGCAGCCTAGCTTGAGTCAATCGAGCTCTACTTTTCCTTCATTGTGAATCTGGGCAGATCGTCAACTAGTTTGCGATTTTGCCGATGTTATTATAGTTGATCCGTGCATGCCATGCCATTGTTCTTGCCATGTCTAGCTTGTATTTTGTGCCTTCTTTATGGGTGTATGCTTTCCTTGCCATGACTGGCACCGTAGTGAGTGCATCGAGCTCGTTTACATGCCTTCGTGAGTTATGTTTCAGCATGTCCCAGTTTTCACTAAGTCTGAAAACTGATTATGTTTCTGCTATGTTCGTGTGCTTGTTAGTATATTTTGTGTTCCCTTTTGGCTCAAGGTCACTAAGGGACTTTTGTTAAGCTTGTTGAGTAGCTCCATGCCATGTCTTTATTTGTCATGTTCAGGTCTTGTAGCATGTTATTTTGATGCTCCGAAGAGGGCTTCATGATCTGAAATTTCAGACAAGTGTTAATTTCACAAAGTCTGAGATCTGTTTTGCATTTGCGTTTTTGCCATGCTTGTTTGAACCTCATAATGGATGATTTGGCCGTAGCTCAGTGCTAGACTTTTGTTAAGCATCTTGTGTGCATCCCTGCCATGTATTTTGTTGTCATGTTTGGTGGCTGGAGCATGTTCATCTCATTGCATTTAGATGCCTACTTGCTGTAAATTGTAGACCGGTGTCATTTTTGAATCGCTTGCCATTTCCAAACCGTAACTCCGATTCCGGCGTTCTTTATATCGTTTTCAAGCGATTTCATCTCATCTTTCCAGTGGAACCCTTGGAATTCCAAGTTAAGGCCAGGTTCATGCATTTCCTGTCATATCTTGCATTTTGCATCCCGCATCGCATCCCGCATAGCATATCATCATTGCATCATATCGCTTGATCCTTGCACGTGGTTGATTGTGTCCTTGTTGCTCGTTTGTCTTGTTTGGGTAGAGCCGGGAGACGAGTTCTCTAACGAGGAGCCCGTTGAGTTTGCTTGTGAGGATCCAGTCAACTCTGACAACTGTGCACGCAAGATGATCATACCCTCGAAATCACTACTATCTTTGCTATGCTAGTTTGCTCGCTCTTTTGCTATGCCAATGCTACGATGCCTACCTTTTGCTTGTCAGCCTCCCAATTGCCATGTTGAACCTCTAACCCACCATTGTCCTAGCAAACCGTTGATTGGCTATGTTACCGCTTTGCTATGCCCCTCTTATAGCGTTGCTAGTTGCAGGTGAAGATTGGAGGCATTCCTTGTTGGAACATTTATTTACTTGTTGGGATATCATTATATTGCTATGTTATCTTAATGCATCTATATACTTGGTAAAGGGTGGAAGGCTTGGCCTCTCGCCTAGTGTTTTGTTCCACTCTTGTCGCCCTAGTTTCCGTCATATCGGTGTTATGTTCCCGGATTTTTGCGTTCCTTACGCGGTTGGGTTATAATGGGAACCCCTTGATATTTCGCCTTGATTAAAGCTTGTCCAGCAATGCCCAACCTTGGTTTTACCATTTGCCACCTAGCCTTTTCTTCCCTTGGGTTCTGCAGACTCAAGGGTCATCTTATTTTAACCCCCCCCCCCGGGCCAGTGCTCCTCTGAGTGTTGGTCCACCTGTCAGCTGCCGGTGGCCACCAGGGGCAACTCTGGGCTGGCCTACCCGTACCTAAGACAATCTGAGTGTTCCCCGAGAAAGAGATATGTGCAGCTCCTATCGAGAATTGTCGGCACATTCGGGCGGTGTTGCTGGTCTTGTTTTAACCTGTCAAAGTGTCTTGAGTTACCGAGATACCGAGTCTGATCGGAACGTCTTGGGAGGAGGTCTATTCCTTCGTTGACCGTGAGAGCTTGTCATGGGCTAAGTTGGGACTCCCCTGCAGGGATTGAACTTTCGAAAGCCGTGCCCGTGGTTATGGGCAGATGGGAATTTGTTAATGTCCGGTTGTAGATAACTTGAACCTTAATTAATTAAAATGAATCAACTGAGTGTGTTACCGTGATGGCCTCTTCTCGGCGGAGTCCGGGAAGTGGACACGGTGTTGGAGTAATGTTTGCGCAGGTTGTTCTCTAGCTTCTCGCCCGTGCCTTGCCTCCTCTTCTCGCTCTCTTTTGCGAATAAGTTAGCCACCATACTTGCTAGTCGCTTGTTGCAGCTCCACTCATATTTTACCTTGCCACACCTATAAGCTTAAATAGTCTTGATCGCGAGAGTGCGAGATTGCTGAGTCCCCGTGGCTCATAGATTACTATTACACCAGATGCAGGGCCTGATGATTCCGCTCCAGGAGACGCGTATGAGCTCAAGTGGGAGTTCGACGAAGACTCTCAACGATATTATGTTTCCTTTCCCGATGATCAGTAGTGGTGCCCAGTTGGGGGTGATTGGGACCGTGTCGCATGCTGGGTTCTCTTTTATTTTGGCGCCGTAGTCGGGCCATGAGTGTTTGGATGATGTAATGTTATTTATGTTCTTGATTGACGTGGCGAGTGTAAGCCAACTATGTTCTCCCCTTTATTATTCATATTACATGGGATGTTGTGAAGATTGCCTAACTTGCGACATATGCCTTCAATGCGATTATGTCTCTAAGTCGTGCCTCGACACGTGGGAGCTATAGTCGCATCGAGGCACGTGAAAACTTTTCTAAGATCGCGAAGCCTCTCTCTAATCTTCTCCAGAAGCACGTCAAGTACGTTTGGTCTCCGGAGTGTGATATTGCTTTCAACACTTTGAAAGAGAAGTTGATCACTGCTCCAGTTCTGACTCCGCCTGATGAATCCAAGCCGTACGAGGTCTTTTGTGATGCCTCTCTCCAAGGTCTTGGCGCAGTATTGATGCAAGAGAAGAAAGTTGTTGCTTATACATCTCGCCAGTTGAAGCCTAATGAGAAGAACTACCCCACTCATGATCTCGAGTTGGCGGCAGTTGTGCATGCTCTTTTGACTTGGAGACATCTTCTATTGGGAAGAAAAATGGACATTTTCACTGATCACAAGAGTCTCAAGTACATCTTCACTCAGCCTAATCTCAACCTCAGGCAAACTCGTTGGGTCGAAATGATTCAAGAGTATAATCCGAGTATCGAGTATACTCCAGGCAAGGCTAATGTGATTGCTGACGCTTTGAGCAGGAAAGCTTACTGCAACAGTCTGATTCTCAAGCCTTATCAACCCGAGCTTTGTGAAGCTTTCCGCAAACTTAACCTGCAAGTTATTCCTCAAGGTTTCCTCGCCAACCTTCAAGTCTCTCCTACATTAGAAGACTAGATTCTCCAAGCCCAGCTTCTTGATGCTATGGTGAAAAAGGTGAAGATTGGGATTGCCAAGAGTCAGCCCAAGTACAAGTGCTACCGCCTTGATGACAAGGACACTCTCTTCTTCGAGGATCGTATTGTTGTGCCCAAAGGTGACCTCCGTAAAGTGATCATGAATGAGGCTCACAATTCTCTCCTCTCCATCCACCCTGGGAGCACGAAGATGTATCAGGACCTTAAGCAAGCTTATTGGTGGACTCGAATGAAGCGCGAGATCGCTCAATTCGTGAATGAATGTGATGTCTGAAGAAGAGTAAAGGCAAAACACCAAAGGCTAGCAGGTCTCCTCCAACCTATTGCCATTCTAGAATGGAAGTTTGACCACATTGAGATGGACTTCGTGACTGGGTTTCCAAAGTCCAAGCGTGGGAATGATGCTATATTCATTGTCATCGACAAACTCACCAAAGTGGCTCATTTTCTGCCTATCAAAGAGTCGATCACTGCAGCTCAATTGGCAGAACTCTATACCTCTCGTATTGTCTCTCTGCACGGTATTCCTCAAGTGATCTCTTCAGACCGTGGCAGCATCTTTACCTCGAAGTTTTGGGATTCTTTCCAGAAGGCCATGGGCACCAACATCCGCTTCAGCACAGCTTTCCATCCTCCAACAAGTGGTCAAGTCGAGTGTCAACTAGATTCTTGAAGATATGCTCGGTGCTTGTGTGATCTCCTTCGGCATGAAGTGGGAGGATTGTCTTCCTTATGCTGAATTCTCCTACAACAACAGTTTTCAAGCAAGTTCGGGCAAGGCCCCTTTTGAAATTCTGTATGGCAGGAAGTGCCGTACCCCTCTCAACTGGTCTGAAACCGGTGAACATCAGCTTTTAGGTAATGACTTAATCACAGAGACAGAAGAAATGTGCAAAGTCATTCGTGATAACCTCAAAGCAGCCCAGTCCCGCCAGAAGAGCTACTATGATAGTAAGCACCGTGATTTGGCTTTCGAGATCGGAGATCATGTTTACCTCCGTGTCTCTCCTATGAAAGGTACTCGTCACTTCGGTATCAAAGGGAAGCTTGCCCCTAGATACGTGGGACCTTTCAAGATTGTCAGCAAGAGAGGTGACCTCGCCTATCAACTCGAGCTTCCTTCAAACTTTGCAAATGTTCATGATGTGTTCCATGTCACTCAGCTTCGAAAGTGCTTCAAGACTCCTGACCGCACCGTCAACTTCGAGGACATTGAGCTCCAAGAAGATCTCTCTTATCGTGAGCACCCAGTTGCTATTCTTGAAGAGACTGAACGCAAGACTCGCAACAAGTCAATCAAATTTCTCAAAGTCAAGTGGTCACACCATTCCGACCATGAAGCTACCTGGGAACGCGAGGATCACCTCCGTTCTGAGTACCCGGCGTTCTTTCAGTCCTAGATCTCGGGACGAGATCCTTTCGTAATGGTGGAGTGTTGTAGCACCCCGGATGTAACTTTCCCAATTTGTACTCCAACTCTTGCCGTTTCCGGCGTTAAGTTATATTTATTTTTCTCGGGTTCGGGTCTTTGTCTTCGTGTGTTGTTTCGTTGTCATGCATCTCATATCATGTCATCATGTGCATTGCATTTGCATACGTGTTTGTCTCATGCATTCGAGCGTTTTCCCCGTTGTCCGTTTTGCATTCCGGTGCTTCGTTCTCCTCCGGTGGTCTTTTCTAGCTTTCTTTCGTGTGTGGGGATTAAACATTTCCGGATTGGACCGAGACTTGCCAAGCGGCCTTGGTTTACTACCGGTAGACCGCCTGTCAAGTTTCATATCATTTGGACTTCGTTTGATACTCCAACGGTTAACCGAGGGACCGAAAAGGCCTCGTGTGTGTTGCAGCCCAACACCCCTCCAATTTGGCCCAAAACCCACCAAACTCTGCTCCATGTCCTAGAGCGTTCGATCACGATCGCGTGGCCGAAAACCGCACCTCATTTGGACTCTCCTAGCTCCCTCTATGCCTATATATACACCCCTCATTCGAAATTCCCGGATCCTCTCCCCCCTAACCCTAGATCCGCCGCCGCCGGACAAAATCTGCCGGGCCGGACGTGTCCGACCCGAGCCCCGCCGCCACGTGTCCGCCTCCCACTGGCCGCCGCCACCGCCCCACATCGTCGCGCCGCCAGCCCGCAGGGCCCGCGGGGAGCCCTCCCCGGCCCGCGCGCCCGCAGCCGCCAG
>NC_041388.1:152428149-152443183 GCF_002162155.2 Triticum dicoccoides
CACCCGCGCTCCTCGCCGCCGCCTGGGCACACCGGCGACCGCGCCCGCTCGCCGGACTTTGCCGGCCGGGTCGCCGGCGCCGTCCCGCACCGCCACCGCCGTCGGCCATCGCCGGCCTCCTCAGCCCCGGGCCGGATCCGATCCGGGAGTGGGATCAGATCCACCCACTCCTCGATCCAAACGCAGCCCCGCCGCCCAGATCCCGCCGTCCCGGGATACCCTCGTCCCGTTGACTTTTTGCACAGGGTATAAATTTCGTCTAAGTCCTGAAATCTGCAGATCCAAGTGCCTCTGTTCGAGGCTCCGTAACTTTGCATTCGTAGCTCCAATTCATGCATATAGCATATCAAAATGTTCATCTCAGAGAGTACATCATTTCATTGCATTGCATCATTTTCATTAGAGTCCATCCTGATGCCCGAAATGCTGTTAGAAGAAGGCTTTGTGAGTTAATTGTCAGATCTGCTAGTTCATCTTAGACATTTGTCATTTTTTCCATGATTAATGTGTGCATGCTATGCCCGTGAGTTCTTCATATGTTTTGTTAAGGATTTTGTCTTATTTCTAGAGGTGCAACCCATGCATTTTTGTGATGTGTGTGGTGACTTGTGCAAGCTTGCAAAGTGAGGCACCCGGTAAATCTGTTTTCAGGGACTTAGTAGTTTTCACTAAGTCTGGGATTATTTAGTTCATGATGCCATATGTCCATGCTGTTTCCTAGTGATCCGTGTCTCTTTTGAGGATGATCAGTAAAGGAGTTTTGTTAATCTTGTTATGCTCTATCCATCCATGTCTTTGTTTGCAATTATGGAGCACCCTAGCTTGAGTCAATCGAGCTCTACTTTTGCTTCGTTGTGAATCTGGGCAGATCGTCAACTAGTTTGCGATTTTGCCGATGTTATTGTAGTTGATCCGTGCATGCTATGCCATTGTTCTTGCCATGTCTAGCTTGCATTTTGCGCCTTCTTAATGGATGTATTCTTGCCTTGCCATGACTTGCACCGTAGTGAGTGCATCGAGCTCGTTTACATGCCTTCGTGAGTTATGATTCGGCATGTCCCAGTTTTCACCAAGTCTGAAAACTGATTATGGTTTTGCTATGTTCGTGTGCTTGTTAGTATATTTTGTGATCCCTTTTGGCTCAAGGTCACTAAGGGACTTTTGTTAAGCTTGTTGAGTAGCTCCATGCCATGTCTTTCTTTGTCATGTTCAGGTATTGTAGCATGTTGTTTTGATGCTCCGAAGAGGGCTTCATGATCTGAAATTTCAGATAAGTGTTAATTTCACTAAGTCTGAGATTTGTTTTGCATTTGCGTTTTTGCCATGCTTGTTTGAACCTCATAATGGATGATTTGGCCGTAGCTCAGTGCTAGACTTTTGTTAAGCATCTTGTGTGCATCCCTAACATGTATTTTGTTGTCATGTTTGGTGGCTGTAGCATGTTCATCTCATTGCATTTAGATGCCTACTTGTTGTAAATTGCAGACCGGTGTCTTTTTTGAATCGCTTGCCATTTCCAAACCGTAACTCCGATTCTGGCGTTCTTTATATCATTTTCAAGCGATTTCATCTCATATTTCCAGTGGCACCCTTGAAATTCCAAGTTGAGGCCAGGTTCATGCATTTCCTGTCATATCTTGCATTTTGCATCCCGCATCGCGTCCCGTATAGCATATCATCGTTGCATCGTCTTGTTTGATTCTTGCACGTGGTTGATTGTATCCTTGTTGCTTGTTTGTCTTGTTTGGGTAGAGCCGGGAGACGAGTTCGCTAACGAGGAGCCCGTTGAGTTTGCTTTCGAGGGTCCAGTCAACTCTGACAACTATGCAGGCAAGATGATCATACCCTCGAAATCACTACTATCTTTACTATGCTAGTTTGCTCGCTCTTTTGCTATGCCAATGCTACGATGCCTACCTTTTGCTTGTCAGCCTCCCAATTGCCATGTTGAACCTCTAACCCACCATTGTCCTAGCAAACCATTGATTGGCTATGTTACCGCTTTGCTATGCCCCTCTTATAGCGTTGCTAGTTGCAGGTGAAGATTGGAGGCGTTCCTTGTTGGAACATTTATTTACTTGTTGGGATATCATTATATTGCTATGTTATCTTAATGCATCTATATACTTGGTAAAGGGTGGAAGGCTCGGCCTCTCGCCTAGTGTTTTGTTCCACTCTTGCCGCCCTAGTTTCCGTCATATCGGTGTTATGTTCCCGGATTTTTGCGTTCCTTACGCGGTTGGGTTATAATGGGAACCCCTTGATATTTCGCCTTGATTAAAGCTTGTCTAGCAATGCCCAACCTTGGTTTTACCATTTGCCACCTAGCCTTTTCTTCCCTTGGGTTCTGCAGACTCAAGGGTCATCTTATTTTAACCCCCTTGGCCAGTGCTCCTCTAAGTGTTGGTCCACCTGTCAGCTGCCGGTGGCTACCAGGGGCAACTCTGGGCTGGCCTACCTGTACCTAAGACAATCTGAGTGTGCCCTGAGAACGAGATATGTGCAGCTCCTATCAGGAATTGTTGGCACATTCGGGCGGTGTTGCTGGTCTTGTTTTAACCTGTCGAAGTGTCTTGAGTTACCGAGATACTGAGTCTGATCGGAACGTCTTGGGAGGAGGTCTATTCCTTCGTTGACCGTGAGAGCTTGTCATGGGCTAAGTTGGGACTCCCCTGCAGGGATTGAACTTTCGAAAGCCGTGCCCGCGGTTATGGGCAGATGGGAATTTTTTAATGTCCGGTTGTAGATAACTTGAACCTTAACTTAATTAAAATGAATCAACTGAGTGTGTTACCGTGATGGCCTCTTCTCGGCGGAGTCCGGGAAGTGGACACGGTGTTGGAGTAATGTTTGCGCAGGTTGTTCTCTAGTTTCTCGCTCGTGCTTTGCCTCCTCTTCTCGCTCTCTTTTGCGAATAAGTTAGCCACCATACTTGCTAGTCGCTTGCTGCAGCTCCACTCATATTTTACCTTGCCTTACCTATAAGCTCAAATAGTCTTGATCGCAAGGGTGCGAGATTGCTGAGTCCCTGTCGCTCACAGATTACTATTACACCAGATGCAGGGCCTGATGATTCCGCTCCAGGAGACGCGTATGAGCTCAAGTGGGAGTTCGACGAAGACTCTCAATGATACTATGTTTCCTTTCCCGATGATCAGTAGTGGTGCCCAGTTGGGGGTGATTGGGACCGTGTCGCATGTTGGGTTCTCTTTTATTTTTGGCGCCGTAGTCGGGCCATGAGTGTTTGGATGATGTAATGTTACTTATGTTCTTGATTGACGTGGCGAGTGTAAGCCAACTATGTTCTTGAAGGAAATATGCCCTAGAGGCAATAATAAAGTTATTATTTATTTCCTTATATCATGATAAATGTTTATTATTCATGCTAGAATTGTATTAACTGGAAACATAATACATGTGTGAATACATAGACAAACAGAGTGTCACTAGTATGCCTCTACTTGACTAGCTCGTTAATCAAAGATGGTTATGTTTCCTAACCATGGACAAAGAGTTGTTATTTGATTAACGGGATCACATCATTAGTTGAATGATCTGATTGACATGACCCATTCCGTTAGCTTAGCACTTGATCGTTTAAGTATGTTGCTATTGCTTTCTTCATGACTTATACATGTTCCTGTAACTATGAGATTATGCAACTCCCGTTTACCGGAGGAACACTTTGGGTGCTACCAAACGTCACAACATAACTGGGTGATTATAAAGGAGTACTATAGGTGTCTCCAAAGGTACATGTTGGGTTGGCGTATTTCGAGATTAGGTTTTGTCACTCCGATTGTCGGAGAGGTATCTCTGGGCCCTCTCGGTTTTGCACATCACTTAAGCCTTGCAAGCATTGCGACTAATGAGTTAGTTGCGGGATGATGTATTACAGAACGAGTAAAGAGACTTGCCAGTAACGAGATTGAACTAGGTATGGGATACCGACGATCGAATCTCGGGCAAGTAACATACCGATGACAAAGGGAACAACGTATGTTGTTATGCTGTCTGACCGATAAAGATCTTCGTAGAATATGTAGGAGCCAATATGGGCATCCAGGTCCCGCTATTGGTTATTGACCGGAGACGTGTCTCGGTCATGTCTACATTGTTCTCGAACCCGTAGGGTCCGCACGCTTAAGGTTTCGATGACAGTTATATTATGAGTTTATGAGTTTTGATGTACCGAAGGAGTTCGGAGTCCCGGATGAGATCGGGGACATGACGAGGAGTCTCGAAATGGTCGAGATGTAAAGATCGATATATTGGACGACTATATTCGGACATCGGAAAGGTTCCGAGTGATTCGGGTATTTTTCGGAGTACCGGGTAGTTACGGGAGAAGCAATGGGCCTTGATGGGCTTTAGTGGGAAGAGGATAAAGGGCCAAGGGGCTGCTGCGCCCCCCTCCCCTCTGGTCCTAATTGGACTAGGGAAAAGGGGGCCGGCCACCTCTCCTTCTCCTCCACTTCCTTCTCCCTTCCTCCCCTCTTGGTGGACTCCTACTAGGACTTGGAGTCCTAGTAGGACTCCACATCCTGGCCGCACCAATTGCCTTGGCCGGCCTCCTCCTCCTCCATCCTTTATATACTGAGGCAAGGGGCACCCCATAGACACAAGTTGATCCTCGTGATCGTTCCTTAGCCGTGTGCGGTGCCCCCCTCCACCATATTCCACCTCGGTCATATTGTTGCAGTGCTTAGGCGAAGCCCTGCGACGGTAGAACATCAAGATCGTCACCACGCCGTCGTGCTGACGGAACTCCTCCCGACGCTTTGCTGGATCGGAGCCCGGGGATCATCATCGAGCTGAACGTGTGCCAGAACTCGGAGGTGCCGGAGTAATGGTGCTTGGATCGGTCGGATCGGGAAGACGTACGACTACTTCCTCTATGTTGCGTCAACGCTTCCGCTTCGGTCTACGAGGGTACATAGACAACACTCTCCCCTCTCATTGCTATGCATCACCATGATCTTGCGTGTGCGTAGGAAATTTTTGAAATTACTACGTTCTCCAACAGTGGCATCAGAGCCTAGGTTTTAGGGTTTGATGTTATTTGCACGAGTAGAACACAAGTGAGTTGTGGGCGATATAAGTCATACTGCCTACTAGCATGTCATACTTTGGTTCGGCGGCATTGTTGGACGAGACGACCCGGACCGACATTACGCGTACGCTTACGCGAGACCGGTTCTCCCGACGTGCTTTGCACATAGGTGGCTTGCGGGCGACTGTCTCTCCAACTTTAGTTGAACCGAGTGTGGCTACGCCCGGTCCTTGCGAAGGTTAAAACAGCACCAACTTGACAAACTATCGTTGTGGTTTTGATGCGTAGGTAAGATTGGTTCTTGCTTAAGCCCGTAGCAGCCACGTAAAACATGCAACAACAAAGTAGAGGACGTCTAACTTGTTTTTGCAGGGCATGTTGTGATGTGATATGGTCAAGACGTGATGAGATATAAGTTGTTGTATGAGATGATCATGTTTTGTTGAAGTTATCAGCAACTGGCAAAATCCTTATGGTTGTCTCTCTATTGCATAAGATGCAAGCGTCCAATAATTGCTTTACTTTATCGCTATGCGATAGCAATAGTTGCAAGAGCAATTGTTGGCGAGACGACCACATGACGACACATTGATATAGATCAAGATGATGGAGATCATGGTGTCATGCCGGTGACGATATAGATCATGACAGTACTTTGGAGATGGAGATCAAAGGCACAAGATGATGATGGCCATATCATGTCACATATTTTGATTGCATATGATGTTTATCTTTTATACATCTTATTTTGCTTAGTTTGACGGTAGCATTTTAAGATGATCTCTCACTAATTATCAAGAAGTGTTCTCCCTGAGTATGCACCGTTGCGAAAGTTCTTCGTGCTGAGACACCACGTGATGATCGGGTGTGATAGGCTCTACGTTCAAATACAACGGGTGCAAAACAGTTGCACATGCGGAATACTCAGGTTATACTTGACGAGCCAAGCATATACAGATATGGCCTCGGAACACGGAGACCGAAAGGTCGAGCGTGAATCATATAGCAGATATGATCAACATAGCGATGTTCACCAATGAAACTACTCCATCTCACGTGATGATCGGACATGGTTTAGTTGATTTGGATCACGTAATCACTTAGATGATTAGAGGTATGTCTATCTAAGTGGGAGTTCTTAAGTAATATGATTAAATTGAACTTAAATTTGTCATGAACTTAGTCCAGGTAGTATTTTGCAAATCATGTTGTAGATCAATAGCTCGCATTGTTGCTTCCCTGTGTTTATTTTGATATGTTCCTAGAGAAAATTGTGTTGAAAGATGTTAGTAGCAAAGATGCGGATTGGATCCGTGATCTGAGGTTTATCCTCATTGCTGCACAGAAGAATTATGTCCTTGATGCACCGCTAGGTGAAGGACCTATTGCAGGAGCAGATGCAGACGTTATGAACGTTTGGCTAGCTCAATATGATGACTACTTGATAGTTTAGTGCACCATGCTTAATCGCTTAGAATCGGGCCTTCAAAGACGTTTTGAACATCATGGAGCATATGAGATGTTCCAGGAGTTGAAGTTAATATTTCAAGCAAATACCCGAGTTGAGAGATATGAAGTCTCCAACAAGTTCTATAGCTAAAAGATGGAGGAGAATCGCTCAACTAGTGAGCATGTGCCCAGATTGTCTGAGTACTACAATCGCTCTAATCAAGTGGGAGTTAATCTTCCAGATAAGATAGTGATTGACAGAATTCTCTAGTCACCATCACCAAGTTAGTAGAACTTCGTGATGAACTATGATATGCAAGGGATAACGGAAACGATTCCCAAGCTCTTCGTAATGCGGAAATTGACGAAGGTAGAAATCGAGAAAAACATCAAGTGTTGATGGTAGACAAGACCACTAGTTTCAAGAAAAGGGTAGAGGGAAGAAGGGGAACTTCAAGAAGAACAGCAAGCAAGTTGCTGCTCAAGTGAAGAAGCCCAAGTCTGGTCCTAAGCCTGAGACTAAGTGTTTCTACTGCAAAGGGACTGGTCACTGGAAGCGGAACTACCCCAAGTGATTGGCAGATAAGAAGGATGGCAAAGTGAACATAAGTATATTTGATATACATGTTATTGATGTGTACTTTACTAGTGTTTATAGCAACCCCTCAGTATTTGATACTAGTTCAGTTGCTAAGATTAGTAACTCGAAACGGGAGTTGCAGAATAAACAGAGACTAGTTAAGGGTGAAGTGATGATGTGTGTTGGAAGTGGTTCCAAGATTGATATGATCATCATCGCACACTCCCTATACTTTCGGGATTAGTGTTGAACCTGAATAAGTGTTATTTGGTGTTTGCGTTAAGCATGAATATGATTTTATCATGTTTATTGTAATACGGTTATTCATTTAAGTAAGAGAATAAATTGTTGTTCTGTTTACATGAATAAAACCTTATATGGTTACACACCCAATGAAAATAGTTCGTTGGATCTCGATTGTAGTGATACACATAATCATAATATTGAAACAAAAAGATGCAAAGTTAATAATGATAAGTGCAACTTATTTGTAGCACTGCCGTTTAGGTCATATTGGTGTAAAGCGCATGAAGAAACTCCATACTGATGGGATTTTGGAATCACTTGATTATGAATCACTTGATGCTTGCGAACCATGCCTTTTGGGCAAGATGACTAAAACGCCGTTCTCCGGAACAATGAAGCAAGCAACAGATTTGTTGGACATCATACATACTGATGTATGTGGTCCGATGAATATTAAGGCTTGCAGCAGGTATCATTATTTTCTGGCCTTCACAGATGATTTGACCAGATATGGGGATATCTACTTGATGAAACATAAGTCTGAAACATTTGAACAGTTCAAAGAATTTCAGAGTGAAGTGGAAAATCACCGTGACAAGAAAATAAAAGTTTCTACGATATGATCGCAGAGGTAAAATATTTGAGTTACGAGTTTGGTCTTCAATTTAAACAATGTGGAATAGTTTCACAAACTCATGCCACATGGAACACCACAGCATAATGGTGTGTCCGAATGTCATAACCGTACTTTATTGGATATAGTGCAATCTATGATGTATCTTACCGATCTACCACTATCGTTTTGGGGTTATGCATTAGAGACAGCTGCATTCACATTAAATAGGGCACCATCAAAATCCATTGAGACGACGCCTTATGAACTGTGGTTTGGCGAGAAACCAAAGTTGTCGTTTCTTAAAGTTTGGGGTTGTGATGCTTATGTGAAAAAGTTTCATCTTGATAAGCTCAAACCCAAATCGGAAAAATGCGTCTTCATAGGATACCCTAAAGAAAATGTTGGGTACACCTTCTATCACAGATCCGAAGGCAAGATATTCGTTGCTGAGAATGGATCCTTTCCAGAGAAGGAGTTTCTCTTGAAAGAAGTGAGTGGGAGGAAAGTAGAAAACTTGATAAGGTAATTGTACCTTCTCCTTTATTGGAAAGTAGTTCATCACAGAAATTTGTTCATGTGACTCCTACACCAATTAGTGAGGAAGCTAATGATGATGATCATGTAACTTCAGATCAAGTTACTACCGAACCTCGTAGGTAAACCAGATTGAGATCCGCACCAAAGTGGTACGGTAATCCTGTTCTGGAGGTCATGTTACTTGACCATGACGAACCTACGAACTATGAGGAAGCGATGATGAGCCCAGATTCTGCAAAATGGCTTGAGGCCATGAAATCTGAGATGGGATCCATGTATGAGAACAAAGTATGGACTTTGGTTGACTTGCCCGATGATCGGCAAGCCATAGAAAATAAATGGATCTTCAAGAGGAAGACGGACGCTGATAGTAGTGTTACTATCTACAAAGCTAGAATTGTCGCAAAAGGTTTTCGACAAGTTCAAGGTGTTGACTACGATGAGAGTTTCTCACTCGTATCTATGCTTAAGTCTGTCCGAATCATGTTAGCAATTGCCGCGTTTTATGAAATCTGGCAAATGGATAAACAAAAGTGCATTCCTTAATAGATTTATTAAAGAAGAGTTGTATATGATACAACCAGAAGGTTTTGTCAATCCTAAAGGTGCTAACAAAATATGCAAGCTCCAGCGATCCATCTATGGACTGGTGCAAGCATCTCGGAGTTGGAATATACGCTTTCATAAGTTGATCAAAGCATATAGTTTTATATAGACTTGCGATGAAGCCTGTATTTACAAGAAAGTGAGTGGGAGCACTACAACATTTCTGATAAGTATATGTGAATGACATATTGTTGATCGGAAATAATGTAGAATTATTCTGCAAAGCATAAAGGAGTGCTTGAAAGGACTTTTTCAAAGAAAGACCTCGGTAAAGCTGCTTACATATTGAGTATCAAGATCTATAGAGATAGATCAAGACGCTTGATAAGTTTTTCAATGAGTACATACCTTGATAAGATTTTGAAGTAGTTCAAAATGGAACAGTCAAAGAAAAAGTTTCTTGCCTGTGTTACAAGGTGTGAAATTGAGTAAGACTCAAAGCCCGACCACGGCAGAAAATAGAAATAGAATGAAAGTCATTCCCTATGCCTCAGCCATAGATTCTATAAAGTATGCCATGTTGTGTACCAGATCTATTGTATACCCTACACTGTGTTAAGCAAGGGAGTACAATAGTGATCTAAGAGTAGATCACTGGACAGCGGTCAAAATTATCCTTAGTGGAATAAGGAAATATTTCTCAATTATGGAGGTGACAAAAAGGTTCGTCGTAAAAAGTTACGTCGATGCAAGTTTTGACACAGATCTGGATGACTCTAAGTCTCGATCTAGATACATATTGAAAGTGGGAGCAATTAGCTAGAGTAGCTCCGTGCAGAGCATTGTTGACATAGAAATTTGCAAAATACATGCGGATCTGAATGTGGCAGACCGTTGACTAAACTTCTCTCACAAGCAAAACATGATCATTTTTTGGGTCTTAATCACATAGCGATGTGAACTAGATTATTGAATCTAGTAAACCCTTTGGGTGTTAGTCACATGGAGATGTGGACCAATCACATAAAGATGTGAACTATTGATGTTAAATCACATGGCGATGTGATCTAGATTATTGACTCTAGTGCAAGTGGGAGACTGAAGGAAATATGCCCTAGAGGCAATAATAAAGTTATTATTTATTTCCTTATATCATGATAAATGTTTATTATTCATGCTAGAATTGTATTAACCGGAAACATAATACATGTGTGAATACATAGACAAACAGAGTGTCACTAGTATGCCTCTACTTGACTAGCTCGTTAATCAAAGATGGTTATGTTTCCTAACCATGGACAAAGAGTTGTTATTTGATTAACGGGATCACATCATTAGTTGAATGATCTGATTGACATGACCCATTCCGTTAGCTTAGCACTTGATCGTTTAAGTATGTTGCTATTGCTTTCTTCATGACTTATACATGTTCCTGTAACTATGAGATTATGCAACTCCCGTTTACCGGAGGAACACTTTGGGTGCTACCAAACGTCACAACATAACTGGGTGATTATAAAGGAGTACTACAGGTGTCTCCAAAGGTACATGTTGGGTTGGCGTATTTCGAGATTAGGTTTTGTCACTCCGATTGTCGGAGAGGTATCTCTGGGCCCTCTCGGTAATGCACATCACTTAAGCCTTGCAAGCATTGTGACTAATGAGTTAGTCGCGGGATGATGTATTACAGAACGAGTAAAGAGACTTGCCAGTAACAAGATTGAACTAGGTATGGGATACCGACGATCGAATCTCGGGCAAGTAACATACCGATGACAAAGGGAACAACGTATGTTGTTATGCGGTCTGACCGATAAAGATCTTCGTAGAATATGTAGGAGCCAATATGGGCATCCAGGTCCCGCTATTGGTTATTGACCGGAGACGTGTCTCGGTCATGTCTACATTGTTCTCGAACCCGTAGGGTCCGCACGCTTAAGGTTTCGATGACAGTTATATTATGAGTTTATGAGTTTTGATGTACCGAAGGAGTTTGGAGTCCCGGATGAGATCGGGGACATGACGAGGAGTCTCGAAATGGTCGAGACGTAAAGATCGATATATTGGACGACTATATTCGGACATCGGAAAGGTTCCGAGTGATTCGGGTATTTTTCGGAGTACCGGGTAGTTACGGGAGAAGCAATGGGCCTTGATGGGCTTTAGTGGGAAGAGGAGAAAGGGCCAAGGGGCTGCTGCGCCCCCCCTCCCCTCTGGTCCGAATTGGACTAGGGAAAAGGGGGCCGGCCACCTCTCCTTCTCCTCCACTTCCTTCTCCCTTCCTCCCCTCTTGGTGGACTCCTACTAGGACTTGGAGTCCTAGTAGGACTCCACATCCTGGCCGCACCAATTGCCTTGGCCGGCCTCCTCCTCCTCCATCCTTTATATACTGAGGCAAGGGGCACCCCATAGACACAAGTTGATCCTCGTGATCATTCCTTAGCCGTGTGCGGTTCCCCCCTCCACCATATTCCACCTCGGTCATATTGTTGTAGTGCTTAGGCGAAGCCCTGCGACGGTAGAACATCAAGATCGTCACCATGCCGTCGTGCTGACGGAACTCCTCCCGACGCTTTGCTGGATCGGAGCCCGGGGATCGTCATCGAGCTGAACGTGTGCCAGAACTTGTAGGTGCCGAAGTAACGGTGCTTGGATCGGTCGGATCGGGAAGACGTACGACTACTTCCTCTATGTTGCGTCAACGCTTCCGCTTCGGTCTACGAGGGTACGTAGACAACACTCTCCCCTCTCGTTGCTATGCATCACCATGATCTTGCGTGTGCGTAGGAAATTTTTGAAATTACTACGTTCCCCAACCGTTCTCCCCTTTATTATTCATATTACATGGGATGTTGTGAAGATTGCCTAACTTGCGACATATGCCTTCAATGCGATTATGTCTCTAAGTCGTGCCTCGACACGTGAAAACATAGTATCATTGAGAGTCTTCGTCGAACTCCCACTTGAGCTCATACGCGTCTCCTGGAGCGGAATCATCAGGCCCTGCATCTGGTGTAATAGTAATCTGTGAGCCACAGGGACTCAACAATCTCGCACCCTCGCGATCAAGACTATTCAAGCTTATAGGTATGGCAAGGTAAAATGTGAGTGGAGCTGCAGCAAGCGACTAGCAAGTATGGTGGCTAACTTATTCGCAAAAGAGAGCGAGAAGAGGAGGCAATGCACTAGCGAGAAACTAGAGAACAACCTGCGCAAACATTACTCCAACACCGTGTCCACTTCCCGGACTCCGCCGAGAAGAGGCCATCACGGCAACACACTCAGTTGATTCATTTTAATTAAATTAAGGTTCAAGTTATCTACAACCGGACATTAACAAATTCCCATCTGCCCATAACCGCGGGCACGGCTTTCGAAAGTTCAATCCCTGCAAGGGAGTCCCAACTTAGCCCATGACAAGCTCTCACGGTCAATGAAGGAATAGACCTCCTCCCAAGACATTCCGATCAGACTCGGTATCTCGGTAATTCAAGACACTTCGACAGGTTAAAACAAATCCAGCAACACCGCCCGAATGTGCCGACAAATCCCGATAGGAGCTGCACATATCTCTTTCTCAGGGCACACTCACATGAACACTACGTACAACTAAAACCAACCCTCAAGTTGCCCCGAGGTGGCACTGCAAGTGGCTCTATTTGGACCAACACTCAGAGGAGCACTGGCCCGGGGGGTTTAAAATAAGATGACCCTCGGGCTCCGGTAACCCAAGGGAAAAAGAGGATGCGTGGCGAATGGTAAAACCAAGGTTGGGCATTGCTGGAAAATCTCTAATCAAGGCGAACTATCAAGGGGTTCCCATTATAACCCAACCGCGTAAGGAACGCAAAATCCGAGAACATAACACCGATATGACGGAAACTAGGGCGGCAAGCGTGGAACAAAACACTAGGCGAGAGGCCGAGCCTTCCACCCTTTACCAAGTATATAGATGCATTAAGATAACAAGGCAATATAGTGATATCCCAACAAGTAAATAAAAGATGCTCCAACAAGGAACGGCCTCCAAACTTCACCTGCAGCTAGCAACGCTATAAGAGGGGCTGAGCAAAGCGGTAACATAGCCAATCAACGGTTTGCTAGGACAATGGTGGGTTAGAGGTTTGACATGGCAATTTAGGAGGCTTTCAAGCAAGTGGTAGGCATCGTAGCAATGGCATAGCAAAAGAGCGAGCAAACTAGCATAGCAAAGATAGTAGTGATTTCGAGGGTATGATCATCTTGCCTGCACAGTTGTCAGAGTTGATTGGATCCTCAAGAGCAAACTCAAAGAGCTCCTCGTTAGCGAACTCGTCTCCCGGCTCTACCCAAACAAGACAAACAAGCAACAAGGATACAATCAACCACGTGCAAGACCAAGCAATATGATGAAATGATGATATGCTATGCGGGATGCGATGCGGGATGCAAAATGCAAGATATGACAGGAAATGCATGAACATGGCCTCAACTTGGAATTCCAAGGGTGCCACTGGAAAGATGAGATGAAATCGCTTGAAAACGATATAAAGAACGCCGGAATCGGAGTTACGGTTTGGAAATGGCAAGCGATTCAAAAATGACACCGGTCTGCGATTTACAGCAAGTAGGCATCTAAATGCAATGAAATGAACATGCTACAGCACTCAAACATGACAACAAAATACATGGCAGGGATGCACACAAGATGCTTAACAAAAGTCTAGCACTGAGCTACGGCCAAATCATCCATTAGGAGGTTCAACAAGCATGGCAAAAACGCAAATGGTAAAACAGATCTCGGACTTAGTGAAATTAACACTTGTCTGGAATTTTAGATCATATAGCCCTCTTCGGAGCAACAAAACAACATGCTACAGGACCTGAACATGACAAAGAAAGACATGGTATGGAGCTACTCAACAAGCTTAACAAAAGTCCCTTAGTGACCTTGAGCCAAAAGGGATCACAAAATATACTAACAAGCACACGAACATAGCAAAAACATAATCAGTTTTCAGACTTAGTGAAAACTGGGACATGCTGAAACATAACTCACGAAGGCATGTAAACGAGCTCGATGCACTCACTACGGTGCCAGTCATGGAAAGGCAAGCATACACCCATAAAGAAGGCACAAAATACAAGCTAGACATGGCAATAACAATGGCATAACATGCATGGATCAACTATAATAACATCGGCAAAATCTCAAACAAGTTGACGATCTGCCCAGATTTGCAACGAAGCAAAAGTAGAGCTCGATTGACTTAAGCTAGGGTGCTCCATAATTGCAAACAAAGACATGGATGGATATAGCATAACAAGATTAACGAAACTCCTTTACTGATCATCCTCAAAAGAGGCACGGATCACTAGGAAACAGCATGGACATATGGCATCATGAACTAAATGATCCCAGACTTAGTGAAAACTACTAAGTCCCTGAAAACAGATTTACCGGATGCCTCACTTTGCAAGCTTGCACAAGTCACCACACACATCCTAAAAATGCAAGGGTTGCACCTCTGGAAAGATAACAAAATCCTTAACAAAACATCTATAGGACTCATGGGCATATCATGCACACCACAATCATGGCAAAAAATGACAAAAGTCTAAGATGAACTAGCAGATCTGACAATTAACTCACGAAGGCCTCTTCTAACAGAATTTCGGGCATCAAGATGAACTCAAATGAAAATGATGCAATGGAATGAAATGATGTACTCGTCGAGACGAACATTTTGATATACTATATGTCGAAATCGGACTACGGATGTGGAGAAAAGGCAGGTCAAAGTTAGCTCACAAATTAGGGTTCGGAGGAGAAAGTCAACCCTCAAAATTCCAGATCTCAGATCTGAAATTACTATTCACCGAGCGCTGTTCGAGGTTCGTCGGCCGGCGATGGCGGTGGTGGCCGGAGATGGAGGGGGGAGGCCGGAGAGGGCCGCGGAGCCGGCCGGTGGCGCGCGGCGGCTCGCGGCACCGGAGCGCGTCGGGCGGCGTGGAGGCGGCGGTGGTC
>NC_041388.1:152443430-152482957 GCF_002162155.2 Triticum dicoccoides
CGGGCGGCGCGGAGCTCGGGCCCGCGGGGGCCTCGCCTGGGCCGGGCGGGCCGGCGGCGGTGGAGTGAGGCGGCTGCCACGTGTCGCGACGTGAGTGGCCGAGGCGGCGGGGCGGACGCGTCCGGTCCGTCCGGACATGTCCGGCGACGGCAAGATCTGATTTTTTAGGGTTTCGAGAGGGGATCCGCGAATTTTTGGAGGGGGGGTGTATATATAGGCATAGAGGGAGCTAGGAGAGTCCAAATGAGGTGCGGTTTTCGGTCACGCGATCGTGATCGAACGCTCTAGGACATGGAGCAGAGTTTGGTGGGTTTTGGGCCAAATTGGAGGGGTGTTGGACTGCAACACACACGAGGCCTTTTCGGTCCCTCGGTGAACCGTTGGAGTATCAAACGAAGTCCAAATGGTACGAAACTTGACAGGCGGTCTACCGGTAGTAAACCAAGGCCGCTTGGCAAGTCTCGGTCCAATCCGGAAATGTTTAATCCCCACACACGAAAGAAAGCTAGAAAAGACCACCGGAGGAGAACGGAGCGCCGGAATGCAAAACGGACAACGGGGAAAATGCTCGAATGCATGAGACGAACACGTATGCAAACGCAATGCACATGATGACATGATATGAGATGCATGACCAAGACAACAACACACGGAGACAAAGACTCGAACCCGAGAAAATAAAATAACTTAACACCGGAAACGACAAGAGTTGGAGTACAAATATGGAAAGTTACATCCCCCGGGTGTTACAGCTGGCTTATATAGAGTGCGCCAGGACCCCAGTCATCCCCCGTTACATAGAGTTCAATGTACGTAAAGAGGGGACATTACTGGTAACGTCAACATTAAAGTGATATAAATGATCCTTAAGACTACGAAGTGAACGCCTGACCGTTGCCATCCACAGTGACCTTAGATCTTCTGTACTCCGAGTGGTTTCTGATGTGGTCAAATGATTATATCTTGGTCGAATAGAATTGAGTACTCCAAGTGGAATCCCTGGTCGAGTGGGTTGCATCCTAAGGTGATTTCAGTAGGTAGAATTTGTTGTCCTTTGAATGTCTTTGACTATAGGGCAGTGTCCTTGGGAAGGGTGCTTAGATTAGGTCTATTTCCCTACCCTAGGTACATGTCATAGTCAATGGGGGTGTGAGTTATCCAATCTTCTAACCCTTTCTACGATTGCCATGGGACTCCTTTTATAGATCAAGGGGTTACCAAAATGGCAAAGTAGTCATTATACACTGATAAGATAGCAAACAGTGCTATCATACCTAACTCGGCGGGCTGACAGAGCACATTAAATGCATCGCTCAATGTAACATCGTTGGTTGCCCGACAAGGCTTGCCGGCTATCTTGCCAGCTTCGCACCTTCTTGCTTGACACATTGTTGGACGGGTGTCATCTGTAGGTTTCTCCTGTATAGAATGGCTGCCATGTGGCGAACGGTTGCCGCTTAATCACCTTGCGGCTTGACACCGCACTGATCGACAACGTGGGTCGTGGTAGAGTGGTTGGTGAAGTAGTTTTGCTTCCGTGAGCCGCGGCAGGCCCTGCCGGGACGCCTTGGCTGTCCGCTTCTAAGTGTGGCCTCGCCCTTTTGCCGGGCTCACCTGCCCGGCAAGGGAGGCCTTCCCTCCGATGGTATCTTGCTTCTCTGGCTTGATCTTGGTCCCTCTAATTTGCATGTTGATCCTCCGATGCTCTTGGTTCCTTGTGCATCTTGGCTCGGTCTTGGCTTGCCCGTGCACGAGTCATGGGAAACACATATACCCCTGTCTGTTTTCCCCCACATAAGCCCCGATCCTAAAGCCACACTTGTCGCGTGGCACGTTGGGTTAGGCCCGAAACAGTGCGCGGACACGGAGCAAGAGTGGGTTGCGCACGCCGATTTGCCATGGCGACTAGTCAATCCAATGTCCACTTTGCACAATTACTGTGTGTTGTGGGGTCGTGGGACTATTGCAGTTAAGGTAAAACAGTAACTTTATGAAGTGTCGCGCCTCTGTTCTGTTTTCCCCCCTTAAAAGCAGGGGAAAATAGAGCAGCATGATTTGCACATCTCTTGCCCCGCTCTCCCATCTTCTTCCTCCGCAAGCGAAGCGACAGTTCCTCCTCTCGCTCTCCCCTCCGCCGGATTGCAAACGCATGGCCATAGTCTCCAATATCCTTTCATCGCACCCTGGGCCAGCCAGACGCCTTGACATCCGCATGTTCAGTACCAACTGCAAGGTCCAAGCCAAGTTCGATGAGTGTTTCTTATCCCCCGCCCTAGATCATCTTGAGGAGCTCAGCTTTGAAGCTGGACGATGTCGCTATCTGCCAATGTCCGCGCTCCGCCTCACGCCAACGCTGCACCACGCCAGCTTTAGCTCCTGCTATCTTCCCCAGATTAATGCCACGCACGCCCTTCTTCTCCCTCAACTCAAGCAGCTTGACCTCTTCGATGGTGTCATCTCGAAGAAGGATATGGAGCAACTGCTTCGCAGCTGTACTACGCTCGAGTTGGCGTGATCCACGGGTTCATTGGCCTCCACATCGCCTCGATGAATCTCCGATGGATTTATGTGTCTTGTTGGCCCCGCCACAAGACATCAATTGGGAAGAGATCACTCCAGCTGTTCCACGTTATGGTCATTGAGAATGCACCTTTACTTGAGAGATTGCTTGGATCTGATCTAGAAGGTCCAACAAAAATCAGGGTCATTAACACGCCGGAATTGATAGCGTTGGTGTACGCATCTGCCAAATTCTCCAAACTCTTCATTGGATCCGTAATCGTTTAGGTACAACACTCTTCTTATTCTTAGTCTTCTTGAAATTCACATTTTTAAATTTCTTCTTGATGTATTTACGACCGTCTTCCAGAAACTGATTCCCACAAGCTTGACCCAGTCTATGCGCACAGTGAAGATCTTGGCAATAAAATCTGTCGGCCCCAATCTGAATCAAGTTGTTGGATTTCATACATGCTTTCCGTGCACGGAGAAGCTACTCATCGAGGTGAAACTTCTTTCCTATTAGTAAACGGTAATCACAACATAGCTCAATTTTTTTCGTAATTTTCCCAAATTACGATGACAAGTGTAGTGTTCAATACTGCATCTACGCACTGCACCAAAAGAAATGTTTTTAGTATTTTTTCTCACGTGATCACCTGCATCGTTTTTTGTGTTGTACTACTATAGTAGCCTAGGCTAGTCATAGTGGAAAGTAATTTAGACTAGTAACTCTATGGTTACCCTAAGAGAAGTACTACCTCCGTCCTGGTTTACTCTTCCTATTTTGTAGTATCAAAATTTTGACCATAGATTTAACTGACAAAATGTTAATGCATGTCACTAAAAATTATATCGTTGGATTAATATTTGAACATAATTTCAAATGGTATAATTTTTGGTGACATGCATTGGCATTTTCTTAGGTAAATCTATGGTCAAAAGTTTACACTAAATACGAGGTAGTACAAAGTGGGCTATAACGGCCCTCCGGTATGTAGGCCAAAACACGTGCCAAATTCACTTGTTATGCATTTGGCATTGATGCCCCTCCATTGCTCACCTGGTGCCCCAATCTGGATCACCTACTTTGCCCCGGTGCCAAATTAACTCACGCAATAAAAAAACTTGCGTGGGAGAGAGAGAGAGGACTAAGGCAATAAAAACACTTGTTTGGGAGAGTGAGAGGCTGGTGTAGTTGGTTTGATTTATTTGTTTATACATGTGGGTCTGTGTGCACAACGGTGCCAACTCTCTCATATCGCGAGAGTGGTGCCAAAATCTTTTGATTTGACATTGATGCGTATTATGTGGCATACTTTTGATAAATATGGCATCGGACACATAGTGGAAAGCAACAAATGCCCAATCTCTTCACATGCTCCTAGGTAAATGAGAGGAAAGAGAGAGAGAGAGAGAGAGAGAGAGAGAGAGAGAGAGAGAGTGGAAAAATATCACTAGCCAGCCAACCCTATCGTACGAGCAAATGATATTGGTACCTCTTGATGACACGACAATCTTATACAGCCAGCTGCTCTAGTATGTTATCTTATTTTGCAGATAAAAAAGACCCGAAAGTGAAAAATGTGCTGCACTATAACAATCTCATCGAATGCCTTGATCTCCATCTTACAGAAATTGATTTCATCGACTACCGAGGTAGCACATCTGAGATTAAATTGGCCAGGTTCATTGTTCTGGAGGCAAGTGTGCTCAAGGTAATGAGGTTTGGCGTTCTCTGCTGCAACAATGAATGGTGTGTTGATCACCACAAGCGTCTAAGCCTAAATGACAAAGTCTCCACAGAAATTGAATTTGTGTTTGAAATATCAAGTGGCCTGAGACTCGACAATTTATTTGCCCATTAGTGACTTGTCAGAGCGGTGGATTTTAGTTTGTACGATAATGCTAGATCAGCTAAAGTGACGAAAGTTCTTACGTAAACTTCCTAGTAATTCCCTCTTCGTAGGTGCAGCATTACTCCTAACATTCGTAATATCAGTTTGAAACTTGTAATATTGCCGTGTCCTATTCCTGCGTTTTCAAAATCCTGCGAATCAAAGAGGTCCTGAGTTGGTGATGACGTTGTGCCTGCCATCTTTCACCAATAGTCGTCGGATCTAGATCTGACGCATACAAACCAAACTTCTCCAGTTTTGCAAAAAGATGCCCGCACTTGTTCCCAATTTACAAATAACTCATTGTCTCTCACAATCAGCCTTATCTCCTCCCCACCACATCCAGAAGGCCATGGAAAAATCTGGCGCGATGGCTGCTGCCGGTGCCGTCCACCCCCAATCTTGGTGTTCCGTGCAATGCACGAGCATCTACGCACGGGAAATTATGTCGAACATGGCTAGTTGTAAGCAGGCTAGCTCTACAGCCATGATGATAGTAACTGTAGACGGTGAGGCTGACTATGGTATGCCGAACCCTACGCCTATACTCAGGTGTCATCTCCGGCGCAGGGTCTTGTCACTTGAGTGTGAGGAGCAGCATGTAATAATTTGACCAACGGGTAGTACAATACTAATACATTGGTAGTACTACTACTAGTACTAGCACCACCGTCTGGATTTAGTAGTGCTACTACGTCCATCTGGATTTAGTATTTGACTAGCAATATCTAGTAACGCATCTCACAAAAAATGTACTACTCCCTCTGTAAATAAATACATGGTGTATTGTTTTATTCCTTCTGGTAGATGGCTCAAATGTGAAGTCTCATCAATCAGACTACTATTGTACTCACCGAGCGCTCAGCTTTGTAAGCTACCAACAAAAAATTGCAATCAAAGACTACTATTGTACTCCTTCCGTACTGGTGCATTAGTCACGTTACGAAAACCAAATAGTAATCCAAAAACTTTTAGGTGCGGTGCATTAACTACCCACCTCGTTCCCTGTTTCTTGCCACGAAAAAAGAGAAATCACCCAATACGAGATGTGGGGTGCGTATGCATCCAATGACTTGAGACTACTCCCTCCGTCTAAGTGTATAAGCCTGGTCATAGTGGGGAGTAACTTATACTAGTGTCATGTATATGACACTAGTCTAAGTTACTAGTACCTTCATAGTGCAAAGTAACATAGTACTAGTGTCATAGATGCCATCATTTATTAGCTTGTAGACTCATCATTTCTTGGGAAGCGCTATGTTACAGTAACATATTATGTTACTCTAAACACCTCTCTCCTTATTAACTACATGCCACATAAGCCAATTTTTTTTGAAGTGTGTTATGTTACTACCTAAGTTACTCCCACTATGACTAGCCCAAGTCATCTTAGAGCAAGTGAAAAAGAGGAGTGGGCTCTCATGCAAGATCCTAGCTATATGCGGATTCCTAGGCCGATGCGTACAATAAATATGAAGAAAGAAAGAGAGAGAAGATGAGAAAAAGTAGTACTCTTATAGCCAACCTTATAGCTAACCTTATTGTATGAGTGGCAACAAGTGATGGCTCTATATGACATGGCAACGTCATATAGCCTGCAGCTGGCTATACTATTAACCATGCTCTTAGGTTGTGCAACAAGACCAAGACGAAGGGGAAAGAGAGAGAACTTAATGTCTTTTTGCTAATTAATAGGATTACATGAAATGAACTAACCACTGCATGTCATGTTTGGTAGTCTCAAGTCATTGAAAGCATGCACGGCCCACATCTTTCATTGGTTGATATGACACGAAATAAGAAACAAGGAGGGAGTTAATGTACCGCACCTAAGTGTTTTGGGATTATTTGATTTTCGTAAGGTGACTTACACAACATTTTTGGTTACATGCATTAACATTTTATTAGTTAAATCAAAGGTCAAAACTTGGCGCAAATGCAAAGGGGACCAATAAACCACTAAACATCAAAGTTCTCTCGCTTGGCCGCAACTAGAGGTCTGGTGAGATGACTATACTACACTGGCACAGAAGGGGACGCAGCTTCATTGACTTACTGCACCTACGTTTGGGTGTATGACACATGGGCCCAATAGGTGGCTGGCCCACCTGTCATACAGCCAAAGGCAAGTGCAGTAGAGGGCCTAGGAGTAGATGGCCAACACACACGTGAATGCAACACAGTCTGCACTTCTCAAATAAAGGCTCCCGCTAGTCCAATCTACGAAATCCTATGCACCCTAACCAAGGGCAAGAGTGATCACTCGAATCGCAAGATCAGGTGAGAAGAAGTTAGACCCATGGAGGCGATGAGCGCGAGCATCAGCCGGCTGTGCCAGATGGTCCACGACGCCGGCCTGTGGCCCGGCACCAAGGAACATCTCCAGGTCATGCTTGAGGCCGCCAGGGCGAGAGGCCGCTTGGACGACAGCTTCGTCTCCTTGTTCGTCGAGGTCCTCGTCGGCTTCCTCGACAAGTTCACCGTCATCAAGAAGCTCGCGGACGACCTTGATGTACACCTCCAGCCCATGCGCACAGGCTCTGCGATGCTCGCCACCCTTAACGGCCTCTATGGTGACAACCTCTTCGATGCACTGGTGGCCCTGCGACTGCCCGCCGTCGCGTCGGAGAATGTCCACATCGAGGTCGCACTCGCCGCGCAGTGCCTGGCATAGAAAGACACCATCGACATAATCACCCACGTCTACACGCAAATCGTCCACAAGGACGACTACGTGCCAGAGGAGGATGATAGGTCGCTGGCCTTCTTGGACCGCGGGGGAACCTTGGAGGACATTGTTCAGAAGCACGTTGAGCTCGCCGCCAACGGCGCTGCTCGTCACACATCGGTTGGTGACCCAGCGCACTAGGGCGTGAGGATGTCATTGATGGATCCGTATGTATCTTTATCTTTTCGTCAAATCCATGTAGTAGTATATGGTACTACTATAGTAATTATCTTACCTTTCGCATCAACTTCATAATTTTCGTATGTACTCCATGCATGAACCGCACCAGAACCAAACTTCTCATTACTCTAGGGAAAATCGTTATTTCTATCTATCGGTCGCGCCATGGAGCAGAACCAAATTTTACAAGTTACAAGTTCAAAAGGAAAAGCCTACTGTGTTCGCGTCGCACGCCCACACGGTTGGTCTGGCATGCCGCTCAAGGGGGAATGCGTGTTGTGTTGCATTTTCACTTACAAGTGGGACGGCAGTTGAGAAAACCGACTATCGGAAAAAACCCCCACCCCGCCCATTGCGTGATGGCTGAGAAAATAGGATGGAGAAGAGATGGATGTAGCATGGACTCCAAGAAAATTGGTGTCAGATGGGACTCGTGTGGGTGGTGTGTGTCATACTTCTAGATGTGAATGCTAGTTATGGCCCATGCCACCCCACTATATCGAGGTGTCGGTTACGTAGAACAAATTTCCTCGAGTCCGTGCTCAGCCCTCGTCTATCTCTCTTCTCAGCTAGCCAGCAGACGCGCGGAGCCCATCGCCTGTTTTCTCACATGCGGCCCCATATGTCAGTGAAAACACAAGAGGACCCACTGAACCTGCACATCTTTCACCTCGACGTGCTGGTGATGAAAAAAAATCCAATAAAGATCTTCGGTGGCTGCTTTTGAAGTTACTCAAGAGTAGTAAGATTCTATTTATAGTTTAACCCAAGATGCACATCATGTGGCTTTTCAACTACCACTTCATTTTCTTGCATGACACGACCTGGATGGTGGAGGTCCGACGTGTCGGCAAAAGGAGGAAGAACATGACCAAATCTTCTCCACATTTAGACCAGAGGAGTAGGAAACACGGCAAACCGTGTGCCTACATCAAACTACGTACAAGCCCACCTCACATAGTCACGCTATCACCATATTTCTCGGCCTCTGTGCGACACCTAGCTCTAGTTGATCTAACTAGAACTAACTATTGGTTGGCTCTATGTGATGTGGCAACTTCATACTACTGCAGATGCTGGCTATACTACTATGGCACTAACACTCCAATAAGTGAGTCGAAAACCATTTATAAATTGTGTTTATGACATGCATATGCAAATGTACAATTCATTACATACAACAAGTCATCAACACACAACGGCAACGAGGATACATGTTGGATTATATATTAGTTCCGACAAAACATTCTAGTAAATACTAAAGTTTTCATCACACAAAAAATAACAAGCAATGAAATGAACTTCAACTCAGCCAACCCTCGGCGTTGGAAACACTTGCTTTGAACCAGAAGAGTTTGCCTCGGAAGGGCCAGCTACTATCAATCTCGAGACCAATGCAGGACTCATCATCCAGGCTGAAGCGGCCTATTTCATGACCCATACTGTGATAGCCATGGTAGGGAAGCATAGCAATGTCTGAGGTATAGATACAGTTGCTTCTCATAAATGTTAGTAACGTTATGTCAACAACAGCTGGATCGCCTTTCACCATGATTGGATAGTTTTGTCCAAGGAACAACGAGTTTCCTCCAAGAGTATCAATACTAAACCAGGGAGAAGGTGTTGGCACTAGCACAATAGTATCCATCCCGAATACCCTACAACGGATGTTGGAATAGGTCCGGAGAGTGCAACCATGGGAGACAACACCTGCTTCCTTAGTAACATCAGCGGTGCCCTATATACAGACAAGAAGAGGTGATCCATCGGAATAAGTTGCCAGGCGCCAATGAGTATATGGGTCCTCATGCTCGTGATCATCATCGTCGTCATCTCCCCCTTGGTTATAAATTTTTTCAAGTATAGGTGGTGGAATGTTCACAGGACCTTGGAAACAGAAGAAGGTTAATTATTAAAGGGAAACTAGCTAACCCGCATGCATGTGGATGAAACAATTATAATTATGGTGGAAGACAAACATACCGAAAGCATAAGGATTCCATGCAAAAACAGTGCCAAGAGTGGTGGCAGCAAACACAAGACCCTCGTATTGAATTGCATCACGGTACACATCCGTGTATAGAAACTGATTTTTGAGCAATATCCATTAGTCAAACTATGAAGGAAGGAAACAAGCTTGTCGAAGATAGCAACAACTCCATAGTCCATTAAATCCCAAGAGCGGTCGGGAACTTGACAAATTGCTATCTTCTGTAGATGACAGTCACCATGATCATAGTTGAACATACGTAGAATACCGGTGTGCTCAACCTCTGGGCAGCCTGAGATTTTTGGAAGTGGAACCCAGTGACAAGTGTACACATTCACAAGTTCCCACTTGCAGTTGTACCCAATATAAACAACCCAATATCCATTTGCGCATGCCCAAGCCTTACGCTCAAGCGATGGCATCTTAACATCACACGTATCATTATCAAGCGGCACCAACTTGCACAAGGCGAGGCCTCCGTCGTCCGCATGCTAGTCAGCAAGGTCATGGTGCAGAAGATAGGGGAGATCAAACTTCTCCTCGACCCTTGGGTTCGTTGTAATGATGTTATTAGCTGAGTCGAGAATGGTATTGAACGAACCTACCATGCTAGCCGAGGTGATGACGTTGCACCGATCAATGAGTTCCTCCATCACGTCATCATGTCGATCGGGGGAAGAATAACGGGGTCGTTTCCGGCCTATTCCCTCCATGGGGAATATGATCGAACAATAGCAGAAGGAAGGGTGAAGGCAAATGGAGGAGGGAGGAAGAGCGTGCGAAAACAGTTCCAAATCGAGAAGGAAAGGCGAAGAGTCGGTGGACGGTTGCCACGGTGCACAAAGAGGCGCCCCGTCCTACATAGACATCCGTTCAAAAATTGTACAAAAGGACTCGCCGTCATCTCACTGACATGTTGGAACGGGACACTACAAGGATCCGGGTCTATTGCAACAAAATCGTTTGTTGCAATACATAATGTTTCGTGGCGATAAGTACCTATTGCCACGAAACGATATTCATTGGCAGCCGTTGCGACTGGACACATTGTAATAGGTTATTGCCATGAAAAAGCAATTGTGGCAATAAAGCGTGCTATTGCAACATCCATGCGGGAAATTGCCACATGTTTTCCTGTGGCAACACTCATCTAATGCCACAATTTGATTTGTGGAGATAGCTTTAATGCAACATGTAACGAATCGTGGCAACCAATATCTCGTAGCGATAGACACTTGTGGCAACAACCTATGGCAACGACGGCCGTTTCGTGGCGCACTACTTTTCTGTGGTAATAGTCAATTGTGGCAATAAACTATGACCACAATCCTTGTTTTTGTGGCATTTGGCATGTTGCCACGCCCCACCACACTTGTGGCAATAAACTATGGCAACAATCCTTGTTTTCCTGGCATTAGACATGTTGCCACGACCCACTGCACTTGTGGCATTAACTTATGGCAACAAATATTCTAGTCGTCATAACAGGAAACTGCAACATACTTATTTTGGTGGTGATAAATAGGTATCACAACAGGTAAAATCTTTGTAGCAAGAAACTATTGCGACAATTTAAACTTTTCGTGGCAATACTCTATTTCAACAAAACTTACTTTGGTGGCGCCAAACAGTTATTGCATCGCGCAAAAAATAGTGGTGCCAAACTATTGCGACAATATAAAGTGCTCTGTTGCAGCATCCTTGTGCAACAAAACAGGTAGGCATAGCGACTGAGATATGATGCAACACTATATTTATAGTGGTGCTAGCATGTGGCAACCGAAAGTGTGTTCTGGTAACAGCCTATTGCAACCGTAAAAAAAATACAGCCTTTCAATTAGAATATTCAAAACCATACATATAATATGTAAAATCATAATTCTCATAGCAAATATCAATCAAATGAAACTCAAATGTAATTTAGCCATCCTAATTAACTGCGAAGACTAAACTTTCCGTGATCTAGAGTCCAGTCCAGCTAGTTCTTTGGATCCTGCAATCAAGAAATAAAAAAAAATCTAGTTAATGAGTTGAACATAACATACAACAACTATCACTAAACTAACTGGACTAATACCGTGTCATCAAGCATGTAATTCAGGGATCAGAATAATTATACAAGTGTAAATGTGTAAAGCATAAGCACAAGTACATCTACTAAAAGCTTCTCCTTTGAGAAAAAACATTGCTTTATAACTTAACGGTGCTGGGCTGAATCACCCAAAGCACAGGCAGCCACAAGGGCCGGTACACCGGCCTCCCATTCCTCATAGTTGTTAGGTCCGTAAATCCTGCCAAGACAAGTAAGCTCATGAGCAACAGAGTTTGCCAAGCGACGACATACATTTATTTCATAATAAGAAAACCATAATTTGAGTTGGTACTTGGTATCCTCAATAACAGCAGCATAGGCCGACGAGTCCACCTTATTGATATCCAGTGCTTCCACCAGGAGTTGCGAGTCCATTTAAAAAACGACCCTCACGACCCACATATCAGGGGCAAGAGATATTGCACGGGACATTGCAATGGAGTCAGCAGTGAAGGCATCACGCCCATGCTCATGACATCCTGCTCGTGCATACAGAACAATTATACAAGTGTAAATGTCTAAAGCAATTTAACCCACACCAAGATTCTATGCATTATAGCAAATGCTAAACAATTTACCAGATGTGGGTTGTCCATGTTGGTTTTTGTATGATGTTATACTTTCCATCCTTGTTAAGAGAACAGAGTCTTTCTTTCCTGCACACAAAAACAATCATGAGACTTAGCATTAACAAAGCATTGATGTTGTGCACCATTCAGATAGGTGATTATGAAGTAAGGATGTTGTGTACCAGGAGCATCGTCCTTAAAATTCATCATTGTGCCCTTGTGTAAGTAAAGCAGACATAAAATTTTGAGTCAATTTAAGAAAAAACGCAATACATAAAGCAGGCATAAAATCAAATCAGTTTAACAAAAAAATAAAAGTATGAACTATTTATCCGTCTGTTTGAAAACTGCCAGGCTCCTATGCTTACAGACCATGGTAAAGTGAAATCTGAAGTAGAGCTAATTAGAAATGATCATACATATCCCTCTTAAACTTTCTTGGTACAACCAGTTATGTTCCAAGGTCACTATTCTCTTAATGGTAGAGATTTATCCAAGCATTCTTTTGTTAAAATTCTACAAAATTGAGAAGCTGAAGATATTGGAGAAAGATTAATTCCTGAACATATTGAAGAAGCTAAAGATATTGTACTGAGTGTGCACCCAAATAGTGCGGTACAGCAAAAGATGATATTTTTCTTCCATTCATAAGGAAAAAGGATGGTTCCTTGACTACTAAATTGTTGGTTTATGTTCGGCAAAAGTTGCCACCATGACACTTTCTAAGCTAGACGCCGCAATGCCCACAATGCATTTTCTTGTGTATATTTAAAAAGTCTCAACATGCTTGGTTTTAGGAGTATGTATATATGTATATAATGCATCAAATAAAATCAGTCTTGTTCAGTTGTTCTGTTTAAGCAATTGCCAAGGGGAAAGGAAACCAGCCATGATGATTGAATACATTGTCCTAAAATCAGCTGGTACAAATGATATTCAGGTGAATAACAGGATCATATTCTCTCCATGAGGCAAATAAATTGTATTAATGTAATATGCTATCAAACTCCAGCAAAGGGCCAACTTCGAAAATAACTATTTCTAGTCAGGTTCAGATGGTACAAAGCAACAATCTCTTAGGCAGTAACTAATGGAACAGTGGGGTGATTTCATTAAATTACTAACTTGTAGCAACATGGCAACCTATATAAAAACATGCAGATGGATGATGGAGCAACTCTGCAAAAGGGTCTAGAAACCTTAATTTGATCCAGAGGTCAATCTACCATATTCAAATGTTAGAAATAGGACAGAACTATCCAGGAGAATATACTGTCAAAGGCACTATTTATCCCTTTGAAGGAAGAGTATGATGAGATAGTACATGGTTATCAAGATTAGCTTTTCAAATGACTGCAGACGTTCCTAGTTGACATAAAAAGCTGGAGAGACTGAATCATACTAACAGCATCTATGCAATCTAGGGTATGAATCAGAGATTCCTCGTACGTATGTAAATAACTAACACATAGGGCATAAGGCAGAGGATATTTTTTTACTCTACCGGGACACACCTCCGTGGTCCTACTGGACTATATTTCTTGAAGTAGTGCCCATGGTTTGGGGTTCAGTTTGATCTGAATATGTATCTACACATATGCAAATAGAATGGGGTGTGGGATGGATGGATCGGAAGAGAAGAGACGAGACCTTGGAAGAGCAGCCGTCCCCGTCGAGTCCAAGACCTTGGATTGGGAGGAAGCTCCATGGCCATGGCGGAGCAGACGCATCTCCGACTAGGCCCTTGACACACGGGCACGGCCGCGTCGTCGGAGGCGCGCGAGCCCTGGGCGACCGTGGCAGATGGATCTGGCCGCCACTCGATCTGGTGGTTCGATCTCCCTGCGTCTCTTCTCTTCTCTTTTCTTCGGGGGAGGAGAGGGGAGGGGAGAGGGCGGGGGCATGGGCGGAGGCGAGGTCTGAGCGTGGGTGGCGGCGCGTCGAGGGGGAGCTCGTGGGGGAGGGGGATTTGAGCCCGAGCAGGCATTATCACGGCGTTCAACACCGAGGTGGTGTCGTGCTTGGTCCAGACACAAGATTGATGGGCAAGGAGAACTCCGTCGGCGCCGACGCCAGACCGCATCGCTGCCGCCGCCGGCATGGCCAAGGATACGGAGACCACGTCGGCGGGCGCAGAGGATAGCGAGGAGGTCGAGATCGGGGAGGACTGGAGGTTATAGGAAGGGAGGAGATCGGGAGGAATAACCTGACTCAACTGTGGTGAGATGTGTTGACGCCGGCAGCACAGAGGAACCGGGGACGAGAGGTCAGATCCAATCGCCCGTGAAGACGCCGTGGAAGTTAACTAGCGGGAAGGTTAAATATAGGCTATTTTTTTGGTGGGAACAAAGACCCTAATTTGGGACCTTTTAGCGGGAGGTTAAAAAATATTGGCGTAAACAACACATCACACCTAAATTAGTGGTGGGAAAGTAATTTTTTTAAAAGTAATTATTTTTGGAGGGAATTTTCTACATTGTAAATATATTTCGAGATGATGGGAATACTAAAATTTGTTTGTAAAAAGTTATATCGTGGTGAAAAACCACCAAATCGGATAATTGTGAAGGGGCGATCCGGCGCCCTTCCCTGTAACGTTCTCGTCGTTGATATTTGTATAGTCATCGCTATTTGAGGAAGCTAATTAATGAATGAAAAAGAGTTTTCCTGTTTAGGCCTCTTTTGGTTCATAGGATAGGATTATCATAGGAATAGGAATCTTGTAGGAAATGAGATGACATGTATCTCAAATTCTATGAGTAGGAATAGAAAACAAGATGTCATTTGGTTGACACCAAAGGAATTTTTTCATTGAGTCTAGGCTCTTTTTTATTTTGCTATGAAATGTGGAGGATAGGAATCAATCCTATGTAGGAATAGGAATCCATTCCTATGAACCAAAGGGTTCTAAAGGAAAAAATCCTATAAGAATCATATTCTCTAAAATTCCTATGAAATTCCTCTAAACCAAAGGAGGCCTTATAGTGTAAAATAATCATCACATACATTAAAGCAACCGATACAAACGGACGCCACACACACCCCAAGACAAGATACACGAATGCAGGGCACCGTCACACAACCTCAACGACTACCAAACACCTATAAGATGGTCAAAAAAGAGATCTGTTTAGAGCCGGCGGAGACCACTAGCACGAGGAGCGATCATTTTGGAAGATGTGTGATGGATATGCCAGACCGAGGACTCCAAGACAATGCCTCTAGGAAGGGCACGACCATGAACGTCACCACTGTTCGATCCGAAGATCAAGTTTTCACCCGGAGTAAGACAGAAGGCGTTGGAGGAACACGACGTCCGCAGATGCCTTCACCGTCAACCAGTGTGCACGGACTGGGTACCAAGGAGCTTCAACCCCTCCGCCGCAACCCCGGTCTGCCAACCACCCGTAGCCGATTAGGAAGGTGTTGTTTCATCATGGATCTACACTTATGTTGGGACATGTCACAGAAACCTCATGTGACCTTCACTTTAAAACTATTAGGTTATACTCTTGTCTCGAAACATAAATACTGTTGGGATGGGTTGGTGAGACGGTCGATCTATGCCAGTCTCGATCTCACATTTCGATCTTGAGATGGGGTGATCTCAGCATCTTTCACTTTACCGAACAATTCGTCGAGGGTTTTGTCCACATCAGAGTAGGTCCAACAAAATCATGTTGTTTTTGTTCAAACGATAAGCATAAAGATTCAATTGTGTAAATTAAACAACCCTGCATCGCGACGCCTTTACCTGTCGGATCCGTCCTACATCGGATCCACATGCAAGGGGGCGAACGAGCCCTGTTGCCGCCGCCATTGGCACGCTTCACCTAGTCACGCCCTCCAGCAACGGTAGGGGAGGGGATGAGCGGGAGGCGGGGCGCTCGAAGATCGTGATGTTGTTCTGCCGTCGTGATGACATGATCTGGCTGATTGTTGACCCTCTCGATGCCGTCGTGATGGCATGACTACTTGTTAGGATCGTGGCAACATGATGTAAAAGCTATGCACTAGGACATTGCTTTTGCGTCTCAGATTTAAAGTGTTGCCTTATATTTTGTTAAATGTGACGTCATAGCTGTGAACTTGGACCTGGTTTACGTAAGTGCAAGCTAGTAGTAGCTGGTACGAATGAAGAATTTGTTTTGGTGCTGTGCATAAGTCAATCCGTGTGATTGTCTTAGCTGTTGCTCCTTGGTGGAGTATCATATGGAGTATGCAAGTTTCAAACTTTATAATTGTGCATGTATAAATCTAAAATCCATGTTGACTCCGGCTCAGTCAGCTAGGAAGGGTGTTTAGCAGGAAGGGGGTGAAAAAGTAATTCCTTTTGGAGGAAATGTCCACAATAATTAAATAAATTGGAAAAAAATTATTTACCAAAACAGGATTTCCCCCTCTTTGTATTAAAAAGCAACCAACACTGATAACATCGCAAATCCTAGAGCGAGCAGCACAACAAGCCCAAATGAAAAAAGAAAGAAAGAAGAAGAAACAAATGCCCAAGGGGCCCAGATTTGGGCCGAGCGGGCAGGAAAACACGAATTTAGCTGTGAAATAACTTTACAAGAAATCCGGACACTACCAATCCTTAAACATTTCTGGAAACCACACTGGATCAGTATCGCAGTGCTTGTCAATCATTTCATCCCCTACAATATCGACAAGTCCATAAGCTTTGGCTTCCGCCAGACCCCGTCGCCGCGCCACCTCGCCACCAATGGCAACGCCGCCGCAGCTGATCTCCTGCGTGCCGCCAAGACACACCACCGCCGCGTCAGAATGCTGCCGCCTAGGGACACCTCTTGGAGGCGTGCCATCCCGCGCCGGAACACCACCTAGAGGGGAATGGCCAAGGCCACCTGTGTCGGCCGGGCCAGGCCCGGAGGCGGGCGCTAGCGACAGCGGCGGGGAGGGAGGGCTTGGGGAGACGGGGTCGGGGCGCTGCTTGTCACTAGAGAGAGGGAGGGGGTATGTGTGTCAACTGCCAATATATATATTTTAGCGAAATATGAGAATATATGCTGCTAAAAATAATGTTACAAAAAAATACGTATTTGTATGGGTGGTGTAGGACGTTGATACATGTCGATTGTTGCGCATCATCATCTCCGGAGTGGATGGACAGAGAGCTTGGGAATGGAGCGCACGGGCTTGGAAGCTTTCGACGAAGTCGCCCCCAGAGTGGTGGGAGACGAGTTACCCTGAGCCTTGATAGTGGCGGGGAAGCTTCGATGGTAGGAATCGGACAGCCAGGCGACTCTCCGGGACACGTGGACGATGAGGGGAAATTGGCTGGTGCTGGACCGCGGGTTGTACTTGACCTCGGGCCGCGGTCGTCATGCCGACATATGCTACCTACACTACTTAAGTAGGTAAAAATATGCAACCAAATTACTATATAAAAATCAGTTTAATTTAAAAAAATGCAAAAATAATGAGGCCATTTGGATTTGTGGTTTAAAAGTTGCAGATAATCAAAGTTTGGTCAAAGACTTGAAGGGCCACGTCAATCACATATTTCAGTGATATTTTTTTTTCTCTGTGGACATATTTCAGTAATATACGTTATCTCACTTTTAAAAAAAGTAATACTTCCTCCTTTCTAAAATCTTAGGCGCTTAACCTTTTTTTATTAAATCCCACAATATTAGCAGTAGGCGCATAAGCCTCCCAACCCGTGTTTTTCTGATGTATGGGTTGTTTCTGCTAACTATCGCTAGTACTAGATTCACCCGCCAAAAAAATCGCTAGGCGAACCAACCTTTGGTTGAGATGGTTAGGTGGACAGTGGTATCCCCAACCTACCAGGGTTCAAATCCTGGTGCTCGCATTATTCCTGGATTTATTTCAGGATTTCTGGCGATGCGCTTTTAGTGGGAGGAGACGTTCCCGTCGACGACGAGGCGCCTACGGTGACTTCATAAATCTCAAGATGATATGCCGGCTCAGTCTCTCGGAGGTGCTCATAGGGGTAGGGTGTGCGTGTGTGCGTTCATAGGGATGAGTGTATGCGCGTGTATATGAGCGCTTGTGTCTGTACTGATGCTCAAAGAAAATCGCTAGTACTAGATCGGTCCTATTCTGTCACACTGTTTTCTGCTAACTATCGCTAGTACTGGAGTATATACGCTATCGGGGTCGCGCGATGTATCAGACGCGTGTTCCGGTGGGTTGCGCCACGCGAGATCTCCTCCCCCTTTCCTTCGATCCTTTTTTTTCTGTTTGCTTCGCTCCTTCGGTTCCGGAGGGTTGCGCCGCGCGAGATCTCCTCTTTCCTTTCCACGCGCCAAACCCTGGTCCTAAAAAAACCTACCCCATAGCGACCCGAGTCGTACCTTGATCCCCTGTTCCACCACTGCGCGAGCCGAGCGCTGGCCACATCATGGTGGCGCGACGAAGCAACCCACGCCGGCGCCTCCCAGCCGCTCACGTCTCACTCTAACCTTGCTCCGCCACCCGCCGCTCGGTGCCTTCCGCCCGTCGGCCTCCTCCTCCTTGGATCTCGGCTGGTTGATCCTGCCCGTGGGCGCGTGGCTGGACCGCCCGACACCTCAACTCCGGCGCCAAACGGACCCGCCATCCTGCTTACCTGCCTGGAATTCCCGTGCGCTTCAGAGCAACGCCCTACAACAGCTCTCCCCTGGTCAGCCCCTCATGTTTCCCTCTGTATTTTTCATTGCAAGTGCAGCAAATTTAGATTCAAAATACATCACATGGGTATTAGTACTGCGCTATACATACAACATAAGGATGCTGATTTTAGTTTGAAAGTAGCAGACTAATTTTCCCTTGCTTGCTGTTTTATTGGTATGTAGAACCACACATTCGTGGAGGTCAGTAGCATAAAGGTGTGCTATGTTCTTGAGCATGAGTTAAACAATCTTGTTGTTAGTTTTCAGCCGTGAATATTCATACTGAAGCTCATGGTTACTTGTGCCGATATTTTGCCAGGAGATTATCATATTATCCCTGAATATTTGTACTGAAGATCAGTTGTTGGATGCATTTTTAGATGGTCTTATGTCTGTGAATAGCTATGCAAGAATATTGTTTCTCATGGAAAACTGTTCCTTTTTACTAGCTAGAATTAGACAGGGTAGTAAGACATAAGAGGTTAGTTGGTTGGTTTAGTCAACTTTGAATTTATCAAGAGTGAAAATGTTAACCACCGGTATACGCACAACATGTCACTAAATTCTGGCTATCTGAATGTTATCTCCTGAATTTCAATTATCTCTAAATATCACCAGTACATACTTGGCATCAGTCGGTGTACAAGTATACATAAATAACATCAGCACATGAATTTCACTATACCAATACTCTGAATCAGTGAAGAATCCCTGTGTTATCCAAAATCCATGTGTTATCGATGTCACTGAAATGACAGAAAAGACTTCCTGTACATCCACATTCATTCAAGTATTTTCTATAGATCCACACTGATTCACGTGCAGCAAAAGAACTAGTATTTGTCTATACATCCACATTCGTTCTGTTACAGCAAAACATCAGCAATTTCTCTGTCAAAAATCAGCAAAATATTCACATGAGCAGTTTTGGCGCATGGATGCAGCGCCGCTGCCGCTTGGTTTCCCTTGTGAGTGGGCAACGTCGTGTCGCCGTCGCATGGATGCAGCGCCGCAGCCGCTTGGTCTCACTCGCCTACTCGCGTGTGGGTGTAGCACCGGGTCGCGGAGGACGCTACCGCCCGGAGGCATCACCATGGCGTCGGGTCGTAGCTGCATGGGGCAAGTGCTGCACTGCCATCACATGTGGTCAGTACCAGACCGCGGTCGCGTCGGGGCGCTGCCGTGGCCTGCGGGTCGCCGTAGCTAGGGGAGCGGCGCCGAAGTTAGTCAACGTTGAATCGCCGTGGCGTCCAGGCCTCCCTCATGGCTGGAGAAAAAGCTGGAAGGGGATAATTTCATGTCACATGTACTACCATGTGACAGTAATACTATTTCTTGTTCCATCAACCAAATTTTGCTTTACAATGTATAGATAAATTTTGCTTTACCATGTGACACTAATACTTTTATGTATGTATCCCTATTGTCTTGTCTTATGATGCAGCTAGTGATGCTATTGACTAATGCAGCTACTAATGCAGATGTTATGTTTTTTAACAGGACTGGCTTTACGGAGATAAGGCAAAAATGACACGAGATAAGAGCTGGATGGACAGGGAAAGAGATTTTGTTGAGTGGCAAACTGGAATGAAGGATTTCTTGAATTTTGCTTTTGATGGTGCTCGCCCAGACTCAACAGCTCAATGCCCATGTAGGAGATGTTTCTATATTGTTCAGAAAAAGAAAAGGGATGTTCCCAAACTTTTTTGATGGTTACCTACAAGTAGTATCCCTCCTGAAGTTTAATCTGATGTGAAATAGGTTCAAACAAGGCACCCCTATATAGTGTCATCTGTTGTGGCAAATGGGAACAGAAGCTAGTGCCCATCACTAACAGTTTGGTGATGAAGAGAAGAGAAGAGTAGTTGCTGTTCTTTTAGTGATGTTGCTATTTTGACAGTGATGCTATGTACAAACTATTGCTATGAACTTGTGGTCTTTTAGTGTTGTCGCTCTTTTCATTACTTTGCCATCAACTTATGGTCTTTTGTGTGAACAATGTTTACAAGTATGGCTGCGGAAACTTGTGTGTTGTCATGTTGAAACATGAGTTATATATCTCGCTGAGATGATTTCTTATATCCTACTAAAATCTTGTGTCATATGTCATTATATATATCTTGATGTAATGGTGTTGATCTGCTGATGAATTCTTGCTGGAAATTAGGTTGGGATACAACTGTTATGTTGCTCAATTGGTGGCTGAAGAGCTGTTTAAATGGAGTCTGGGAGTGTTTAAAACAGCTAGTACGCATCCTTGATCAATTTCTTTGTTTAACACATAATTTTATATGGAATCTCATTTTTTTTATTAACAGCACACATAAATACATACAATCACATCAAGCAAGATATTGAAAAATTAGGAAGAGAATGTGAGGATTTGTTGCTCAGTGCTCACGACTCACCTTTATGAGAAGGGCACTAAGCTTGCCGTCTTTTTGGTGTCGAGGACGACGTTGCTACCGGACAGTGGCGGATCCAGGACCCAGGCCGGAGGGGGCCTGGGCCTGGGGTGTGGTGATGAATTACTTCATCGATTGTAGCAAATTGCGCACTATAGAGGCACTGTAGCAGCCTGGGCCCTGGGTCCGCCCCTGCTACCGGAGGAGGTCACTAGGGCGAGTGGAGGAGACCCTGGTGGTGCAATAAACCCTAAAGTGAAGGGCGTCCGCGAGTGTGGGACGCTTCGCACGCGCGTAAGCTAGCGTTCCTCCAAGTTGTGGTGCCACCGATGTCCAATTTGCAAGATATGTGACTAAAATGCAACTTAGGTGCAAGTTGTGATGCCTAATGTGTTAATACCTCTATAAACTAGTACGCCCCTTTAATGAGATCTTGAGAAATAGTATAATAAATAAAGGAAAAAATCAGGAGCACTGTAGAGAATATCGTTGCAATATCCTGCTCCTTTTTGGCAACACTAAATGATTGTTGCATCATGTTGTACATATTACCATGGATGTTGAATTTGTTGCAATATGTAATAGTTACTGCAACACAATGAAGGTGAGGCAAAAATTCACCCTATTACAACCAATACATGCTTTGTTGCAATATGAAGCCATGTTTTTTGCAACAGTACCTATGACTAGCGCCACATGTCAGAATTGTTGCAATATATGTCTAATTATTACCACAAAGATGTACTTTGTTGCAATACCTAGCCTTTATTGCAACAAGATGACCAAGTCACGCAACGGGACGGAACTATCGCAATATCACTACCATATTACAACGCTGATGCATCTTGTGGCAATACATGGCTTCTATTGCAACAAAATGAGTACTTAGCGCGACGAAACAAAATTGTGGCAATATGTAGAGCCTATTACCACAAATTGGAATTTTGTGGTAATATAGCTTTTTATTGCAACAAAAGATAGTTGTAGCAATAATTTTTGTTGCAATAGACCGGAATCCTTGTAGTGGGACCACATGTCAACGAAGAGGCTAGTGGGGAGCGGACGGTTGCCACAGAGGTCACACACTAACGACAAGGTCGTCCTGTCAGACCTAGCGCCCGCGCCAGATGGCTTCCGTCCCCCACACGAGTGAAGCCACTTTGCACCCCCACACAATTGGTCCGCCACGCCTCTAGGCAAACTCTAGTGAGTGCAGCTCGGATGCGCACTCGCTCAGCCCCCTTTCCCTCGATGCCTCGGCTCTACCCAACCACGGGTACGTGTTTTGCGCACCCGGCAGCCGGATTTGGAGCGGATCCGGTCGGGCTTGAGCTCGCCCGACTATGGCAGGCCGCGCTGCGCCATGGACTGGCGGGGCACCAGGCTCGATGGCCCTGGCAAGGCCGCATGCAGGTACTGACTCCTCCTCTAGCCGCTCGGATCTACACCTTCAGCGGTCCGCCAGCAGATACATGAATGGCGGTCAGCCAGGCTCGGTGCTGGCCCAAAAGCTCTTCGGCGCACCGTTGCCACTCATTATGTGCGACAACTGCCCAAAGAAGGTCTTGCGCCACGTGTCTACAACGCCGGAACATCCCGGATGGGTGTTCATCAAGTGCTCAACCGATAGGGTATGTGCTACTTTAGCTTTTGTTGTTCTCTCGGATTAGACTAGTTGTGCTAACTTCAAATTTTATTGTGTAGAATGGATGCAAGTTTTGGTATTGGGAGGAAGAGTTCATCGATATATTGATAGAGCGCAATTTAGCAGTTGTTCTAGCAGTTTTAGCTAGCATAGAGGCTAGAGATGAGACTAGTGCACTTGTTGATAGAATAGAGGCTAGACATGAGACAAGATGCGAGGAAGCAACATCTACTTCTTTACACTCAAAGAAGAAAGAAGCACGCAAGATCGAGCCTTCACAGATTAACAATGATTGCATCGAGAAGGCACTAATCCAACTTACAGGAGCAGTTATTGAAGTTGGATATCTTCTAAAATGTATTCTTGTGGTTCTTGTTTTCTTTGGTCTTGCTTTTCTAGTCAAATTTTGGTGATGTATTTCCATGTACCAAAAATCAATGATGAAAAAAAGATATGTGTTTGCAATGAAAAATGTACGCGGCCAAGATGTGTCCGCGCGTTGGGTGCATAGCCACCGCATTCGAGAAATGGCCTGGACATGACCCCATTGCCCTACACAAACGGACAGAATCAGGGCAAAATGGAGGTCCATTTGGGGTCATGTGTTGGAGCTGGCCTTAGAAGTGGGACCGCAGTTGAGGAAACCGACTATCGGCAAACCCCCACCTCTCCCGCCGCACGATGACTGAGTTAGAGAAACAAGGAGGTTGAAGAGATAGTTGTAGCACGGACTCCAAGAAATATGGTATCAGATGGAAGTCGTGTTGGTGCCGTGTGCCATACTCCTGGACGTGAATGCTTGTTCTGGCCCATGCCACCCTACTATATATCGAGGATTCGAGGTGCAGGTTATGTATAGCTAACACATTAACATATGGCCCACCTCACACTGTGGCTAAATTTCCTGGAGTCTGTACTAGGTTAAAAAGTGTTCTTTGTGAGGGTGGGTGGATGGTCTCAAGTTCAAAACTTGTTGTATTACGTATACGTAGACGTAGAGATAGTGCAATAGTTTTGAAAGTTTGAACCCAAACATCAGAATGCAATTTCTACTGGACTCATCCGAGGACCTAGGATGATGGGATTCATAGCTACAGTAAAAACACCCGCCTGACGCACGAAGCATGTGAAGCTAGTACAAATAGTAGTACTATTGTTGATTAGACTCATCTGATAACCTATTGCAATGCACATACAATTATGTATTCAGAAAATATTTTTTTGCCTCGTCGCGGCACCCACTCAGAGAAGCGACTCGAAAGCCATTTATAAATTTAGTAAGGGCCTCTTTGATTCGTAGGATTTCCAAAACACAGGAATAGGAAAAACATGGGATTATAGTGGAATGTCGTCTTGAATCCTATATGATTGTATGAGTGTTTGATTGTGCGTAGAAAAAACACAGGATTCTTTCAAAGAGATTTGAGTGGATGGGACATTTCCTATGAAATCTAGTGCAAATGAATCCTATGGAAAAATTCCTATGGTTTACAATCCTACGAATCAAACAACCAAGATAGGAAAAAATCCTAAGAATTAGAATCCTCCAAATTTCCTTTGAGAATCCTTTGAATCATAGAAGCCCTAAGTTTATCACGTGCATATCATTTTATTACATACAACAGGTGATCAACCCACAACGACAACAAGGATACATTATAAATACTAAAGTGTTCATCACACAACAAATACCAAGCAATGAAATGAACTTCAGCTCAACCACTCGTCGGTGTTGGAAACGCTTGCTTTGAACCAGAAGTGATTCTCTGGGAAGGGGCAGCTACTGTCAATCTCAAGACCAACGCATGACTGATCATCCAGGCTGAAGTGGCCTATGTCAGGATGTATATTGTGATAGCCACGGTAGGGAACAATAGCAATGTCCGAGGTATAAATACAGTTGCTTCTCATAAATGGTAGTAACATTGTGCCAACAACAACTCGATCGCCTTTGACCATGATTGGATAGTTTTGTCCAAGGAAGAGTGAGTTTCCTCCAAGAGTATCAATACTAAAACGGGGAGAAGGTGTTGGCTCTAGCACAATAATATCCATCTGAATACCCTGCAGCGGATGTTGGAATAGGTCCAGAGAGTTCAACCATGGGAGACAACACCTTCTTCCTTAGTAACATTAGCAGCGCCCTGTATACAGACAAGAAGAGGTGATCCATCGGAATAAGTTGCCAGGCACCACTGAGTATATGAGTCCTCATGCTCGTGATCATCATCATTGTCATCTCCCCCTTGGTTATAATTTTTTTCAAATATAGGTGGTGGAATGTTCACAGGACCTTGGAAACACAAGAAGGTTAATTAGTAGAGGGAAACTAGCTAACCCGCATGCATGTGGATGAAACAATTATAATTACGATGGAAGACAAATGTACCGAAACCATAAGGATTCCATGCAAAAACAGTTCCATGAGTGGTGGCAGCAAACACAAGACCCTCGTATTGAATTGCATCACAGTACTCATCTGTGTATAGAAACTGATTTTTGAGCAATATCCATCAAGTCAAACTATGAAGGGCGGCAACAAGCTTCTCGAAGATAGCGACAACACAAGCATTCCTATAAAAGAGTGGTCGGGAACTCGCCAAATTGCTATCTTCTATAGAAGACAGTCACCATGATCATAGTTGAACATACGTAGAATACCGGTGTGCTCAACCTTAGGGTAGTCTGAGATTTTTGGAAGTGGAACCCGATGAGTGTACACATTCCCAAGTTCCCACTCGCATTTGTACCCAATATAAACAACCCAATCTCCATTTGTGCATTCCCAAGCCTTATCCTCAAGTGATGGCATCTTAACATCACACGTGTCATTATCAAGCGGCATCAACTTGCACAAGGCGAGGCCTCCGTCGCCCGCGCGCCAGTCAGCAGGGTCACGACGAAGATAGGGAAGATAAAACCGCTCCTGGACCCTTGGGTACCTTCTAATGATGTTATTAGTTGAGTCGAGAATGGTGTTGAACGAACCCGCCATGCTAGCCGAGGTGATGATGTCGCACCGATCAATGAGTTCCTCCACTGCGTGACCATTCAGATCGGGGCAAGAATAACAGGGTCGTTTCCGTCCTATTCCCTCCATGGAGAAGACGATCGAACAATGGCAGAAGGAAGGGTGAAGGAAAATGGAGGAGGGAGAAAGAGCATGCAACAGCAGTTCCAAATCGAGAGGGAAAGGCGAAGAATCGGTGGACAGTTGCCACGGTACACGAAGAGGTGCCCCGGCCTACATAGACGTCCGTTCGGAAATTGTACAAAAGGACTCGCCATCGTCTCACTGACATGTTGGAACGGCACCACATTCCAACGAAACATGGTGTGTAATTTCTCGTGCAAAATGCGATCTGGCCGCGTTGGCCCGAGGTGCCGCATTAGTTATCGACCTTTATTTTTTTAATGGCGTGCCGTTCAGTTTTGAAGCACGACTAACTGGTACTGTATGCTGTGAAAATATAAACTACTCTACCACTACTCCACCTCTAGTACTAGTAGTATAAAAAAGATATATAGGCTGGAGCTTCAGCGCTTTCTTGCTAAGGGCTGCCCACTTGCTTCTCACACTATCACCCTCTCTCGAGATCTACTAAAGACGGTCTCTCTCTTCCTCCTCACTGGTGGTCACAGATCCACCGGGGAAGAAAAGCACGTGCAACATTGACGCACTCATCGCCGGCAAGCAAGGTCACGCACTGATGACAAGGCCGTCCTCTCAGACCTTGGGCCCGCATGGGATGGCCTCCGTCCCCAAGCTCGCTGCTGTAGTGTGTGCGAAGGACAACGACTACGGGCGAAGCCACATCACGCCGACCCTCAGGTATGCTACCTCTTTTCAAACCATACCCTTGTTCTATTTCCCCATCTTCCACGTCGCTGCATGTGGATCTTTTTCCACTCCACCCTCTTCCCAATTTGCTATCCTCTGCTCTGCTGGTCACGTAGACGAGAACCTTAACTTGCACTATTAAAGGAAACCCTACTTCATGCAGACTAATCCATGTCTGGGTTGAATAAGGAAAGGAAGGGAGACTGTACGGTCCAAGAGACTAGGCATCGAACCCGCATCTAGGTTGAAAAGGGGAAAATCAGTAGCTAAGGAATGAGTCTCGTGTCTCTTGGTTGAAGAAGGGTAGAAAGGCATGACAACGCAATAGAGAATGACCAGGTCGATTGGTTTGTTGTCCTCACATAGGAAAAAGGTGGCTAAAGAGATCAAAAATGGGACGTAATCCACATATGCTGCATGGATATCTGTTGCTCTGGGCAAACATACCTCCCTCACCACTCTATGCGTCCATGGAGGTACATCGTACTGGTGCACCCACTGTCCGAATGGGCCTCCAATGCTATTATTGCCACTTTTTTGCTGTTAGTATAACACCAGCGGTCAAGTCAAGCAATGCTACCGCTAAAGTGATGCCACATTTAACTAATGCCACACTTAGTCTAATGCCACCGATAAATTTAAGCAATGCCATTTAATGTCACTGGATTATTTCAGGGTTAGCCGTTGATTGTGGATGTATTAAATATTTTTAGCTAAGGCATTCTAATGCTTTTGCACAACCAATATACCAACGATGAATCTTGTTACTACCTTCAGGTTTTTGCACTATTACTGCTTATAGATTACATACCTCACTTTCAAGAGATAAGTCAATTTTTTTTGTACAATCTCAAGAGGAAAGGTCAAGAGTGGGCTCCTCCTCCTCCGACTGTTCTCTTGATTCGTTCGATCAAATTTTTATGTTTGATCGATTATCAAGATTGGGATAGCAATTTTTAGGTCCCCTCGAGTTCGAAATGAAATTTACCTGGAAGGTACATGGTTTGCAATTTTTTATACTGTCATTAGTTAATAATGCTAGTTACCTTCAGACTTTTGTATTTGTTTTGATGTTCTTGCACAGCTAGTATACCAATGCTGAAACTTGTTACCTTTACATTTTGTATTGTTAATTCTTATAGAAATCTTCCAGTGCTAGAGCTTATGGAAATTTGTTCAGTAAAACCATTGTGCCATACCCTGTAATAAAATAACTACTCTACTGTTGCACTAGCCACTGGATTAGTTTATATTTGTACTATTCGAATGGTGTTGCATTAGCGTATGGACATATATAAAGTGTGGCAAGCTTTCCCAGATATGTGCTCAAGAAAAGTACTACATGTTTTTCTAAATACTAGACGTTTGGGTACTTTAAATTGAACTGCGAAGACGTCTTCTATTAAGGAACAGAGGGTGTAGATTTCACTCAAATTATCCCGCTAAAGCTAGTCACACCTTTGTTAAAATTAATGTTAATTATGTTATCGGAGGAGGTCTATATGTTTGTCTCTAATGCATGTCGACTACATACCTGACATCATGATGTAATGTTAAGTCATTTCCTTTTGCACAGTGTCACTGAATTGTCAAGGCGGTGATGTCATTTTATTTTAGTTGAACTGCACAAAATATGCTTAAAAGAAGAGGAAAGGTCAGGAATGGTTCAATTTTTCAAAAAAACTATGTATGCCTTACTGACATCAGCCACTGTTGCCTTATTTATTCCTTCAAACAGGTGGTTAGAAACAGTCTTGCTACCTTTTCCCATTAAGAAATTGGAATGCTTATATTTGTGAGTCTATGCTTCAACTAGTGTCGATTTTATAGTAATGACACTTTCAATATCTATGCAAACAGGGATGCTCGATTTTAGTGGAACTGCACAAAAGGTCCAGATGGTTCAACATTAGGAGCATGTTTTCTTCCAAACCTTTATATCCAATTGGTGGCGCTATGAGCTGTTCATTACGAAGGTACATGGTTTGCTACTATCTTGCTACTCTTTTTGTATTGCCATTAGATAGTAATACTAGTGGTTTGCATGTGAATTTATTGGCAGGGTGGACCTACATTGGAGGTGCAGGACAGGATTCAATGATTGTATGCTCAATTTCAGTTGTATCGATTTCACCTCTTCCATCACTGCGAACATGGATATCCTTGGTCTGATGAAGAATAGGTGCTATATTTCTGCTCTGAACTAGCAAATCAATTCAGTATGAAATTATCCAGGGCAAAACATTACTGTATCAAATTTTCAAGTCCAAAACATGACAGATGCTAAGCGCAAGAGACGTGCTTAAACCGAAAATACAAGGTGGGGTATATGTTTACTAGCTGCTTGATATTTGTGCAGACAGAGGTGTCTGCCAGTTGCTATTTGGCAAACAAACAAAGTGACGACAATTTTGGTTGAACTCCACAAGAGAATAGTATAGTCACTGCATGTAGTGCTATTTGAAAATAGACACAGAAAGATTGGATAGTCACTTCATGGACTGCAGAAAAGTAGTACTGTACTATTTATTGGCCAACACTAGGTGCTTCATTGCTTTGGTCTAATTATACATTGTGCATCATTTTGCCTAGTTAAAGTCTGTATTTCGAAAATAGTCTCGCCGTGTGATCGAGAGAAGACCAAATCATATTCCAGTGGATGTTCTTCCATCATGTGTGGTTCATTCTCATGGTTCCAGCTATTTGTGAAACCACTTGCGTTTGCAAGAGCAATTGTAGACTTCACAAACAAATTTGTCTTTCACTCTATACTGAATGTTGTCCAAGAGATGCGTCCATGTTAGTAGGAAGAACAAATGTTTTTTCTAGATCTTTGCTTTTGGAGCTACATATTTTTCATATGATTTGTGAATCATTGAGATGCATTAACTTGTTGATCTTATGTATGGGAATTGTACTAGTTGCTTTTGAATTTGGGCTAGTAATGTGAACATATTACAATGCCAGGCCTGTGAGTCTCGTGTGAACATTTTGAACGGATTGGATCTTACTACTGTGCACAGCATGATCCTTATTTCTGTGTTCTCAGTGTTTACAAGTTACTAACAGTTCCTTATTTCTGTTCGCTCAGTGTTTACAAGTTACTAATCGATCACTAGCTAGCCTACAAATGCGCTCCTGGTAGTTTTAGTTGCGACACAAGATCCGAAGTGGCAACTTTTGAATAAAAATGCCGACCTCTGAAGAAACTGACAAGTTGCTCTGAAGAAAATGCCATGCGAATACGAAGAAACTGCCAGCAAAAACGTCCGCAAATGCCTTATTTCCTAGCGAACGTTCATCAGCTAATGCGATCCTACATGTACACCATCCGACCTAATCTATCCTACACATACACTATCCGACGTACTCAATCCTACACGGATAAATAGCAGATCACGCACGTACTACCCCCTTTCCGGTTTGTAGGGCTCAATTCAAAAAACGACCTACTCGATCCTACACGATTAAATAGTGGATCACGCACGTACTACCTCCTTTCCGGTTTGCAGGGCTTAATTCAAAAATCTCACCAACCAAGGTAGATGATGAGTGGTGGAATCATTTTTGACAAGGAGGGAGTACCTCATCTGGATGATTCGAGTGCACTGGTTTGACCGTCATGCCGGCGTGCGACCCAGCACGGACGGGATGCACCACTGACGGGACGGGACGACACAGTCAAAATTTTAGTTTTTCTATTTTTTCCACGGCAAGCTGGCGCGCTAAGACATGCCTTCTTATGCATTGAATTTCGATGACCGTCGTGTTTCCCGTGACACGCTGGTTCGCCTACCTTCCGCCTATAATTAATATTTCATGGCCTTCTCCAGTGGCACCATCACCCAACTCACCCTATCCTCATAAACCCCCACCGACCCGACGTCGCTCGCCACTTATCCTCTCTCTCGCCACGTCCGCCATGCCCCCCCGTCGGCAATAGGCGACGCTGGAGGCGGTCACTGCCGGAACTAGTGTTTGGTTTTTAACCAGAAGGCAGATGGAGGGAGGAGGCATTCTATCGGTCTTTAGATGGCAATGCGGAGTATGAAGAGTTGTTGGAGATCGACCGCCTGGCGGAGGAGAAGCGTATCACCGATTCGCATGGCCAGCGGGACATGGAGCAACAGTGCACCAACGATCTAAGTCGCAAGCAGAGCACCCGCAATTGGGCCGACTACGTGGAGGTCGGCGCCCAGAAAACAGCCCTGGAGGTTGTCGGGCACGCACGCATTCGCGACACCGAATTTTACTACCAGCTCGTCAAGTAGGTTTCCCTCTTAGAAGCCGAAGCTTCGGTCGACCACGCCGGTATGGAAAGGGCCAACGTGTGCGAGCAACGCACCCTATCGCACCTCTGGCAAGTCCGGGGTGAGGCGGAGGACGCCCGTGCCGGCGTTTAGCATGTACCGCAGATGGCGGCCGACATCGTCTAGTTAGCTAGGGGTAATTTAGTACTTGTACACTACTAGAGTATTAGTGGGAGTAGATAGTTGACTTGGGTATGATGGTTGTCAACATGGAAGTTCAGTACTCTATATCTGGATCAGACATGTTACTTTGCTCTGAATGTTGAATTTCCATTTGAACGTATGGAATGGGCTATTATTTTTTTAAATGGGTTGTATTTGTCCACCATGGGTTTAGAGGCTGACTTGTGGGCCTACCAAGTTGACGAGTACACAATCAGGAGATGCTTGTACATGGAGAGGATGACAGTAGGGACCCACCATGCTCATGGTAGTACGCAAGCAAGTGCCTCCTTATTTCAAGCCAATAAAAAAATGGCTCCTCCTAATGGATTTCTGATATCTAGGTTCCATGCCATTGTTAACGTAGTCAATAAACGAGAGAATTGCACAACGAGCGGCTGACACCAGGGGGCCAGTAGCTCGCCCAGTTATCTTTGTTTTGGGTTAATTTGATAAATGCCACTCCAAATCTAGTGATTCTGAGAAATGCCACTGCAATTTCCAAACTTTGAAAAATGCCATTTCATGCCATTTCCACTGGCATTTTTCGAAGTCTGGAGTGGCATTTTTCAAAGTATGCAAAAATTGCACTGGCGTTTTCCAAAGTTTGCAAAAATTGTAGTGGCATTTTTCAAAGTTTGGAAATTGCAGTGGCATTTTTATGAATAGCCATAATTGGAGTGACATTTATCTAATTTGTTTTTGACATGGAAGCATGGTGTCAAGTTGGCTATGCGGGGCACTCTGGCCTATCTAGATAGCCTTTTCTTTTATGTTTACCACATACCAGCCTAGTAGTTTTTTTCTTTCTAAAAATGGGTAGCCCAGTTTTTTGTGCTTTGTCAGGCCTGTTGGGCTGCAAATCTTTCAAGACAAGGAGAGCTTCATTCGGCTGGCCCAGAAAATGGCCTATCAGCAATGAGAAATGGGTTATACATTTTAAAAATACATCAAACCGACAATTAGTTTCATTTTTTTAATTTCATGATTTTAAATTCCATTGATTTTTATGCGTGGACAATTTGTTGGATTTTATATTGATATACATTTATTTTTAAAATTAGTTTGAATGTGACTCAAAATTTCGGGATTAAAAACAGTTCAGACCGCACCGAAATATGCAAACATTCATATAATTTTTTAACCGTAGCCACAATATGGGCTGTAATGCTAATAAAAAGAATATGGGATCCAAAAAAACTTAAGAATTAGCAAATGGGCTGTAAATTATTAGAAATAATGGCAGATGGGTTGTATGCTATTTTTCACAGATTTGAGGCACAATCAGTGACTGTTGGATGTCCATCCAACGGCCGTCGTGCTTCTTTAATCTCTGCTCTTCCTGCTCCATCCGCTCAAACAAGCGCTGGCGGGACTGCCTGCTCCCTCCTCCCATGGCCGGCTGTGCTACTGCGCAGGCCTCACCGCCCCACAGTACTCCCATCGCTAGCCTAGCCATCCCTCTACTCACCCGCACCTGCTGTTATTCTCCGGCGACGGCAGATGAACCAGTAAACCCTTGTACGCTCCTACACGTGGGAAACAACTCTCGAGTGTTCCCTGGCTCCGTGTTGTTCCCTTCCTAGGCCTCGCCGTCATCCACCGCCCTGGTGCTCTCGGCGTGGCGTGGTCAACATGGTCAACGAACGACATCCATCGGAAGTGGACTGTAGGTTGAGAGGCTGGGTCCACAGCCGCACGCAAGGAAACGCCTCCTTATTACGCGCAAAATAATGATTCCTCTGCCTAACAGCTGGGACCCACCGGAAGGGCCTCTGTAGTTCACGAAAAAAACGTTGCCCCCGCTGACATGTCAGACCCACCAGCTAAATCTTCGCACCCAAGGAAGTGCCTCCTTATTACGCAAAAAAATGAATACTCCCCCTCCTAGCTGGGACCCACCATAGTGGGAGGCTGACTTGTGGGCCTACTAAGATGATAGGGACAGAGGGCTTTGTCAACTTAGTCCATATGAACGATTCTAGCTCCAGTGACCGTACGATGTCCATCCAACGCCCGTAGTGCTTCTTCAACCTCTGGTCTTCTTGCTCCAGCCGCCCAAACCAGCGCCGGTCGTGTCGCGTGCTCCTGCCTCCCATGGTCGGCTATGATGCCGCGGAGGCCTCACCACCCCCTACTAGTCCCACCACTAGACAAGCCATCCACTCAACCACACCCCTATTATTCTATGATGACGGCAGCCTCACACCGCAGTCGAACCAGTGAACCCTCGTACTCCTCTCTGCATGGGCTTCCACTGCCGCGTCTTCCCCGGCTCTGCGTCATCCCCTTCCTAGGCCTCGCCGTCATCCACCGCCCTGGTGCTCTCGGTGCGGCGTGGTCAATGTGGTCAAGGAATGACTTCCATCAGAAGAGTACTATACGTGGAGAGGCTGATAGCTGGGTCCTCGGCCGTAGAAAGGAAGTGCCTCCTTATTACATGCAAAATAATTATTCCTTCACCTGATAGCAGGGATCCACCGGACGGGCCACCATATTTTGCAAAAAAGGGTTTCCCCCTGACTGCTGGGACCCACCAGCAACATCTTCGCACGCAAGGAAGTGCCTAACAGTCGGGACCCACCTGGTCGAAGCGTACGTAGCGTTGTCATTCTGGTCGCGAACGTATACGTACATACTGGTCGATCAGTCTGTCTGCAGGTTGCAGCGATGAACCGCGCCCGTGTAAGGAAGGGCACGTGTCGTAGTAGAGGTGCACACGTAGCATGTCCCGCAGTCCTGTTAATATCATGTACACATACGTACAGTGGCCAGGGTGCAAGAAAGTAAATACGACCACGTACGTACATATGGGCGGGGTCTCGAACACCTACTCGCGCATACGTATGGCCAGGGCTCGTGTACATGGCTAGGTCGGAACGGAGAAACTGCGACGTCGTCTTGTTCATGGGGAGGCAACGTAATGCGTCGAGTTCATCCATAGGCAACAGAATAAGTCGTGTTCATTGGGAGCCAATGGGCTTGGACGGAATAGCCGATCAAAACGAGGCCCGGCGTACCGCAGAACGGAGGAAACAACCTTGTGTTCGACCGGCCACGGTCGAAACGGGACCCTGTTCATCGGGACGGGTCTGGCGTACCATAAAACGGAGGAAACGGACTTCTCTTGGACCTGCTACGGTCGAAACGAGGTCATGTTGATCGAGAGGGTGTGGCGTACCGCAAAACAGAGGAAACGGACTTGTGTTGGAGCGCTACGGTCGAAACGGGGTCCAGTTCATCGGGAGGGTTGTGGCGTACCGCAAAACAGGACTCCACGAGATACTGTTCATCTCCACCATCGACCTCCTCCAGTCTCCACGGGCTACTGTTCATCCACCGTCGACCTCCCCCAGCCTCCACCTGCGACTGTTCATCCACAAGCTCCTGTTTATCCAGCCCCCACCGCTCCTCCACTGGCTACTGTTCAACCAGCCCTCTCCATGGGGTCCTGTTCAACCACCCCTCCACCGGCTACTGTTCAACCAACCCTCCACGGGGTCCTATTCATCCAGCCCTCCACGGGGTCCTGTTCATCCACTCCCAACTGGCTTGATCGGGGTCCTGTTCATCCAGCGGCAACGACCTCTACTACCACGGGGTCATGTTCATCCAACCCCACACCGGGAAGTGTTCATGCAAACCCCCCAACAACGCTCACTGTTCATCCATAAGCAGCATCGATCGGCTTTAGTTAGCAGTAGAGTGGCGAAGGAATCGCTCGATCGGGTTCAGTTAACAGCCATCGATCGATCGCTTGGGTACAGTAACGCGTATCCTGTAGTGCAATCGCTCAGATTTAGTAGGCGAACGCCTCGCTCGGGTTCAGTTAGAGCCCAATGCCTCACACCCACGCGCGTACATGTACGAGAGAAACGTGCATCGCTCAACCCTCGACCACTCATAGTAACCAGTAATTCCATGATATTTTCCTCGCCCTCGCTTCTACACGGTTTTTTCCATCATGGATGGCCCAAAGAATGTCGTGCAGCTGCGTCTCCGACCCGCCCAGGACGAAAAGCCCATTTTCTGTCATGATTTTTTGTCATAGAAGTACGAGCCCACCACATCGATGATGATATCGGGTTTTGTCACAATTATCGTCATAGAAGTGTCATAAGCATGACAGGAAAAAAATCGTTTGGCCCAAAATGTCACGGATGTGTCTTTTTTTGTAGTGATATGTCGTGCAGTGCAGTGCTCACTTATTAACTATTTTTTAATTAGTTGTCGTCTTCAATTAACTGTTTGGTTCAATTCTGCAAATGTGATGTTCAATTCTTCAAGCTACAATTTTGTATTGTCTTCCATGTGAGAAATAAATCGAATTTATCTTTACAAAATAGATGAGAAACGAATACAATTGCTATATTTCCAAGTTTTCAAGCATGCTTGGTTTGATTATACATTGTGCAATGTGGTGCTCAGTTAACGTTTGGTTCATTTGTGTTGTGGTGTTTAGTTAATTGTTTTGTTCAATTTTGCAATGTGATGTTCAATAGTTGTGGTTGCATTCTGTTATTGTATACCATTTGAGGAATAAAGTGAATTTGGTTGTAGTAAATACATGAGAAACAAATACAATTGCTATATTTCCTAGTTATTAATCATGCTTCGTTTGGATAAATGGATTTTCCATGTGGCTTTAATTAATCTGATGAATCTGCAATGTGCTTATTTTTCATCAACATATTTTATTGATAGCATGCGAACCCTTACTTAACATGATGACTAACTACCTTATATGTGTTGCAGAGAAATAATGGGAAGCACCGAGTTTACAATCGAGGTTAGCACGTGCATGGTCTGTTGTCTAATACTACATTATTGTGCAATTGCAGGAACCATTCTAATATTTAGGTTTTTAACAATTTGGTCTTGCACATGTAGGTCCTGTTGTCAGAGGTTTTGACCCACTGTTCGACCCTTTTTGCATATGGGGAAATGAGTTGTCCATGAATATCAATCAAGTCAAGAAACTCAGAAAGATTGATAGGATAAAGAAATTAGCGACAAAAAATAACAAGATCTTTGTCTGCACAATGAAGAAGACATCAGTTCACTAGGAGATGGTACTAACTATTATACCTTGCCTTTTTTATTCCTTTGCCCCATTTCCAATATAGAGAAGATATTTATGCACATCCTTATTTTCAGGCCTTTCCAAAGCAGTTCACTGATGATTACCTCTCAAACCACCTCTATGGTCTGGAGGCGAGGAAGGTTTTCATACAACACCCACGGTTCAATATTGAAGTGTTCCTGAAGAGGACGAAGGATGGACGGTCAATCATCCACGGGCACTGGCCTAAAGTTGCAAAGACCTTCAACATGAATGAAGGCTCAATATTCGCCTTCCGCTTCAGCAGTTTTCCAGATGAGATGCATCTGTCTATATACCGTCTATGATGCTAATTTCGAAAGGTTCTACATGTTTCATGTGAAACTTGGTGCTGGTGCAGTTGTGTAATGGGGTAGCTGAGTCCTGAAGCTATATCATGTTGTACTCTGATGTATTTCAACTATGAAATCCTGCTTCCTTAATATGGAAATGAAATATATTATGTGCTTAATATGAATGTCAATTAGACTAATAAATTGATTATTAATAATAGGGGCAATTAGCCTGCTAATGGCGAATTAGCCTGCTAATTGGGTTTTGATATTGCAAACGGTTATTCAGAAGATACCGTGGGCAATGACCTCAGGCAACGCACACAATTTCTAGGAATAAACCGTGTTGGATCAATGAACATTCACACATGACCTTCTCTTGAAAACTATTTGCGTTATGCCACCTTGCGCAAATGTTTACCACATAAAAACGGTGTGTGATGGACAGCCTCTCCCACACAGTTTCTTCTATGCACTATGTGTGATGCATTCAATAATGCAAACAATAAAAATGTTAATATCGTGTGCAATGGCAACGCTATCACAAACGATTTAGCAGGGAAATTGTGTGTGCTGTACCTGGGAACGGAAACATTTTCGCTGGGTCGACTGTGTGGGATGTACATACGAACGGAAATGTTTAGCGGGGACTAACTGTGTGGGATGTACTTGCGACCGGAAACAATTTCGCCTGTATAATTGTATTTTTAGCTCTATTGTACGTATTACCGTATTTGAGCGCTCGCCGGTCGCACACGACCTCATTTTGCTGAGTGTAGGATCGAAAGTATGTCTAACGGGGGGTGATTAGACTACTTGACCAAATAAAAATCTAGCCTTTTCCCAATTTTAAGTCTCGGCAGATTTTAGCAACTTATCACAAGTCAAGCAATCAACCTACACATGCAATTCTAAGAGTATAGCAGCGGAATGTAAATCATTCCATATAAAGGTAAAGGGGAGGAGTTTGGAGGGAGCAAACGCAATATAGACATGAAGATTTTTGGCGTGGTTTCCGATAGGTGGTGCTATTGTACATCCACGTTGATGGAGACTTCAACCCACGAAGGGTAATGGCTACGCGAGTCCACAGAGGGCTCCACCCATGAAGGGTCCACGAAGAAGCAACCTTGTATATCCCACCATGGCCATCGACCATGAAGGACTTGCCTCACTATGGTAGATCTTCACGAAGTAGGCGATCTCCTTGCCCTTACAAACTCCTTGGTTCAACTCCACAATCTTGACGGAGGCTCCCAAGTGACACCTAACCAATCTAGGTGACACCACTCTCCAAAAAGTAATAGATGGTGTGTTGTGATGAACTCCTTGCTCTTGTGCTTCAAATGATAGTATCCCCAACACTCAACTCTCTCTCACAGATTTGGATATGGTGGAAAGATGATTTGAGTGGAAAGCAACTTGGGGAAGGCTAGAGATCAAGATTCTTGTGGTTGGATTGGAATATCTTGGTCTCAACATGAGTAGGTGGTTCTCTCTTAGAAAATGAGTAGTGGAAGTGTAGGCACATTATGATGGCTCTCCTCACAAATGGAGGGTGGGTGGAGGGGTATATATAGCCTCCACACAAAATCTAACCGTTACACACAATTTACCAAACTCGGTGGGACCGAATACTGAAACTCGGTCAGACTGATTTAGTTCAAAATGTGAATGTTAGGCTTTTCAATGGGACCAACATGTCAACTCGGTGGGACCGATTGTGTTAGGGTTAGGGCATAACATAATCTCGGTGGGACCGATCACATGAACTGGTGTGACCGATTTCTGTAATAGGAAAACAGAGAGTTGGTCAGGCAAACTCGGTGGGACTGATCGCTCAGTTCGGTGAGACCGAAACGTTACGAAAAGGTAACAGAGAGTTTGCATTGCGAACTCGGTGGGACCGATCACTCCTTTCAATTAGGCCGAAACGTTATGAAGGGAAACAGAGAGTTTGCAATCCCATCTCGATGAGACCAAGATCCCTATCGGTGAGACCGAACTGATTAGGGTTTCTAGCTATGGCTATGTTAAATGAACTCGGTGGCGCCGGATAGATCAAATCGGTGGGGCCGAGTTTGACTTTGGGTTTGGTACATATGTGGATATGAGAAAGTGGTTGAGGGCTTTTGGAGCATATCACTAAGTATTTTGAGAAAGCAAGCCATTAAGCAACACCTCATCCCCTTTTAATAGTATTGACTTTTCCTGTGGACTCAATGTGATCTTGGATCACTAAAATGAAAATGTAGAGTCTTGAGCTTGAGCCAATATGTGTCCTTAGCATTTTGAGGGGTCCACATCTCTAGTCCAGGCCATGCCAATCATTGAACATTCTGAAAAGATTATCTTGAATGGATATTAGTTCAATGAGCTATATGTTGTTAATAATTACCAGAACCACCCAGGGATTAGTTGCACTTTCAATCTCCCCCTTTTTGGTAATTCATGACAACATATAGATCAAAGCTTCAACAAATGATAATAAGAATGTACATCGTCACTTTGAGAAGTATGTGATAGGCAGGAGCTCCCCTAAATTTGTGCGTTATTTAAAATTTTCTTTTGAATGCAAATGCAGAATCGATTCGGATCATGGGTTACTCTCCCATGTCACATACATCTTGGTGGAGCGCTCAAAATGATCTCCACAAAAAGACACATCCGTGACATTTTGGGCCGAACGAAATTTTTTTCTGTCATGCTTATGACACTTCTATGACGATAATTGTGAAAAAACCGGTATCATCATAGATGTGGTGGGCTCCTAATTCTATGACAAAAAATCATGACAGAAAATGGGATTTTCATCCTAGGCGGGCCGGAGACGCAGCTGCATGACATTCTTTGGGCCGTCCATGACAAAAAAAACCATTGTAGAAGCGAGGGCAAGGAAAATATCGGGGGAGTTACCAGTTACGGTGGGTGGTCCGGGGCCTAGCGATGTGCGTTTCTCTCGTACGTACACGCGTGTGTGCGAAGCATTGCGCTCTAACTGAACCCGAGCGAGGCGTTGGGCTCTAACTGAACTCGAGCGATTGCACTGTAGGCTACACGTTACTGAACCCGAGCGATCGATCGATCCCTTGCTATTAACTGAACTCGAGTTATCCCTTTGCTACAGCTGCTAATTGAAGCCGATCGAACCCTGCTGACTCCTTACATGGATGAAC
>NC_041388.1:152483134-152533861 GCF_002162155.2 Triticum dicoccoides
CGTTGGATGAACACGACCCCGATTGAGCCGGTTGGGGGTGGATGAACAGGACCCCACGGAGGGATGGATCAATAGGACGACCTCGTGGAGGGCTGGTTGAATAGTAGCCAGTGGAGGGCTGGATGAACAGTAGCCCGTGGAGGGGTGGTTGAACAGGACCCCATGGAGAGGGCTGGTTGAACAGTAGCCGGTGGAGGAGCAGTGGAGGCTGGATGAACAGGAGTAGGTGGAGGCTAGAGGAGGTCAACAGTGGATGAACAGTAGCCTGTGGAGGCTTGAGGAGGTGGATGGTGGAGATGAACATGCCGACGTTATGGGAACGGGGGTCCCCAGACTTGCCTGCCTGCGGCCCATGGCGTGGCTGAGCCAGCAGGCCGTACGACCCATCTTCACCAACAAAGCATCCAAGACCCTCGCAAGGCGGACGATGCAAGATCTCCTCTGGAGTGGCCTAGCTAGGCAGGCTCACGAGGAGAGGAGATATCAAGGCGAGGCTCACCTCACGAGGCTCTCGTGACGTGAGCCATAACGATCGACACTAGGCGGGCGCCAGGCGGGCGCCAGCACGCGCAACGTCCTTGTTTGCTCTTTGGTGCAAAGGAGGCAAGCGCAGCCGCGGAGTACCAAGGCATCAGGCAAAGGTTGCCATGCCGGTGCAACAAGACCAAGACCATGGACTGCAAGACAGAGGTGATCGTGGAGCCCAAGACGACGTCACCACCAGAGCTTTGTGTAGACGAAGACTACTTTTGTCAGGATAACTTGTACTAGCTGCCCCCTTCAAATTGGCCCGCCATTGTTGGCTCCCTTCTCGCTCGATATTTGGGAAGAGGACCAGGGCCTCTATAAATAGGACTATCCACCCTAGTAGGAGGGGGATGATCTCATCTTAGCTGAAGAGACACACCACAAGCTCACACGCGCAAGAACAGCTCAACCTCAGGAGGCTCTTCTTCCCTTGTATTGTTCATTATCAGCCCTAGAGGCAATCCACCACCACCACACTGGAGTAGGGTATTACACCACAACGGTGGCCCAAACCAGTATAAACCTCGTGTCTTTCTGTGTTGAGAGTTCGTCGAGTTCGTCCATGAGATCTAGTGAGCTAGAGCGTTGATCGGCAGGAGGGAAAGACTTCGCGCGCACCCCAGTGTTCGAACCTTAAGGGTTTGCCGGAACCCCACATCCGACATTTAGCGCGCTAGGTAGGGCTGTGCCGTAGCTTCCTTTCCGTCACTCCATCGCTCCGTCGTCTCCATGGCGGACGCTCGCCGTGCTCGAGCTGAGCGTCGGGCTGCCCTCGCTGCGCGCGTCGCTAAGACGGCTCCCATCGGCGGGCCACCTCGTCGTTCTCCGTCCCCCGCCGCCAACGCTGCCACCGGCCTAGTGGGAAACGAGCAGCAGGCGTCCTCGCAGCATCCTTCGGTGCGGCAGGACGGCCGCACCGCTATTCCATCACTCACCCCAGCTGGTTCTTCGTCTCACGCGCACCGCGCTCCCATGGAGGCACGGGCTGCGCTCATCGCGGCGAACGAGCTCCTGCATTACCGCCCCGTCGACGATGTCTATGAGGAGTGGCCCGACCGCGTCACCGAGCTCGACCGTGCTGCGGGGGGCTCTCTGGCACTGTCCCACTCTCTGCCTCCCCCTCAACAGGCCGCGGGCGACGGGGCTCATGGCGTGCCTCCACCGCCTCGACCCCAAGACGGTGCCTTGGCGCCAAGGCGCGCACCTCCGCGGCGTGATCCACCACGCCCGGCGCCCGCACGTGAAGAAAGGAGCTGCCAAGTAATCCCGCGGCCACGAGAAGCTGCACCAGCACTCCCCGCGCCACCTCGTCAAGACCACGCGCCGCGTGCAGTGGCACAACGCGGACCTCGTCAAGACCAAGCTCTGCCTCCGAAGCGGGCCCCGGCAACCACGGCAGGCTGCCGCGCCTTCACCCCTGAGCTGTGTAGCGTTGCCTGGCCAGGCAAGTTCAAGCCAGATCTGCCTCCTCGGTACGACGGCACTGCTGACCCCGCGGAGTTCCTGCAGCTCTATGAGTTTAGCATCGAAGCGGCCAACATCGACGAAAAAGTCATGGCGAACTGGTTTCCCATGGCTCTCAAGGATGGGGCCCGCTCCTGGCTCCTGAACCTGCAGCATGGCTCGATCTCCTCCTGGGACGAGATGCGCGACCGCTTCATCGTCAACTTCCAGGGCACTCGTTACCGCCCACCGGTCGCGGGCGATCTACGCCCCATCAAGCAACAGCCAGGAGAGACCCTCCAAAAGTACATCCAGCGCTTCAACAACACCTGCCTCAAGATCCCCAAGGTCACGGACGAGGCCATCATCTCCATGTTTTCTGACGGCGTCCACGACGTCAAGATGAAGGAAGAGCTGGCTATCCATGAGGAGCTCTGCACATCTCCGGAGCTGTTCAACCTAGCAACCAAGTGCGCAAGAGCTAAGGAGGGGCGCCTCTCTCTCCTTGAGCTGTCGGCTATAGCATTGGAGGAATAGAAGGCCAAGGCCAAGGAAATGAAGCGCAAAGAGACAGTAGTGCTCACAGCGGAGCCCGACACCAAGCGAGGCAGAGATCAGCCTGAGTCGCCCAAGAACGACTTTCCATTCTGCGCCTTCCACAACCTGAACACCCACAACACCAGTGACTATCAGGAGCTCAAAGCCATTCGTGAAGGACGCTTCGGTCGACGCCCTGCTACCTCTTGAGCACTGTGTTGGATTTCCCCGAAGAGGAGAGGATGATGCAGCAAAGTAGCGTAAGTATTTCCCTCAGTTTTTGGGAACCAAGGTATCAATCCAGTAGGAGGCTACGCGCGAGTCCCTCGTACCTACACAAAAACAATAGCTCAGCGCAACCAACACGCTTAGGGGTTGTCAATCCCTTCACGGTCACTTACGAGAGTGAGATTTGGTAGAGATGATAAATAATATTTTAGGTATTTTTGCTATAGAGATGCATAGTGAAAAGTAAAAGGCAAAGTAAAAAAGCAAAGCAATAATAAAGTGATGGAGATTGATATGATGAGAAAGAGATCCGGGGGGCATAGGTTTCACTAGTGGCTTCTCTCAAGAGCATAAGTATTCTACGGTGGGTGAACAAATTACTGTTGAGCAATTGACAGAATTGAGCATAGTTATGAGAATATCTAGGTATGATCATGTATATAGGCATCACGTCCTAGACAAGTAGACCGACTCCTGCCTGCATCTACTACTATTACTCCACTCATCGACCGCTATCCAGCATGCATCTAGAGTATTAAGTGAAAAACAGAGTAACGCCTTAAGCAAGATGACATGATGTAGAGGGATAGTTTCATGCAATATGATAAAAAACCCATCTTGTTATCCTCGATGGCAACGATACAATACGTGCCTTGCTGCCCCTTCTATCACTGGGAAACGACACCGCAAGATCGAACCCAAAGCTAAGAACTTCTCCCATGGCAAGAACAACCAATCTAGTAGGCCAAACCAAACTGATAATTCGAAGATAACCAATCATACATAAAAGAATTCAGAGAAGATTCAAATATTATTCATAGATATACTTGATCATAAACCCACAATTCATCGGTCTCAACAAACACACCGCAAAAAGAAGATTACATCGAATAGATCTCCACGAGAGAGGGGGAGAACATTGTATTAAGATCCAAAAAGAGAGAAGAAGCCATCTAGCTACTAACTATGGACCCGTAGGTCTAAAGTAAACTACTCACACTTCATCGGAAGGGCTTGGATGATGATGTAGAAGCCCTCCGTGATTGATGCCTCCTCCGGCGGAGCTCCGGAGCAGGCCCCAAGATGGGATCTCGTGGATACAGAAAGTTGCGGCAGTGGAATTAGGTTTTTGGCTCCGCATCTGATCGTTTGGGGGTACGTGGATATATATAGGAGGAAGGAGTACGTCGGTGGAGCTTCGAGGGGCCCACGAGGCAGGGGCCGCGCCCTAGGGGGTGGGGCGCCCTCCACCCTCGTGGCCGCCTCGTGGCTTTCTTGACGGAGGGTCCAAGTCTCCTGGATCTTATCTGATGAGAAAATCACGTTTCCGAAGGTTTCATTCCGTTTGGACTCCGTTTGATATTCTATTTCTCCGAAACACTGAAATGGGCAAAAAACAGCAATTCTGGGCTGGGCCTCCGGTTAATAGGTTAGTCCCAAAAATGATATAAAAGTGGAAAATAAAGCCCAATATTGTCCAAAATAGTAGATAATATAGCATGGAGCAATCAAAAATGATAGATACGTTGGAGACGTATCAAGCATCCCCAAGCTTAATTCATGCTCGTCCTCGAGTAGGTAAATGATAAAAACAGAATTTTTGATGCGGAGAGCTACTTGGCATAATTTCAATGTATATCTTCTTATTTGTGGTATAAATATTCGGGTTCAAAAGATTCAAGACAAAAGTTCATGTTGACATAAAAAAATAATACTTCAAGCATACTAACAAAGCAATTATGTCTTCTCAAAATAACATGGCCAAAGAAAGCTATCCATACAAAATCATATAGTCTGGCTATGCTCTATCTTCACCACACAAAGTATTTAAATCATGCACAACCCCGATGACAAGCCAAGCAATTGTTTCATACTTTTGACATTTTCAAAACTTTTTCGATCTTCACGCAATACATGAGCGTGAGCCATGGATATAGCACTATATGTGGACTAGAATGGTGGTTGTGGAGAAGACAAAAAGGGAGAAGATAGTGTCGGATTTCGGGTTCCGGCAGACCCTTGAGGTTTGAACACTGGGGTGCGCACGGAGATTTCACCTCCTACCTACCTGCACCCCTCCGCCTCGCTAAGATCTAAACTATGGCAAGAACAACACAAGAGACACAGGGTTTATACTGGTTCGGGCCACCGTTGTGGTGTAATACCCTACTCCAGTGTGTGGTGTGGTGGATTGCCTCTTGGGCTGATGATGATGAACGATACAAGGAAGAACAGCCTCAGGAGGGTCTGTTCTTGGCTGGGGAGATGAACTGCTGGGAGGAGTTCAGTCACCTTTTTCTCTCTCTCACTCTGATCCTTTTATCCTTCGATCCCTCTATCCCCTTCGAACCCCCTTTGCAATGTGGGTGGCTGGTCCTATTTATAGAGGCCCTGGTCCTCTTCCCAAATATCAAGCAGGAAGGGAGCCAACAATGGTGGGCTAATTTGAAGGGGAACAGCTAGTACTAGCTACCTTGACAAAAGTAGTCTTCACCTGCACAAAGCTCTGGTGATGACGCCGTCTTGGGCTCCACGATGACCTCCTTCTTGTAGTCCTCATGGTCTTGGTCTCATTGCACCAAAATGGCAACCTTTGCCTGATGCCTCGGTACTCCGCGGCTGCGCTTGCCCCCTTTACACCAAAGAGGAAAGGAGGACACTGCGCGGGCTGGCACCCGCCTGGCTCCCTCGGTCGTCATGGCTTGCGTCACGGGCACCTCATGAGGTACCCCGCCTTGATCTCTCCGCCTCCTCGTGAGCCAGCCTGACGAGGCCGTGCCTGAGGAAGAGGCTTGGCCCATCGCGAGGGTCTTGGGTTTGCGTTGGTGAAGATGGGCCGCGCTGGGCCCCCTATTGAGCTACGCCGCAGGCCGCAGGCAGGCAAGTCTGGGGACCCCCGTTCCCAGAACGCCGATAGTAGCCCCCGGGCCCAAGGCGCGCCCGGACTTGGCCGTGCGAGGAGGCGGAAGGGCAAGAGCGAAGCGCCGCGGGCCCTAACAACCTGCGGCCTTAGGCGCCGCGTGGCGGTTGATTGGACGTGGGCGGCACTGTTCCCCCACGCCCTCCTTATTTCGCGCCATGCTAGGCGGACCCATAGTCGTACACAGCCGTTCCCCTTTCTGTTGCTCGAGCGCCCTCTGTCCGTCCTCCGTCCGAACTCCGGTTTCTGTTTTCAACTCAATCTTGAGCCTTCCCTCCCCCTTTCCCATCGCCATGGCTCCGACGAAAAAGGGAAGAGGGAAGAAACCCGTGTCTCCGCCCTGCCCGGCGCCATTGGCGGCCCCCGCCGAGGGCTTGGGCAAGGTCAGCTCGGCTTTGGCCACCATCTTCAATGAATGCGGGAGGACGACGGCCTGGCCCGCATCCCACTTCTCCATCGACAGGATAGCCACCAAGGTCCCGTATTTTGCCGACGCCCTGTGGGCGGGTCTGGTTCCTCCCTCTTCTGATTTCTTCAATGCCGTGCTTTCCCATTATCAGATCCACATGATGCATCTGGGTCCTGAATCCATCACTCTCCTTTCGATCTTCGCCTTTGTTTGCGAGGCTATGATGGGCATCCTTCCTTCGGTCGCCTTGCTGCGCCACTTCTTCTCGCTGCGCCTTGTTGACCCTACCCAATGCTGGGCGCGTGTGAGCTTCGTTGCCGCGTCTGAGACGGCGGCCTCTAGGATTGACTTCAAGCTTCCTCCGCCCGCGGCTGGGTTCCGCGAGCGGTGGCTGTATGTGGATGCTGGGGTGCCCAGCCCCCTGCTGTCGGAGCCAACTTCGCCTGCTGTCCCCAATTCGGGCTGGGGCCAGGAGACGCTTGAGAGCCCCCGGCTCATCTTCGTCTGGCACCGCTTCACGTTCTTGAGGTCGCTTGGCGCGACAGCGCCCAAGGTGGTGAAGGAGTTCCTGCTACGCCGTGTTGCTCCTCTCCAGCGCCACTCCCACCGGATGTGGGCCTTCAGCGGGCGCGATGATCGTATGAGGCTCTAGGAAGAGGACCTGACGCCTGAAGTGCTGAGGACGGCGCTCTTGACCCTGACGGGGGACCCCAACCCTGGTAGCATCCAACAGGGAGGGGCCTTGCTGTACCTCTGCCAGAGCGGGGGCGATTTTGTGAGGCAGATGCCTATCTTCGATGAGTGGGGGCCGCGCCCCACCGGCCTCCAGGGGCCTCGCGAGAACCCAGTGGTGGTGACTGCCCTTCCAGTCGGCCAAGGCGGCTCTTCCTCAAGTGGCGGAGCAGGGAGGAACGAGGCGCCAGAGGCCGAGGGGGCTCCCGGCGGGGCGCCAGCGCCAGGCGATGCTCATGAGGAAGCAGTTATCGAGGCCCGTGCCGCTGAGGTTGAGGGTGACAAGCAGCTGCCCTCTGCGCCTACGACCAAGGCCACTGAGGCTCTGGCGGCTTCTCTTGGCGAGGCGATTGGCAGCGCACATCAGGCAGGCGCCCCTGACGCAGATCGCCTTGACGCTCCATCTTCGTTGCAGGTTGATCCCTGCGCCCGACTCTTAGGCCGCTTCCGTGTGGACTTTGAGGCCCTCCGGAGGAGAAGGGAGGCCCTGGGCGACGATTACCCTTGTCGCCTGCTGAAGCGTAGGAAGTACTTCACCACTGATGAGTAAGCCTTCTGCTTTCCTAGCTCCCGATCCTTCTATTGCTCTTACTGACCCTTGCTCCGCATGCCCCTTCCAGCCGAGCTTGGGGAGACAGCTGAGGAGCCGTCCCCCTTGGCTTCGCCCCTCCACTGTCCTCAAGCGCTCCGAGCAGTGGAGCCCTTGTGGTGAGGGCGATCGACGAGGCGAACCGTCCCAAGGCGTATCGTGGCCCCGCTCACCTCGCGATCCTTCGCGGGCCTTCTTGTGGCATAGCCAGCCTACCATGGGCTTCTCGCCTGGTCGTGGACTGCGATTGGCTGAGGCGCTTCTTGCGCTCTTCACCTGGGGACAGGCTGGCACCAGGCCGGGCTTCTGACACGGCGTGCCCGGCCGTCGCGAGGGTGCCAGCCCCCAGCTCCCAGCCTGGAGGGGGAGTGCTGACTCGCGGCCCCCGGCGCTTGCTTGGGGCAGATGATGGTGTGGAAGACGTGCTCGAGTGCGCTCGGGAGCGTCGCGCTCTCCGCCAAGGATTCCTTCAAAGGGCGGCTGACGCGGTAAGCCTGCTTAGAGAGGAGCTTGCGCCATCGCTTTGAGGCCGAGGGCCTGCGCCTGGCTGCAGAGAGGCGCGAGCTGGAGGGCTCCATCGCCCTTCCGCGCCGTTAGCGCGATCTTGACGACGCAGAGGCCAAGGCGTCGCTGGTGGCCTCTCGGGAGGCCCGTTCTTGGGCCGCTGAGGAGGCTCGGGAAGCTGACCGGCGGCGCCCGGCGGCGGAGGAGCGGGCTCGGGAGCTCCTGGCCTGGTGCCACTCACTGGAGGAGCAGGTGGAGCTGCGCGAGGCAGCCCTCGCGTCGATGAAGGTGGCCTCCGGCGACTCAGCAGAGCTCCAGAAGCGTGAGGAGGCGTTGACGCTGGAAGCCGACGAACGTACCCGTGAGTACGAGCGTCCGGAGACGAGGGAGCGCTTGGTGACGCAGGCGGAGGATGATGTTAGTGCATAGGAAGCCGGCGTCCTGGAGGAGGTCGGACGCCGAGTGGCGATGGCGCATTTGAACCTCGAGCACGAGTTCGAAGAGAAGCTGGGGTTGATCCGGGCCGAAGCTGAAGGCAGGACTGCTGCCTTGAGGGCCAAGCTGGAGGAGGCGACGTGGCAGGCCGACGCTTTCCGGGCCGCTCTTGAGGTGGCGCAAGGTGAGTAAACCGCCTCCCAGGCCGAGGTGCTCCTTCTCTGCTAGCGGGTGGAGGAGGCTGAGGTCGTCGCGGGCAAGAACGCGGATGAGATACGTCAGCGGCGGATCCTGGAGCATGAGCACGGCCCCATGCTCACCACGCTCCGGGAGAGAGCCAACACAACCTTGGGCAACATCTGCGAGGTGGCTGTTGGCGAGCCGCATGCAGTCAACTATGCTGGCAATCTTCAGTTCTTCACTGACGTGGTGATGCAGCTGGAGGCACGGTCGGTCAGGGCTGACAGGTTGGTGGAGGAGAGGAGCCGCGCCCTGCTTGGGCGCGCCTTTTCTCGTGTCTTTAGCCACCTCCGGAACATGGATCCCCACTTTGATTTTGACGCCGCCATCGCCCTAGTCCCCCAGGCCGTCCGAGGCGATCTGGCGCACTGGGTGGAAGACAATGTGGATGCTCTTATCAGGGCCTTCGCTTCAGACAACGACGACGTGATCGTGGCGGCCGACGAGGGCGGCATGGTGAACGGCCCTGCCGCCGCTGGCGGTGACGCGGACAGCGATGGCGAGTTCAGCGACGCCAGCAACGGCTCGAGTGGTGCTCCTGAGAACGCATTGGGGGATTCATACGACTGATCGTGCATCGCTCCTACTTCCTTACCCTGCATGAATAGAACTCAGGTTTTGGCCTGATTGCAGTGAGAGCATTTTGGAGGGGGAGCCCCTCATGTAAAACTTGCGTTCATCTTATTAGTAGACGCTACATTGCCCATGCGCCCGCGCCAAGTGGTTGGCCCACGAGACGCGCTGGTCGGCTAGTTTACCTTTGTCCCGTGCTGGCCCTGAGGCAGCCCGTGGGAGGTTGTGGTGTCTCAAGTGTTCCCTGATTGGGTTCGTAGGATCTGCAGTAAAACACCCTCCTGAGAGGTCACGTCGGTGGCAGTCTGGGCTGCACGCAAGCTAGGCCTGACCCGGCTTGCGAGGGGCTCGCGAGGGGAGGCAGCTGAGGCGAAGTGGTAACCAAAACGCGAGAAATTGCTCGAATGAGACTAAGAACCCCTTCCCCGAACACACGCAAATATCAAATTCGAATCCAACTTGAATCCAGCGGGGGAAAGCGACAACCAAAGGGAAAAGCAACGAAAGCAAACAAAAGGCCGCGTCTGGCACCTAGTCTAGTCTTGGACATCTTCTCACCAGCGCGGAGCTAAGTGCTGCCACTGGGCGTGGGAGGGAGCCCCAGGGCCTGAGGCCGGCACCCCTGAGACTCCGGGGCATGTACATCCCCACTCATTATTACGTGAGAGTGTCACGGGGCGGCGAGCTTCACAGGCACTGGGCCTTCTTCACAGGTACTGGCCTTGCTTCATATCGCCAGATGAGGGCCCCGCCTTGCGCCACACTCTAGTGCCATCGACGACGACCAGAAACCAGGACGCCGCCGATGGGGTAGAGCGGTCGCCAGCGGTTCCCCCGACGACCATGAGTCCTCCGCCGGGGGCAGGCCCTGAGGCACCTCCCCAGCGGAGGGCCTACCTCCTGAGAACACCTTGCTCCGAACGCCGCGGTGGTGATGTCGGATCCCGGCCCCTCTCCTGCAGCCCCCTGCGCCCTCCTCCCGAGGGGCAGGAGACTGTAGGAGTGGGGCAGCTGCTCGCTGTGGCGACCTCCACCTCCTGTGATCCATGGTTAGCATATGCCTGCTCCTGAAGAATTAGCGGTACCCGATAATCGTTGCCCCCAGCGTGGCTAGTGGGACCGTCCCGGGGCTCCTGGAAAGGCTCAGCTTCTGGCGCCTCGTCCCCTCAGCTTGGGCTGAGGAGCGAGCCTTGTTCGCTCTCGTGTGGGTGTCCTTGGTCCATCATGAGGGGCACGTATTCCTCCGGCGCCGTCATTCTGAATGCCACGCTGTAATGCTCCGCATGCCACGCGGTCCTGCCTGACGCGCCCACCGTGGGGTGGCAGCGCGGATGTCCACTGGGGCCGCGGGTCGCATCGAGTCCTTCTTCTTTGCGGACCGGGAGCGGGGGCAGCGCCGCCGCCGGTCCGGTGCTGACAGCTTCGCTGGCGTTGGAGTAGCCTTGGAGCCCGCGGGCGCGCACGGAGCCCCTGCGCGGGCCGCCCTGGGCTTGAGATGGGAGCTGGGTGCAGAAGGGGTGAGCCCCCGAGGTGGTGAAGCCCAGGAGCTCTGCCACTCGCTCCAGCAGCACGTCGCGGCCGCCCTCCAGCAGCCTGCACTGCAGTAGTTCTCAGGCCACTGTGAGCGCGGCCCTCGAGTTCGCCTGCTCCCTGCGGGTGTACGGCGTCGTGGTCGCGGCGTGATTGGAGGCCCTTGCTGCCGACCGCGCCTGCCGCGGTGTGAGAGCTGTCGAAGCCTGTCCGCGTCGCCCGCGGCCCGCAGCGCCCTATGGACTGCAGGCTGCCTGGGGCACGGGGTCGCCCGAGGCGAGCGGCTCTGCGCGGGCGGGCCACGCCGCCCACGGATCTGGGTTGCCCGCCTGGTCGCCGGACATGGTGATGACGACGTGACGGGGCGCGAAGCGGTAGAAGGTGGATTCCGGCGCACCCCTACCTGGCGCGCCAAATGTCAGATTTCAGGTTCCGGCAGACCCTTGAGGTTCGAACACTGGGGTGCGCGCGGAGATTTCTCCTCCTACCTACCTGCACCCGTCCGCCTCGCTAAGATCTAAACTATGGCAAGAACAACACAAGAGACACAGGGTTTATACTGGTTCGGGCCACCGTTGTGGTGTAATACCCTACTCCAGTGTGTGGTGTGGTGGATTGCCCCTTGGGCTGAAGATGATGAACGATACAAGGAAGAACATCCTCACGAGGGTCTGTTCTTGGCTGGGGAGATGAACTGCTGGGAGGAGTTCAGTCACCTTTCTCTCTCTCTCTCTCTGATCCTTTTATCCTTCGATCCCTCTATCCCCTTCGAACCCCCTTTGCTCTGTGGGTGGCTGGTCCTATTTATAGAGGCCCTGGTCCTCTTCCCAAATATCGAGCGGGAAGGGAGCCAACAATGGCGGGCTAATTTGAAGGGGAACAGCTAGTACTAGCTACCCTGACAAAAGTAGTCTTTGCCTGCACAAAGCTCTGGTGATGACGCCATCTCGGGCTCCACGATGACCTCCGTCTTGTAGTCCTCATGGTCTTGGTCTCGTTGCACCGAAATGGCAACCGTTGCCTGATGCCTCGGTACTCCGTGGCTGCGCTTGCCCCCTTTGCACCAAAGAGGAAAGGAGGACACTGCGCGGGCTGGCACCCGCCTGGCGCCCTCGGTCATCATGGCTTGCATCACGGGCACCTCGTGAGGTACCCCGCCTTGATCTCTCCGCCTCCTCGTGAGCCAGCCTGACGAGGCCGTGCCTGAGGAAGCTCCGCGTCGTCCGCCCCGCGAGGCTTGGCCCCTCACGAGGGTCTTGGGTTTGCGTTGGTGAAGATGGGCCGCGCTGGGCCCCCTTTTGAGCCACGCCACAGGCCGCAGACAGGCAAGTCTGGGGACCCCCGTTCCCAGAACGCCGGCGGATAGTCTCACATCAACTAGGCGTATCAACGGGCTATGGAGATGCCCATCAATAGATATCAATGTGAGTGAGTAGGGATTGCCATGCAACGGATGCACTACAGCTATAAGTATATGAAAGCTCAACAAAAGAAACTAAGTGGGTGTGCATCCAACTCGCTTGCTCACGAAGACCTAGGGCATTTTGAGGAAGCCCATCATTGGAATATACAAGCCAAGTTCTATAATGAAAAACTCCCACTAGTATATGAAAGTGACAGAATGAGAGACTCTCTATCATGAAGATCATGGTGCTACTTTGAAGCACAAGTGTGGTAAAAGGATAGTAACATTGTCCCTTCTCTCTTTTCCTCTCATTTTTGGGCCTTCTTTTTTATGGCACTTTTTCTTTTTTCTTTTTTTCGTCCGGATTCTCATCCCGACTTGTGGGGGAATCATAGTCTCCATCATCCTTTCCTCACATGGGACAATGCTCTAAAAATGATGATCATCACACTTTTTATTTTTCTTACAACTCAACAATTACAACTCAATACTTAGAACAAAATATGACTCTATATGAATGCCTCCGGCGGTGTACCAGGATATGCAATGAATCAAGAGTGACATGTATGAAAGAATTATGAACGGTGGCTTTGCCACAAATACGATGTCAACTACATGATCATGCTAGCAATATGACAATGATGGAGCGTGTCATAATGAATGGAACAGTGGAAAGTTGCATGGCAATATATCTCGGAATGGCTATGGAAATGCCATGATAGGTAGGTATGGTGGCTGTTTTGAGGAAGGTATTTGGTGGGTGTATGATACCAGCGAAAAGTGCGCGGTATTAGAGAGGCTAGCAATGGTGGAAGGAAGGAAAGCACGTATAATCCATGGACTCAACATTAGTCATAAAGAACTCATATACTTATTGCAAAAATCTAGAAGTTATCAAAGCAAAGTATTACATGCATGCTCCTAGGGGGATAGATTTGTAGGAAAAGACCATCACTCGTCCCCGACCGCCACTCATAAGGAAGACAATCAATAAATAAATCATGCTCCGACTTCATCACATAACGGTTCACCATACGTGCATGCTACGGGAATCACAAACTTTAACACAAGCATTTATCAAATTCACAACTACTCAACTAGCATGACTCTAATATCACCATCCTCATATCTCAAAACAATTATCAAGCATCAATTTTTTTCTTAGTATTCAACGCACTCAAGAGAAAGTTTTACAAATCTTGAATACCAAGCATATTATTATTAAGAAAATTACCATGCTATTAAGACTATCAAAATAATCTAAGTGAAGCATGAGAGATCAATAGTTTCTATAAAACAAATCCACCACCATGCTCTAAAAGATATAAGTGAAGCACTAGAGCAAAATTATATAACTCAAAAGATATAAGTGAAGCACATAGAGTATTCTATCAAATTCCAAATTATGTATGGCTCTCTCAAAAGGTGTGTACAGCAAGGATTATTGTGTAGACTAACAAGCAAAGACTCAAATCATAAAAGACGCTCCAAGCAAAACACATATCATGTGGTGAATAAAAATATAGCTCCAAGTAAAGTTAACGACAGAAGTAGACGAAAGAGGGGATGCCTTCCGGGGCATCCCCAAGCTTTGGCTTTTAGGGGTCCTTAGATTATGTTGGGGGTGCCATGGGCATCCCCGAGCTTAGGCTCTTGCCACTCCTTGTTCCATAATCCATCAAATCTTTACCCAAAACTTGAAAACTTCACAACACAAACTTAAAGTAGAAAATCTCGTGAGCTCCGTTAGCGAAAGAAAACAAAAGACCACTTCAAGGTACTGTAATGAACTCATTATTTATTTATATGGGTGTTATACCTACTGTATTCCAACTTCTCTATGGTTTATAAACTATTTTATTAGCCATAGATTCATCAAAATAAGCAAACAACACACGAAAAACAGAATCTGTCAAAGACAGAACAGTCTGTAGTAATCTGTAGCTAGCGCAAGATCTGGAACCCCAAAAATTCTAAAATAAATTGATGGACGTGAGGACTTTATCTATTAATCATCTTCAAAAAGAATTAACTAAATAGCGCTCTCCACATAAAAATGACAGCAGTTCTCGTGAGCGCTAAAGTTTCTGTTTTTTACAGCAAGTTCAACAAGACTTCCCCAAGTCTTCCCAACGGTTCTACTCGGCACAAATACTAATTAAACACAAAAAACAAAACCAAAACAGAGGCTAAATAATTTATTAATTACTAAACAGGAGCAAAAAGCAAGGAATAAAAATAAAATTGGGTTTCCTCCCGACAAGCGCTATTGTTTAACGCCCCTAGCTAGGCATAACAAGCAAGAATAGATCTAGGTATTGCCATAATAGTAAGATAGATTATTAAAACTCATTTCATATTCTCTACGTTCAGCAGCAAGTTTTGTTTGAGGCAAGCAAAATTAATCAAAAGGGCTAAATTTAATGGGACAAAAGCCCCCAAGATCAACCTTGGGAGGTATAGGTTCCTCCTTTGGTCCTTCATAATGCACAACCAATTCATCATTATAAGCATTCTTTTGATAGAACTTTGTGAGCCTATATTCAAGAGAATATCCTAGTTCATTATTTCGAATAGCCAAATCATCATTAAGTTCAGAAATTCTATCAACTAAAACATTGGTAGGAACCCTTTTTCTTAGATTTTCATTGAAAGCAACATAGTCTAGAGATTGAAAACGCATTATTTCTTCTTGATCAAAGAGGATAGCCTCTATGGGAGGGCGGCAAGCGTCCACCCTATAATGCGCAAAGATTTCTTTGGCTTCTTTTATTATGAATCTAAACTCATGAGCCAAAAAGATAGTAGCGGCACGCTTAACAGAAAAATGCTCAATATTAGAAAATTCCAGAAAAATCCTGTCGGCGTTCTGGGAACGGGGGTCCCCAGACTTGCCTGCCTGCGGCCTGCGGCGTGGCTCAAAGGGGGGCCCAGCACGGCCCATCTTCACCAGCACAAACCCAAGACCGTCGCGAGGGTCCAAGCCTCGCGGGGCGGACGACACGGAGCTTCCTTAGGCACGGCCTCGTCAGGCTGGCTCACGAGGAGGCGGAGAGATCAAGGCGGGGTACCTCGCGAGGTGCCCATGACGCAAGCCATGACGACTCAGGGCGCCAGGCGGGTGCCAGCCCGCGCAGCGTCCTCCTTTCCTCTTTGGTGCAAAGGGGGCAAGCGCAGCCGCGGAGTACCGAGACATCAGGCAAAGGTTGCCGTTTCGGTGCAACGAGACAAAGACCAGGAGGACTACGAGACGGAGGTCACCGTGGAGCCCAAGACGGCGTCATCACCAGAGCTTTGCGCAGGCGAAGACTACTTTTGTCAGGATAGTTGATACTTGCTGTCCCCCTTCAAATTAGCCCACCATTGTTGGCTCCCTTCCCGCTCAATATTTAGGGAGAGGACCAGGGCCACTATAAATAGGGCCAGCCACCCGCGTAGCAGAAGGTCGGCTCAGTCTCCTCCAAAGGGGTTCGGCTCAGTCTCCTCCAAGGGCTCGACAAGTAGAGAGGTGGTAAAAAGAGAGAGAGAGAGAGATAGAGAAAGGTGGTTGAACTTCTCCCAGCAGTTCATCGCCCCAGCCAAGAACAGACCCTCGCGAGGCTGTTCTTCCTTGTACTGCCCATTATCATCAGCCCAAGAGGCAATCCACCACACCACACACTGGAGTAGGGTATTACACCACAAAGGTGGCCCGAACCAGTATAAACCCTGTGTCCCTCGTGTTGTTCTTTTCGTAGCTTTGATCCCCACGTGGCGGAGGGGTGCAGGGAGGTAGGAGGCGAAATCTCCGCGCGCACCCCAGTGTTCGAACCTCAAGGGTCTGCCGGAACCCGAAATCCGACATTTGGCGCACCAGGTAGGGGGTGCGCCGGAATTCGTCTTCCACCGCTCCGTTCTCCTCCGACCATCATGCCCATGTCTGATGCACGTCGGGCCCGCGCGGAGCGCCGGGCCGCCCTCGCTTCCCGCGTCGCCCAGACAGCCCCTGTCGGCGGGCGTCCTCGTCGTTCCCTGTCGCCCGCCGTCAACACCGCCACCGGCCCGGCGGGGGACGAGCAGCAAGCATCGTCTCAGCATCCATCTGTGCGCCAAGACGGCTGCACCGCGACTCCCTCACTCGCCTCGGCTGGATCTTCGTCCCATGCGCTCCGCGCGCCCGTGGAGGCTTGGGCTGCACTCATAGCGGCAAACGAGCTCTTGCGCTACCGTCCCGTTGACGACGTCTACGAAGAATGGCTCGACCGCATCGCTGAACTCGTCCGCGCCGCAGGGGGCTCCTCCGCGCCATCCGCTCCGCTGCACCGCACCCCGCCCCGCGCGGGCGACGAGGCTCCGACGGCGCCCCGGCCGCCTCCTCCTCAAGAAGACGCCATGGCTCCAAGACGTGTGGCCCCTGGGCAGAACCCGCTCCGTTAGGTGCCAGCGCGGCAAGAGCAGAGCTGCCAAGAAGTCCCTCGCCCGCTAGAAGCTGCCCGGGCACTCCCTACTCCAGCACGTCGCGACCATCCTCCTGCTCCGGCGCGTGGGGACATGCAGGACCAGGCTCTCCATCACCCAAGGCCTCCCGTGGCCACAGCAGGCTGCCGCGCTTACACCACCGAACTGCGCAGTGTCGCGTGGCCGGGCAAGTTCAAGCCGGACCTGCCTCCTCGCTACGACGGCACGGCCGACCCTGCGGAGTTCCTCTAGCTCTACGAACTGGGCATCGAAGCTGCCAACGGAGACGAGAAGGTCATGGCGAACTGGTTTCCCATGGCGCTCAAGGATGGGGCCCGCACCTGGCTCCTGAACCTGGCTCCAAGCACAATCTCCTCCTGGGAAGAGATGCGCACCCGCTTCATCGCCAACTTCCAAGGTACTTGCGACCGGCCACCCGCCGTGAGCGACATGCGCCGCATCAAGCAACAACCCGGGGAGACCCTGCAGAAGTACATCCAGCACTTCAACAACGCATGCCTCAAGATTCCCAAGGTGACTGAAGAGGCCATCATCTCAGCCTTCTCCGACGGCGTGTGCGGCGTCAAGATGAAGGAGGAGCTGGCGATGCATGAAGACCTGTGCACTTCTTTGGAGCTGTTCAACTTGGCGAACAAGTGCGCCAGGGCTGAGGAAGGGCGTCTCTCCCTCCTTGAGCTGCCTACCGCAGACCCGGAAGAGAAGAAGCTCAAGGCCAAGGAAGTGAAGCGCAAGGGGGCTGCCGTGCTCGCGGCAGAACCAGACACCAAGCGGGGCAGAGATCAGCCTGAACCCCCCAAGGGCAGCCAGTACTGCGTGTACCATGACCTCCACACCCACAACACCAGTGAATGCCAAGAACTCCGAGCTGTGCGTGAAGGAAGGATCAGCCGTCGCCCTGACCGTGGTGACCGGGAATACGACCGAGGAGGAGGAAGGAACATAGGGCACTGGGAAGACCGTGGCCCGCGCCAGGGATGGCGCGACCAACCTCGCGAGGATCGCTAGCAAGACCCACCTTGCGAGGGAGGCTGGAGGGATCAGCCTCGCGAGGATCGCCTGCAAGGCAACGCAGGCCTCCCACCGCTGCCGCCGCAGCCAAGGAGAAACGAGGACCGCCGCCAGGACGAGGAGGCTGGGGGCTTCCAGGAGCCGCGCGCGATCGCCTGCATCCTGGGCGGAGCTCAGGCCCCAGCCTCTCAGCGCATCTTCAAGCAGTTCGCCCGCGAAGTGAATGCAGCCCTCCCCAGGCTCGAAGCCACGCGCCCTCTCACGTGGTCGGCGTGTGCCATCACCTTCAGCTCAGCAGATCAACTCAAGTGTGTGGCTACAGCCGGAGTCCTCCCGATGCTTTGCTCCCCAATCATCAGCAACGTGGTGGTCACCAAGACCCTCATCGATGGCGGAGCAGGGCTCAACGTCCTGTCCGTGGAGACGTTCAACAACGTCCAAGTGCCCTACAGCCAGCTTCAGCCAACCAAGCCCTTCTCCAGTATCACCGACGGCTCTACAGTCCCGATCAGGCAGGTCCGCCTCCCCGTCACCTTTGGGGCGCGCGACAACTACCGCACCGAGCTCATCGACTTCGGCGTCGCTCACATCCGTCTGCCGTACAACGCCATCCTCGAGTACCCGGCACTGGCCAAGTTCATGGCCGTGACTCACCACGGCTATAACGTCCTCAAGATGCCAGGGAGCGGCGGAGTCATCACGGTGCCCTGTGAAGAGAAGGACGCAGTGTGTTCCCTGGGGCGAGCCTTTCAGGCCGCATCACTGGAGGACCCAGATCGCGGAAGCAGGAGGCTTCCCGAGGCCGCCCCCAAGAAGAAGAAGACATCGTCCAGCCTGGCCCCTCAGGAGGTAGGCCCCTCTGGGCCCGTGCCTGCCCAGGGGGAACCTCCTTCCTTCACATAGGAAAGCGCGCCCGACGCTCTCCTCAGGCAGGGCTCGGGGGCTCTCCCCTGGAGGGCCACCGACCTAGCAAGGGTCATGAGGGAGGCGCTGGGGCACCACATGGAGGCGTGTTTTAGAGCACGTTTCCCTCAAGAAGGAGCAAGGCAAGGAGATCCAGACCCGCAGGAGTTCGTCAGCAAGGCCATTCAGGAGCTACAGGAGTCCAGAGTCATGAGAGGCGCCCGCCGCCTACCAGCAGTGGCTCCCCATCCAGGCGAGGATGGCGGGCTGCGCGTCTGCGTCGACGTACTAGGGCTCAACCAAGTCTCCTCCCTGGAGTGCCTCTGGCCCTCGCGAGTGGGGCGCTGCGGAGGTCCACCCCACAGCTACGTTCGCATGCCTTACGGCTTGCCGAGCGCGGCTGACGCGTACCAGCGCCTCATGAAGGACGTCGCGGAGGCGCAAGAGGCCAGGTGCTCCGCAGCCCTGGCGGAGATGAAGATGGCCCGCGAGGAACCGCCAGCGCCTTCGAAGCCTCCCGAGGCCCCTGGGCCTGGGGGCTCATGAGGATCGGCTCCCGCAGCCCACCGAGCCGGCTACACCAACACCCCTTCGTCTTCAGCGTCATCAGGTGACATCTTTCAAGTTTCACTTCCAGCTGGGAGCGCCCCCAGGTTTGCATTATTCCCAGGCCGCGTGGGTCCGTCCCTATGGCGTATATCCCTTTTATTTCGCGTGTTAGCCTACCTTGTTGGGGGCGCCCCTCGGGCTGCATGATCCCCAAGTCGCTCGGGCCTGACCCAGTGATCTCCGCATCTACTTGAATGAATCCACTCCTTCACGGCTAATGTGCTTTACCTAGTTGCCTGCTCAGCTAACGCCAATTAACGGAGCTGCTCCCAAACGGCACGACGCTTGCGCATGGGTCCGTCCCTGCAACGCCGACGAACCTGGATGGCTGAGCTCTGGCCGCGGCAGCCCCGCATAGCGTCACCTCGTCAAGCCCTCAGTGCCTCACTACCCTTCGGAAGAGACCGACGGCTGACCGTCAATTGTTATGGCAATCCCTTGCTTTTTCTATGATGGACCTGCAGGACCTCCTGAAGGAGCCGCGTCAGGCGAGGCTCTTGCTGTGTCTCCTTCGCTCTCGTCGGCGTGAACCGCTTGCACGTTAAAGGGGGGGGGGTACCTGAGCATCGCGACTCAGGGCTCTTACTGGCTCTCCAGCCCTCACCCTCTGGCCTTGACCACGGCATTGTGACCTGGCATACCAGCGACGGCTGAGACTCGCTCGAGGGCCGGGACCCAAGGACGTAGAGCAGAAAGGGGAGCAAAGGCGAGAGGGGAGAGACACGCAAGGACCTCGCCGAACAACCTCATGCCTGCCGATGCACGGGCCCGGCGACACGCTAGAGAGCGGCCCCTGATCCTCGAGATAAGTTATCGCCCGGAAGTGCCAGCTACCGTGGCACCATCCCTGCACCTAATGCTATCCCATGTTAGCAATGTCGCTCCCCTTTCTCACCGAACGACGGCTGCTTGGGTGCCAAAGGGACCTCCTAAGCATCGCGACTCAGGGGCTCTTACCGGACTCCGGGTCGCTCACCTCCTGGCCTTGACCACAGCATCGCGACCTGGCATACCAGCGACGACTGAAGCCGCCTTGGGACTGGGACCTGTCGGCGCAGAGCACCAAGCCCTCGTGAGGTTCGAAAGGGAGGACCGAGCTAAGATGGAATGAGCAACTCGCGTAAATCTACGACGAAGGTTGTATTAACAAACAGGATCACAGGCACCTTACAAGCCCCCACGGGGCGCGCTTTTGGTTCCTCGCAGGGAACAAATCCTAAAGAGGTGCAAACTACGCACATCGCTACAAAAGACGCCATCATCAATAGTGGGCTGCCAAGTACCGACGCCAACCCCATCCAGATCAGAGTCGGCGGCGGCCTGACGAGCCTGCCCTGCTCCGGGAGCGGCGCCGGCTCGGGGGCTCGTAGCTGTCGTCGCTCGTCTCCGGAGTCGCGAAGGGCTCGCCGGAGTCGCTGGAGCCTCCGACGTCTCCACCGCCTGAGGAGCCGCCAAGGGAGCGATTGGCGAGCCCGGCCCTCGTCACAGCAGGGCCCTGGCCGCCTTCACCGGGGCAGCACTCCACCCGACGCCCGTCCGCGTCGAAGACCTTGAGGAGCATCACCGAAGCACCGTCGAAGTCCAAATGGATCGTGAAGACGCCCCTTGTCCTGCAAACCCGGGAAATCTCTCTCCAGCCCCGGGTCATGTAGACCTCGCCTGGGGCGACGGCCTCGACCTTTGCCTCGGTCGCGAGGGTGCTGCAGTCGGCGTGCTGCAGCCAGAGCTCCAGGGGCTCCGCCTACCGGATGACGGAGGCAAAGAAAGGAGGAAGACGGATCCAAGACTGAAGAGGAATGGCAACATGGTGCACGAACTCTTGGGAGGAGCCCTCGGTGTGGACCCCAGGAGGGACGACCCACACCTTCGTGACCCGTCGGCGCCGGCGCCGGCGCCGCCTATGGCGGTCAGCGTCAGCTCCTTCAGGGCCCTCGACGTGGGCGTACAATGGAAGCGGGAACCCCGGCGACGCCCGCTCGCCCCAAGGCCTCGACACCACCTGAAGGGCCCCCTTGTCCGGGCCATGGTGGACATGCCGTTTCTTCGGCGGAAGTGGGTCTGGTCCCTCTCGGGGAGCCTTTCCCTTCTCTGCCGACGAGAACCGGCGGATCGGAGCCATCGCAGCAAGATGGAGCAAGGATCGGGAAGAAGGCGAAGCAAGAAGGGATGGACCGGAAGGACGCACGACATTCCGTACATATAGCCGGCGGAGGCCAACCGCCGACCTCCACGATCGCAGGTAATCATGACCCGCTTTGCATGCAGGGACTTGTCCAATCCGAGTAGTTGCCGAGGCGCCGTGGGGAAGTGGAGACGCCCACGTCCAATCAACCGCCACGCGGTGCCCAAGGCCGCAGGCTGTTAGGGCCCGCGGCGCTTTGCTCTTGCCCTTCCGCCTCCCTGCACGGCCTAGTCCGGGCGCGCCTTGGGCCCGGGGGCTACTGTTGGTGTTCTGGGAACAGGGGTCCCTAGACTTGCCTGCCTGCGGCCTGCGGCGTGGCTCAAAGGGGGGCCCAGCATGGCCCATCTTCACCAGCACAAACCCAAGACCCTCGCGAGGGGCCAAGCCTCGCGGGGCGGACGACAAGGAGCTTCCTTAGGCACGGCCTCGTCAGGCTGGCTCGCGAGGAGGCGGAGAGATCAAGGCGGGGTACCTCGCGAGGTGCCCGTGACGCAAGCCATGACGACTCAGGGCGCCAGGCGGGTGCCAGCCCGCGCAGCGTCCTCCTTTCCTCTTTGGTGCAAAGGGGGCAAGCGCAGCCACGGAGTACCGAGGCATCAGGCAAAGGTTGCCGTTTCGGTGCAACGAGACCAAGACCAGGAGGACTACGAGATGGAGGTCACCGTGGAGCCCAAGACGGCGTCATCACCAAAGCTTTGCGCAGGCGAAGACTACTTTTGTCAGGATAGTTGATACTTGCTGTCCCCCTTCAAATTAGCCCGCCATTGTTGGCTCCCTTCCTGCTCAATATTTGGGGAGAGGACCAGGGCCACTATAAATAGGGCCAGCCACCCGCGTAGCAAAAGGTCGGCTCAGTCTCCTCCAAAGGGGTTCGGCTCAGTCTCCTCCAAGGGCTCGACAAGTAGAGAGGTGGTAAAGAGAGAGAGAGAGAGAGAGAGAGAGAGAGAGAGAGAGAGAGAGAGAGAGAGAGAGAAAGGTGGCTAAACTTCTCCCAGCAGTTCATCGCCCCAGCCAAGAACAGACCCTCACGAGGCTGTTCTTCCTTGTACTGCCCATTATCATCAGCCCAAGAGGCAATCCACCACACCACACACTGGAGTAGGGTATTACACCACAAAGGTGGCCCGAACCAGTATAAACCCTGTGTCCGTCGTGTTGTTCTTTTCGCAGCTTTGATCCCCACGTGGTGGAGGGGTGCAGGGAGGTAGGAGGCGAAATCTCCGTGCGCACCCCAGTGTTCGAACCTCAAGGGTCTGCCGGAACCCGAAATCCGACAAATCCTTTGTATGGAAGGATGCATGTGCATGAATTGTCTTTCAAGTTCAACTACAAGCATGGCAATAGCGTCCGCAAGACTACTAGCTCTATGAAGGATAGAACTTCCCATAGAAGGTAAAGCACCGGCACAAGTAAAGAAATCTTGAATAACTCCTTTTCCAATAATATTACCACTACCAACACATAATTTTTTTGTATGAAGGATGGTAGGTTCTTTAGCAGGAGCATCAGAATTTTTCATGATATTATTGTCCATATCGACAATAACTTCCCCAATTTCAGACATAGAGGCAGAAGGTAAAGGACTTGACATAACGACAAGCTAGCAAACCGACACACGAGCAAACAAAAGGCAAACGGGTAAAAGAGGCAAATAGAGAGGGAGGATAAAGAGAGAGGGCGAATAAAACGGAAAGGGTGAAGTGGGGGAGAGGAAAATGAGAGGCAAATGGCAAAAAATGTAATGCGGGAGATAGGGATTGTGATGGGTACTTGGTATGTTGATTTTTGCGCAGACTCCCTGGCAACGGCGCCAGAAATGGCTCGTTGACGGGAGATAAAATTTTAACTTAACTTCACGTGAGCCTCCCCGGCAACGGAACCAGAAATTCTTCTTGCTACCTCTTGAGCACTGCATTGGATTTCCCCGAAGAGGAGAGAATGATGCAACAAAGTAGCGTAAGTATTTCCCTCATTTTTTGAGAACCAAGGTATCAATCCAGTAGGAGGCTACGCGTGAGTCCCTCGTACCTACACAAAAACAATAGCTCAACGCAACCAACGCGCTTAGGGGTTGTCAATCCCTTCATGGTCACTTACGAAAGTGAGATCTGATAGAGATGATAAATAATATTTTTGGTATTTTTGGTATAGAGATGCAAAGTGAAAAGTAAAAGGCAAAGTAAAAAAGCAAAGAAATAATAAAGTGATGGAGATTGATATGATGAGAAAGAGACCCGGGGGCCATAGGTTTCACTAGTGGCTTCTCTCAAGAGCATAAGTATTCTACGATGGGTAAACAAATTACTGTTGAGCTATTGACAGAATCAAGCATAGTTATGAGAATATCTAGGTATGATCATGTATATAGGCATCACGTCCGAGACAAGTAGACCGACTCCTGCCTGCATCTACTACTATTACTCCGCTCATCGATCGCTATCCATCATGCATCTAGAGTATTAAGTTAAAAATAGAGTAACGCCTTAAGCAAGACACCATGATGTAGAGGGATAGTTTCATGCAATATGATAAAAAAAACCATCTTGTTATCCTCGATGGCAACGATACAATACGTGCCTTGCTGGCCCTTCTGTCACTGGGAAAGGACACCGCAAGATCGAACCCAAAGCTAAGCACTTCTCCCATGGCAAGAACAACCAATCTAGTAGGCCAAACCAAACTGATAATTCGAAGAGACTTGCAAAGATAACCAATCATACATAAAAGAATTCAGAGAAGATTCAAATATTATTCATAGATAGACTTGATCATAAACCCACAATTCATCGATCTCAACAAACACACCACAAAAAGAAGATTACATCGAATAGATCTCCACGAGAGAGGGGGAGAACATTGTATTGAGATCCAAAAAGAGAGAAGAAGCCATCTAGCTACTAACTATGGACCGTAGGTCTGAAGTAAACTACTCACAGTTCATCGGAAGGGCTTGGATGATGATGTAGAAGCCCTCCATGATCGATGCCCCCTCCGGCGGAGCTCCGGAACAGGCCCCAAGATGGGATCTCGTGGATACAGAAAGTTGCGGCGGTGGAATTAGGTTTTTGGCTCCGTATCTGATCGTTTGGGGGTACGTGGATATATATAGGAGGAAGGAGTACGTCGGTGGAGCTTCGAGGGGCCCATGAGGCAGGGGGCGCGCCCTAGGGGGGCGCCCTCCACCCTCGTGGCCACCTCGTGGCTTTCTTGATGGAGGGTCCAAGTCTCCTGGATCTTAAAATCACGTTTCCAAAGGTTTCATTCCGATTGGACTCCGTTTGATATTCGGTTTCTCTGAAACACTGAAATAGGCAAAAAACAGCAATTCTGGGCTGGGCCTCCGGTTAATTGTTTAGTCCCAAAAATAATATAAAAGTGGGAAATAAAGCCCAATATAGTCCAAAACAATAGATAATATAGCATGGAGCAATCAAAAATTATAGATACGTTGGAGACGTATAACGCCCCGAGTGCAACGACCGAGGCTACGGCCGCGGAGGAGGACACGGAGGCGGACACTGGGACGACCGTTGCCCACGCCAGGAGTGGCGTGACTAGCCTCGTGAGGACCGCTGGCAGGACCAACCTCGCGAGGGCGCCTGGAGGGACCTGCCTCGTGAGGATCGCCCCCAAGGCAACGCCGGTCTTCCCCTGTTGCCGCCGCCAAGAGGGAACGACGACCACCACCAGGACAAGGGGGCTGGGGGCTTCCAGGAGCCGCGTGCGATCGCTTGCATCTTGGGCGGTGCTCAGGCACCAGCCTCTCAATGCATCTTCAAACTATTCGCTCGCGAGGTGAACGCGGCGCTCCCCAAGCTCGAGGCCACGAGCCCGCTCAGGTGGTCCCAACGCGCCATCACCTTCAACTCGACCGACCAACTCAAGTGCGCAGCCACCGCTAGCACACTCCCTATGCTGTGCTCCCCGGTCATCAGCAATGTGCAAGTCACCAAGACTCTCATCGATGGCGGCGCAGGGCTCAACGTCCTGTCCGCCGACACGTTCGACAACCTCCAAGTGCCCTATGAGCAGCTCCAGCCAACCAAGCCCTTCTCAGGAGTGACTGACGGTTCCACCACACCGATAGGTCAAGTCCGCCTGCCTGTCACCTTCGGGGAGCGCAAGAACTACCACACCGAGCTCATCGACTTCGACATGGCGCACATCCGCCTGCCGTACAATGCCATCCTCGGGTATCCAGCCCTGGCCAAGTTCATGGTAGTCACTCATCGTGGCTACAACGTCCTCAAGATGCCAGGAAGCGGGGGAATTATCACAGTCCCATGTGAAGAAAGGGATGCAGTGTGCTCCCTTGAGCATGCCTTCCAAGCCGCAGCAATCGACAACCCTGACAGCAGAAGTGAAGGCCCTCTAGAGATCATCCCCAAGAAGAAGCTGCCGCACCGTGCAGGACCCCGAGAAGATGGCGTCGCATCAAGAACCTCGTCAGGGAACCTCCTGAGCTCCTAGAGCCTCCCGAGGCTCATGGTCCTGGTGGCTCATGAGGAGCCGTTCCTTCAACGCATGGCTTCAGCTGCACCAACTCTACTTCGTCTACAGAACCAGGTGACATCGTCCAAGTTCATTTAAGCTGGGAGCGCCCCTCGGGCTGCACTATTCCCAGGCCACGTGGGTCCGTCCCTGTGGCATGTATCCCTTCTACTTATATCTCTAGCTTACCTTGTTGGGGACACCCCTCGGGCTGCATCATCCCCATGCCGCTCAGGCCAGACCCAGTGGCATGTATCTTCCAGCATTTATCCCAGTCGATCCGCTCTTCATGTTTAACCTGCAAACTGCTATCACCTGCTCGATCACCGCCCCCCATGGGTCCGTTCACCCTATGCAATTTGCTTGCACGTCAAAAGGGGGCTCCTGAGCATCGTGACTTAGGAACTCTTACTGGCTCTCCAGCCCTCACCCCCTGGCCTTGACCACGGCATCGCGACCTGGCATACCAGCGGTGGCTGAGCTCGCTCGAGGGCTGTGACCTGAGGACGTAGAGTGCTTGCATATAACCGCCTTGCAGGGACATACAGTCACCAAGACTTAAGACCAGGCGCAACCCGCCTTGAGGTAGGGCCTCGTGAGTCCCGTGCTGGCTCACGAGTGCCCAGATACACCTCGCAGCCCTGCCATGCAAGCCACGTGTTAGGGCGGGGTTGTACACGCCCCGGGGGCTCCTCCCGAAGGGGGGCCCCCATCCCACGCCCAAGTGGAAGCTCCATGCTCCGTGCTGGCTGTCAACACTGCCGAGGAGCGGCTATGCCCATGCACAAGTGGAAGCACTATGCTCCGTGCTGGTGATAAACAACTGAGGGCGACCCCACGATCGTACCAACCTCAGGGAGCCCAGAGCTCAGCGCCCAGCCTCACCACGATGCCTCCCCTCGGGAGAGTCGTGCGAGAGGACTGGGCACGGGGGCTGCGCTCAGGTCACGCCCAAGCGCACGCCACCCAAGCAGGTCCCCCGGACCTGGGCGTCGCGCGCCCCTCCCGAGGCTTCGGCGAGGGAAGGTATGGAAATTGTTGGAACATCAAGGGGGACTCCTAAGCATCGCGACTCAGGAGCGTAACTGGTCACGTAGCCCCTCACTTCTTGGTCCGTCCTGGTCTCCGGTCGGCCCAACGACAGTTGAGGTATGCGCGGGGCCGGGCTCTACCGACGTAGAACATTAATCTATCCTTGCAAACTCTCCCTATATGTTGTTCGCACGTCAAGGGGGACTCCTGAGCATCGCTACTCAGGAGCCTAACTGGTCACGTAGCCCCTCACTCCTTGGACCATCCTGGTCTCCGGTCGGCCCAATGGCGGTTGAGGTACGCGCGGAGCCGGGCTCTGCCGATGCAGAACAAAGCAAATAGGAAGGAAAACGCAAAATCTCGAAGCAAATATTACAAGCATATTGTTCTCACAATACCAAATGAAAAATCTAAACGCCTCCACGAGGCCTGATGTATGTCGCAGGAATGAAACGAGAAGAATAGCCGCACATCACCCTGGATGTCGCCGTCGCCTGCGGAAGGTGCTTCCCCATGGGCGACGATGTGCTCACCTTCACCACCAGCCGCAGGATCCGCGCCATCGCCAGACAGAGGATCGGAGACAAAGCCGCGGAACTTCCCCAGCAAAGCCTCCACTTGACCTTGAATAGCTGTGGTGGCGGCTTCGCAGAGGTCTTCAGCTACAGGCTCCAACAGCTCATCAAGGCGGGCGTTGGGGTCGCGGAGGTGTAGATGGCTGAGGACGCGAGTTAGTGCAGCTGAGGACAGAACGTGAGCTTCTGCCTCCGCCATGGGACCAAGGCCCTCAACGACCTCCTCAAGCGCCTTCACCATGAGAGGAAGCAGCTGGGAGGGGCCGTCCTCGTCGGTGTCCAGCGGCTTCTCCAGGCCATGCTCGTAGAGCGTCCTCAGCGCCTTGCGAGATCTCTTCTCGAGATCGGCGAAGGCCACACGGTCTTCAGCCAGGACTCGCGCCTTGGCGGCAAGATCGGCCTCCCTCGCCCCCATCTTCTGCTCCAGCTCTTCCAATCGGTTGCGCTCGGCAGCCTGCTCCTTCCCCAGCTCCACCAGCTCAGCATCACGCTTCTTGACCGCTTCCTCCTGGGCCTTCATCTCCTTCTCGTCTGCTTTGCAGCGGCGTGCCTCTTCGGTGTGCTTGTCGCGTAGGCTCTTCACCTCACCCTCCAGCGCCTGAGAGCGGTCATGGGCGGCCATGGCTTCTTTTAGCGCCGCCTCGCGATCGGCTGCAGCACCGATGGCTCCTTGCTTCTCCCTCTCGGAAGCCACAGTAGCCTGGCCCAGCTCCTCGCGTACCGCCAGGTCAGAATGAAGCCAACCGGAGGCCAACTCCAGACGCCCGGCGACTAGGCGCGAGTCAGCGCTCAGGAGATCGGCCTGCAGTTGGGTCATCTCTGAAAGGGCACGCTCCAAGACGACAGTAGGAGCAGAAGGACCAGGAAGTGGAGATGCAGCAGTAGGAGGAAGCGACATCATCACTAGGGCTTGGGAGACCGCGGGTTCCAGAGCAGCTGGGACCTCGTCAGCCGCGCCAAGCACCGGCACTTCTGGAGCCAGTGGGGCTATGGGGGCTGTTTCCACGCGGCGATGTTCCTATTGGCCCCGCAAGGGCGACTGGGCTGGGGAGACACGGACAATGTTAACTCCTTGCTCTGTGGAGGGAGGCACAGCCGCCATACCCTCCTTCTTCTTCTTCGCCGAAGATGTCGACCTGGTCAACCAAGGGCGAGCGTCAGGAAATAACAAGTACCAGCAGGGATAAAGCGAAGCTTGAGACATCTACCGGTCCATCGCGAGGTACTCCACCCTCCGCTTGTGAAGCTTGAGGCCTGACAGCACTGGGGCCTGAGTGGCAGGCACTCGGGCTCCAGTGGCGCCATGCGGTGCGGATGTAGAACCGGATCCAGGTGTTGGGGTGGAGGTGGCACCACGGTCCACCAGCGACGACCTACCCTACGTCGGGACAAGGGGTTGCTCCTTCTCTCCTCGGTAGGCATCAGCCTCGGCATCATCAGGAAGGGCGTGGAGAATCTCGGCCTTGCTCGGAGGGGAGGTCTCCCCCACCTCTTCCGGGGTCTCCTCCGGGTCCGCCTCCTCTTCCCCCTCTCCGCGGGACTCGCCAGAAGACACCTCCACCGGTTTCTGCGCCGAATGAGCTCCCGAAAACACCGGCGGCACCAGCCCGCGCGCATCAAAAGTTAGCCTAGAGGCAACGAATTCCTCCCGGTCCCTGTGTTGGAACAGGGGAATGAAGGTGCTAGGCGAGTTCTCCTGGTTGTCTCCGACTATGAGACGCAGGACGGTGTCCGGTTCGTCATCAGGCAGGTCCCCCGGCCTCAGGTTGGCCTTGTTTTCCCCTCCTTCAGTCATCATATGTTCCAACACCGACGATGCCCGCTCCTCGACAAGCTCCGCCCTGGGCCACTCCTTGCCTTGCCGGGGCAGCTCCGTCGGCAGCACCAGGCGCGGATAGGCGATCTTGGCGTCCACCATGACCCATTTGGATCGAATGTTGTCGGCCCTCTTCCTGGTGCTCGAGATCGAGTAGGCCTTGCCGGACGCAACGAAGTTGGCGCATCCAAAGATGTGACCCTCACTGACACGGAGGAAGAAGAAGTGGCGCAGGAGCGCCATGGACGGCATCATGCCCAGGTACGCCTCACAGTAGTAGGCAAAGATGGACAGGAGAAGGACAGAGTTGGGATGGCGATGCAACACTTGCAGCCCATAGTGGTCAAGGACTTCATAGAAGAAATCAGAGAAGGGAGGAACCAACCCGACGGCAACGCTTCTCAGAAAGAAGGGAAAGAAGGTGCTCCCCTCAGGCTCCAGCTCGTCGGAGGCAAGCCGGAGCTCCGTCTTCCCCCACTCGTTGCTCTCCCCCGCCGTCAACAGGCGCACGGAGGCAAGGCTCTTCTCCGTGATAGTGGGTGCCTCAAGAGCAGGCTCGTACCAAGCCGGGGCCGAGGAAGTCTTGACCTTGCGCGGAGCCATGGGCGGCGGCGAAGAGCAAGAAAGGGGATCCGGAGTGAGGCAAGGAAGAAGCAATGAAGGCAAGTGCCGCCTGCGCCAGCCTTTTGTTAGGTCAAGCAGTTGCCAAGGCAACATGGGGAAGCGGAGACACCCACGTCCAATCAACCGCCACGCGTCAACCAAGGCCGCAGGCTTTTGGGGCCCACGGTGCTCCGAACTTGACCCTTGGCTTCGCCGCGAAGCCAAGCCCGCGCGCACCTTGGGCCCGGGGGCTACTGTCGGTGTTCTGGGAATGGGGGTCCACAGACTTGCCTGCCTGTGGCAGGCAGCGTGGCTGAGCCAGCAGGCCGTACGGCCCATCTTCACCAATAAAGCATCCAAGACCCTCGCGAGGGGCCAAGCCTCGTGAGGTGGACAACGCAAGACCTCCTCTAGAGTGGCCTATCTAGGCAGGCTCACAAGGAGCGGAGATATCAAGGCGAGGCGAACCTCACGAGGCTCTCGTGGCGTGAGCCATGACGATCGACACCAGGCGGGCGCCAGCGCGCGCAGCGTCCTTGTTTCCTCTTTGGTGCAAAGGAGGCAAGCGCAGCCGCGGAGTACCAAGGCATCAGGCACAGGTTGCCATTCCGGTGCAACAAGACCAAGACCATGGACTGCAAGACGGAGGTCATCGTGGAGCCCAAGACGGCGTCACCACCAGAGCTTTGTGCAGGCGAAGACTACTTTTGTCAGGATAACTTGTACTAGTTGTCCCCCTTCAAATTAGCCCGCCATTGTTGGCTCCCTTCCCGATCGATATTTGGGAAGAGGACCCGGGCCTCTATAAATAGGACTAGCCACCCTAGTAGGAGGGGGATGATCTCATCTTAGCTGAAGGGACACACCACAAGCTCACACGCGCAAGAACACCTCAACCTCTGGAAGCTGTTCTTCCCTTCTATTGTTCATCATCAGCCCTAGAGGCAATCCACCACCACCACACTGGAGTAGGGTATTACACCACAATGGTGGCCTGAACCAGTATAAACCCCGTGTCTTTCTGTGTTGAGAGTTCATCGAGTTCGTCCACAATATCTAGTGAGCTAGAGCGTTGATCGGAAGGAGGGAAAGACTTCGCACGCACCCCAGTGTTCGAACCTTAAGGGTTTGCCGGAACCCCACATCCGACAGAATAGTATCCCATGGAGTCCCATTTTGCGGTACGCCACACCCCTCCCGATGAACAGGACCCCCGTTTTGACCGTAGCGCTCCAATACAAGTCCGTTTCCTCTGTTTTGCGGTACGCCACACCCCTCTCGATCAATAGGACCCCGTTTCGACCGTAGGAGGTCCAAGAGAAGTCTGTTTCCTCCGTTTTGTGGTACGCCAGACCCCTCCCGATGAACAGGATCCTGTTTTGACCGTGGCCGGTCGAACACAAGGCCGTTTCCTCCATTCTGTGGTACACTAGGCCTCATTTCCATCGGCTGTTCCGTCCAAGCCGGTTGGCTCCCGATGAACAGCAAGCGTTCCGTTGCCTCCCGATGAACATGAGCATTCAGTTGCCTCCCCATGAACACAATGACGCTGCAGTTTCTCCATTCCGTCCCAGCCATGTACACGAGCCCTGGTCGTACTTATGCGTGAGTAGGAGTTCGAGCCCCCCCGGTATGTACGTACATGGCTATATTTACTTTCTTGCACCTTGGCCGCTGTACAAACGTGTACATGCTACGTGCGCGCCTCTACTACGACACGTGCGCGCCTCTACATTGACTAGTATGTATGTACACGTTCGCAACCAGAATGACAACGCTACGTACGCTTCGACCAGGTGGGTCCCGACAGTCAGGCACTTCCTTGCGTGTGAAGATGTAGCTGGTGGGTCCCTGCAGTCAGGGGGGGAACCATTTTTTTGCCTGTAATATGGACGCACTTCCTTGCGTGCGAAGATGTAGCTGGTGGGTCCCAGTAGTCAGGGGGAAACGTTTTTTTCTTGAAATACGGTGGCCCGTCCGGTGGGTCCCTGGTGTCAAGTGGAGGAATCATTATTTTCCGCGTAATATGGAGGCACTTCCTTGTTGTGGCCGTGGACCCAGCTGTTAGCCTCTCCATGTACCGTACTCTTCCGATGGAAGTCGGTCGTTGACCACATTGACCATGCCGCACCGAGAGCACCAAGGCGGTGGATGATACATCTCCAACGTATCTATAATTTTTGATTGTTCCATGCTATGTTATATTCTGTTTTGGACATTATTGGGCTTTATTATACACTTTTATATTATTTTTGGGACTAACCTACTGACCGGAGGCCCAGCCCAGAATTGTTGTTTTTCCCTATTTCAGAGTTTCACAGAAAAAAATATCAAACAGAGTCCAAGCAGAATGAAACCTTCAGGAACGTGATTTTCAGAACGAACGTGATCCAGACGACTTGGACCCTACGTCAAGAAAGCAACCAGGAAGGCACGAGGTAGGGGGCGCGCCTACCCCCCCCAGCGCGCCCTCCACCCTCGTGGGGCCCATGTTGCTCCACCACGTACTCCTTCCTCTTATATATACCTACGTACCCCAAACTACCAGATACCGAGCCAAAACCCTAATTCCACCGCCGCAACCTTCTGTACCCGTGAGATCCCATCATGGGGCCTTTTTGGGAGCTTCGCCGGAGGGGCATCGATCACGGAGGGCTTCTACATCAACACCATAGCCTCTCCGATGATGTGTGAGTAGTTTACTTCAGACCTTTGGGTCCATAGTTATTAGCCAGATGGATTCTTCTCTCTTTTTGGATCTCAATACAATGTTCTCCCCCTCTCTTGTGGATATCTATTCGATGTAATCTTCTTTTACGGTGTGATTGTTGAGACCGATGAATTGTGGGTTTATGATTAAGTTTATCTATGAACAATATTTGAATCTTCTCTAAATTCTTTTATGTATGATTGGTTATATTTGCAAGTATCTTCAAATTATCAGTTTGGTTTGGCCTACTAGATTGATCTTTCTTTCAATGGGAGAAGTGCTTAGCTTTGGGTTCAATCTTGCGGTGTCCTTTCCCTATGACAGTAGGGGCAGCAAGGCACGTATTGTATTGTTGCCATCGAGGATAACAAGATGGGGTTTATATCATATTGCATGAGTTTATCCCTCTACATCATGTCATCTTACTTAAGGCGTTACTCTGTTCTTTTGAACTTTATACTCTAGATGCATGCTGGATAGCGGTCGATGTGTGGAGTAATAGTAGTAGATGCATGCAGGACTCGGTCTACTTGTCTCGCACGTGATGCCTATGATCATACCTAGATATTCTCATAACTATGCTCAATTCTATCAATTGCTCAACAGTAATTTGTTTACCCACCGTAATACTTATGCTCTCGAGAGAAGCCACTAGTGAAACCTATGGCCCCCGGGTCTATTTTCCATCATATTAATCTTCCGTCAACAAGCTATTTCTTTTGCCGTTCTTATTTTGCTTTGTTTACATTGCATCTTTATCATAAAAATACCAAAAATATTATCTTATCATATCTATCAGATCTTACTATCGTAAGTGACCGTGAAGGGATTGACAACCCCTTTATTGCGTTGGTTGCGAGGATTTTATTTGTTTGTGTAGGTGCGAGGGACTCGTGCGTGGCCTCCTACTGGATTGATACCTTGGTTCTCAAAAACTGAGGGAAATACTTACGCTACTTTGCTGCATCACCCTTTCCTCTTCAAGGGAAAACCAAGGCAGTGCTCAAGAGGTAGCAGTGGACTTCACCGAGGCATAGGTAGGGGATGACGCGGAGCCAAGGAAGACACGGCAGTGGATGCCCTTCCTTGTGTGCAAGGATATATAGCTGGTGGGTCCGACCTGTCAGCGGGGGGAACGTTTTTTTCACGAAATACAGAGGCCCTTTCAGTGGGTCTCAGATATCAGGTGGAGGAATCATTATTTTGCGAGTAATAAGGAGGCATTTCCTTGTGTGGGGCCGTGGACCCAGCTGTCAGCCTCTCCATGTACCGTCCATGTCCGATGGATGTCGTTCATTGACCACATTGACCACGGTGCGCCGTGAGCACCAAGGCGGTGGACGACGGTGAGGCCTAGGAAGGGAATGACACGGAGCCGGGGAAGACTCGGTGGTGGTTGCCCACGCGGTGGGGAGTATGAGGGTTTACTGGTCCGGCTGTCGTCGCCGGAAAATAACAGGAGGTGTGGGTGAGTGGAGGAATGGCCTGGCCAGCAATGGAGTAGGGTGGGGCGGTGCGGCTTGTGCGGCAGCATAGCCGGCCATGCGAGGCTGGAGCAGGCAGTCCCACCGGTGCTGGTTTGGGCGGCTGGAGCAAGAAGATCAGATATTGAAGAAGCAGCACGGCCATTGGATTAACATCCAACGGTCACTGCTGCTAGGATCGTTTGTGGACTACGTTGACAAAGCCTTTCATACACGCCAGCCTAGTAGACCCACAAGTCAGCCTCCAAATCTGTCCCAAATAGCATCCAACCCAAAATTTCTAGTCAGATTTATATTAATTTAAAAACTAAACGTACCTTAATTTAAATCCAATGAAATTTACCCACACAAAAACAATGAAATTTAAAATATCAAAATCCGAAAGAAAAAAGTATTTTGGAACTAATTGCCTGTTTGCTGTATTTTTTTCATTTTACAGCCAATTTAGTATTACTTATAGCCAATTTCTTATTACTTATAGCCCATTTTCTGGGCAAACTGCATCTCTCCTCGTCTTGAAAGATTTCTGGCCGAGCAAGGCGTAGAAAAGCAAGTTGACCTATGTTGGTTATTTTGTAAAAAAACAAAATAGCTGGGCTAGCTATTTTCAGACAGGAAAAAACAAACTGGGCTGGTCATGTGTTAGATGGGCCACAGCTCCTGAACAACCCAGTTGATACCCTTCTCCGTCCAGAAAAAACAAAATTACTACGCGTGCTGCTGGGTCCCTACTGTCATCCTCACCATGTATAGTCATCTCCTTATTCCTCTAGGTTGTTGACCATGTTGAAAACATCGGAGGGCGGCGGCACGGCAAGCGAACCAAGACGAAAGACGATGGTGAGGCCTCGGACAGGAACAAACAGGAGCCGGGGAAGATGTGCATAGTTTTAGGGTGCGATGCGGCCACGATGTGTGCACGGTAGCACAGCCAGCCGTGGGAGGCAGGAGTAGGCGGTCCCGCCGGCGCTGGTTTGGCTTTGGCGGCTGGAGGAAGAAGAGACTGAAGAAACACGACAGACTTTGAATGTCAATCCAACGGTCAAGGTTGGCACAATCGTTTGTTGACTAAGCTGACACCAATTAGCATACTTTTTTATATATAGGAAGAAAAGAAAAACTGGGCTCGTTTGCCTGATAACATTCCCGAAACTGCGACCGTTCGATCTTGCGTCGCAACTAAAACTGTGAGGAAAATGCGATCGTCTGCCGTCCTCCTCCCAGGGAACGTTCGCCACATAAGTGACTAGCACCCTTGGTTTTCAAACGAGAGGTCTTGGTTTCAAGTCCCAGGAACTCTCAATTGTGTCCTCCTTCCTTCCTTGCAAAAAAAGAAAGAAAATCACAGACTTGAGAAGGCGTATAGAACAAGCTAGTGTACCAGTAAAGAGACGTTGCTGAGTTTTAGAAAAAAGAGAGACGTGCTCCTATAGCTGGTTCGAATCCAAACCTAGACTATGACTATATATGGTGCTATGCTACTCTGCAAGTAATGAAACTGACATATCCAACATTCGCTTCTCCTATTCTCTACTAACTCTGCCTAGCATCAGAAGCTCTGGCCGCAGCAAGCATGTCCGCTGGCTGCTCGTCCACCTACTCTTCAGCAGGAAACAACAAGATATGCGCCAAGTCGCCACCCGTACCATCGCCTGTGGGTCTCATCACACCCCCACCGGCACACGCACCGCAGCCGGTTGCTCATCGCAACCCGCTGCTGTTGGTGTGGTGCCACTGCTACAAATCACGTAGAGTCATCCATCGCATCTCAACCACAATCCTCAACCATGGCCGAGTCTTCTACAAATGCCCAAATCATGGGGTAATAATATGTTTAAGTGTTGTTCTGCTGCTTTCAGTTGCTGATTTTTTTAATAGTTTGGTTGATGATCTTCCAATTTGATTCATGCAGAAAAGGGAAGATTCATGTGATTTGTATTTCTAGGAAGTTGCTAATGTGGGGGAATGCAACTACGATAATATGTGGTTAGCCGAGGAATCCCAATACCAGCAGCTTGGGTGTTGGACAAGTAACTGAAGGATCGGTAGAAGAGGAAGATGCAGACCAGAAGGTTAAAGATGCAGTTCCTCTGATCATGGCCAAGCAATAGCTGCTGAATGGCCTTGACAACAATGAGGAGATGAAAGAACTTGTGAAGATAATGGGAAAAATCGATGTGCTCTGTAGGATGATTATCTCTTTATTTGCAGTGTATGTAGCACTCGTGATGTATTCAGTGGCTATGACATGAGCACTTTGCTGAAACTAGTAATGAATGAAACCTATGTAGTAGGCTGGGCATAGTGTTGTGAACATCTAATGATTTCTATTAACGGAAATAGGGGGTAGCCCCTTTTTCTCATAAATAAATAAATAGTAGAGGCCCTTTTGGTAATAAATAAATAAATTAGCAGAGGCCCTATCGGGTCAGCTTTGTTCCCATTCAAAGACGTTGAGCAAATTGTAGTCCAACAACAAACTATGTCATCAAATTCAAGTTTCACAACAAAATATGAGTACAACTAAACAACAATGTCATCATGTTTTAGTCATCATACAATCACCAAACACAGATGAACATACATAACAAGTGATGTTCTCACAGCAAAATACTAAACAACACGTTCATCAGGTTTCAGTTGTCATAGCAAACACAATTTCACATAGTAGATAAAAAAGATCTTCTGACAGGAAAATACGACAAAAGCAATCTAATCATCATTCGCAGCAGCAGCATCAACATCTTCGCCATGTGTATCACTCTGAATCGTAATTCCCGGAGTGTCATCTTCTTCTTCATCCTCAATGTCCTCGAACGTTGGCTTCTTCTTAATCAACTCTTGTATGTCCACAGCACGACAGGCAATCTTTTCGCCAACGTCATTGACATGATGGTTCTCAAAGATATTAGGAACATCTGTGGAATCTTGTACATCCGGAGCAGTGTAAGCATCATCTTGTTGTGCAATTTCATTAAACAAATTCCTCTGCTCAAACCTTTGCAATACTCTCCAGTCATCGCTATGTGCAAATGTGTCTTCCAAGAAAAATATCTGTGTTGCTTGATTTGCCAAAATAGAAGGCTCCTTGGTCTGGTACGCCGCCTTGACATTGATGGATTTGAAACAATCATCAGCTCTGGGTTTTGCGACCCTAGAAAACATGTTATACCAACGACAGCACAACAGAACCACACACCGATGATCCTCAAAACTGGAGATATACTACAACTGAACAATGTCTGTTATGTTAGCATACATTTCAGTTGTCTCTCTGTCGTACGTATCCATGCTCATGATGGCACTATTTTGTGTCTTCCTGCCTTTGTCGCATGCAAGGGTGTTCTAGCGCACATCTCGAACAATGCAAGATTCATAATGTCTTACCTGAGTATCAAGACCCATTGCTAGTGCGTAAAGGGCATCATCAACTGACTGCCCATCCTCCGGCATCTTCTTAACCTATGATTAGGAAATAGACAAGCTGATCATCTTATGTACTCAATATATTAAAAAACAGACAGTGCAATTCAAAAGCTTACATGGCTCTTGAACCATTTCGCAAATCCTGCCATAACCAGTTTGTCAATGTTTCTTGGATTTTGCTGTAGTAACTCCTTTTTGTAGATGCTGCACAACATAGTGATCGCGTCAAACATCTAAATATATAAGAATGTGCTGCAAGTTTAGTAGATTATGATGTATAAGCTGCAGTACTTAGCACTTACTTGATATAAGGTAGTATCTCAGGACAGTTATTCAACACATACCAAACCATTTTGTCCAAATCTTTAGGTTTCTCCTCTTGTCGACTCTTCCCTGTAACTCGAATAGAATAATCAAAAACATTGAGCCCGGGATTGTCTTCACCCACCTCTTTGCTAAGCCGACCAGCTGTTTCAATGTATTTTGAGCAGAATGTCAATGCTTCTGTAGCAATGTAGGCCTCTACAATGGAACCCTCGGGTCTAGCTCTGTTCCTAACATAGCCCTTGAAAGTGCCTAGCCGCATTTCAATAGGGTACATCCAGCCATACTGTACTGGACCTCTAAGTAGTGCCTCATCAGGTAGATGAACAGCCAAATGCACCATCACATCAAAGAAGGCTGGAGGATATATCTTCTCAAGGTCTCATAGGATAGTTGGTATCTTGTCTCTAAGATGCTCCAAAGCATCTACCCTGATATTTCTACTGCAGAGCTCCCTGAAGAATTGCCCCAACTCTGCAACTGCTCTGTATAAGTCAGGGCGGCCCAATCCTCTAAGGATAACAGGTAAAACCCTTTATAGTAGGACGTGGCAGTCATGAGTTTTCAACCCTTGTACCTTGTTGCCATATGCATTGACTCTCCTTTCAGGGTTGGAAGCAAATCCATGTGGGAATCTCACATGTGACAGGACCTCGTAGAATTCTTTTCTTTTTACCTTGTCCAAGACGTACACAGCTGGTGCCATATCCCGTGGTTTACCTTCATCTTGCACCTGCAAATCCTGTTTGATACCCAGGTGTGTCAAATCAATCCTAGATTTTAAGGTATCTTTCGTCTTGCCTTCAATATTAAGAAGTGTGCTGATAATGCTGTAACATATATTTTTCTCGGTGTGCATCACATCAAGATTATGCCGTAGATCCAAATCTTTCCAATGCTCCAAGTGCCACAAAGTGGACCTGCGGGTAAACAATAATCTCTCTTATGCCCTGTCATGCTTCCTTTTCTCGCTACCATTACCAGGATGGTTTCCTGGTGTAATATGCCTGACCTTCTCTAATTCCACTTGCAACTCATCGGTGGTGAGCCTCTTTGGCACATCACGGTTTTTGTGCTTTGCATTGAACACGTGTCTTCGGTATTTTGTAGGACGCGGCTTGTCCTTGGCAAGGAAACGGTGGTGTCCAATGTAACAAATCTTGCTAAGTATTGTGTATGATAGTGAATTCCTGTCACAGCGAACACATGCATTATAACCATGTGTCGTTCGCCCTGACATAGTGCCCAAAGCCGGGTAATCATGGATGCACCAAATTATAACAACACGTAGAAAGAAATCAACTGGTGGGCTGTTATATAGGTCTCGAGTGAGAACACCCATCCATAGATGTTGAAGTTCCTCCACAAGAGGCTCCATGAATAAATCAAAATCCTTTCCAAGAATTTTTGGACCTGGGATGATCAAGGCCATCATGTAGTTTGATTCTTTGGTGCAGACATTTGGAGGCATGTTGTAAGGGATAACAAGCACTGGCCACATGCTATATGTGGCGCTCTGGTGGCCAAATGGGTTAAATCCATCTGACTAAGCCAAGTCTAATATTTGTCGGGTCAGCAACAAACTTTTTGTGTTTCTGATTGAAGCTTTTCCACTCACTACCATGAGATGGATGGCTCATTACATTTTGATCTCTATACTCCTGGTTCCTAGAATGCCACAGTACATCCTCTCTTGTTTCAGCATCATGAAACAACCTCTGCAATCTTGGTGTAATTGGAAAATGTCTCAGAACATTATGAGGAATCCTCTTCACAGCATCGCCATCTTTCCATCTTGATGACTTGCATTTCGTGCATTCACTTAAGTTGGCATAATCCTTCCAGAACAGAACACAATTATTCTTACAAACATGGATCATATCATATCCAATTCCAACTACACGAAGGAAATTCTTCATTTTACTTTAGGTGTGTGGTAGCTCAGATGCATCTAGGAAAGCTTTGCAGAAAGCAGCCAACATAGCATCGAATGATTTGTTGGTCATCCACTCAGATGTCTTCACCTGAAGAAAGGTGACCATAGCTGAGAATACTGACAGCTTATTTCCAACATGCGGGCCCACCGTTTTTCTTCTGCAGGTGAAAGTTCATGAAATGCACAAGCATTTCGTAGCATTGTTTCAATGTTGGTCAAACTCACTGGCTCCACCACCACCACCACCACCTCCTCCTCCTCCTCTTCCACCTGAGCATCAGGCAGATCAAGATGGTGATCTGCTGCTTCCACGTAGTCAGTAACATTGCCGTTCACAGCTTCACCATGATGAACCCACCTAGTATATGTGACCGACATCCCATACAAGTGTAGATGATTTTGCATAGTTGACTAGGGTCTTGTAACTGAATTCATACAACTGCTACACAGGTAGAGCACATCTGATTCGGACCATCGTACTTAGCTCTGATAAAGTTCATGAAGTTTTCAAACCCCTCGACATATGCAGCGGAGAATCTTTGAGCAGAAGTTATCCAAGTCCTATCCATCTGTTAGACATAAAAATTAGTTCTGCTACTAGATATTACACGAAAAACATATATGCTTTTTTATGTAGTCCAGAAAAAATATCTAGGTCGATGTCTAAAGCTATGGAAAGATATTTGGACGAGCAGATCTAAGTAACAAAATATATTTAAAGCTAATTCAGCAAACAAATTTGAGTGCTCAATTATGGCAGGTTGTTTTAGCAGTCAATGAGGCCGAGGACATAGCTATCGAACTATCAAAGGCCATCGTAGCAACAAAGATCGAGTATAAAATGGTGTAGAGCTATTTCACCTAACAGATTGACTACTAGACCATGGCAATCTACGTCATAATAAATATATGGCAGGATATTTTAGCAACTAATCGGGCTTGGCATGCCATCTCAGCTAAGCAGATAGAGTGCAGAACAGGGCGAGGAAGCTTCTTAAGCAGAGCATATTTACTGTAAACTACTTCGGCAAACAGTGAGATTAACATCGTCTATCAGCTAACATTCAGCGCTACACCGACATGCATGGGGCCTCAGTCTAGAATGTGCGTACCATGGGAGAAGCTGACTGTCGTGCGTCTCCACACGAACATCGCCAGCGGTGGTGGCGCTGACCGCCATGCTCCTCCGCAAGAACGTCGCCAGCGGTGGCGGCGCGGCTAGAGGACGACAGTCTACGAGAGTGTACTGTGGGAGAGAGAGGATCGACGTGCGTCCCCTCGACAAACCGCAGCGCCGACCTATTGGCACGGTGGGGAGGGCGGCTTTGACGGAGCGAATGGAGTGGATGGGGATGGGGGGAGGGGGTTTGGGGTATATTATTGGCTAGTTGGCCGAAGGGCGGTTGAATTTGGGATTTGGGGAAAAAAATTGGGGGGGGGATTTCGTGCGGTGGGCGGGGGGAGTTTGGCGCATGGTTGGTTTGTCCAAGTGCAGTCCCACATGTCAGTGAAGAGGCAAGCCAAAGCATGTTCCATTTGCATGAGCCGTGTGTAGGTCCTAACGTGTGTGGGGTGCAATGCGACCGTGACAGGGGTGCTGTGAGTGTACCGCCTTTTTTTCTTTTAAACTAGGTGCTTTGCCACCTCAAAAAAACTTGGTGCTTCGCGTGATCCATCGATACTACTAGTAGTAATCCGGTAATCCCGACTAAAACGTCGCGGTCAGGTCTTTTCCCGCGCGATATGCTAGGAGGTTGGCTTAGTTGGGTTTTTAGTACAAGTAATGCTACACCTACGTAATCCCAGTTATGTAATTAACGTAATGTGAAATGTGTGAGCTGTTGACTGTAGATTGGGGGAAGGGAGGGGCCCACCACCATGAAAATCAGGGAGGAGAGAGAGAGGCAATTTACGTTAACCCTTTCGTAGGTTCCCGTAGATCTAGAAAGATGTGAAATGCGTGAATGTGTAGTAGACGTACTATTGGAGTGCCTAAGATAAATTGTGTATGTAGACCCTATGTGTTTATTTACTTCGCATGTTAGCTTTTTCTCGGTTCAATAAAAAGCAGATTTGGTGACGATGGTGTGCTTACCATCCTACAATACAGGCCGTCCGATCTATATCTAACGGATAGGAAGGAAACTATGACGATTTACCTGCACTCCTGTCCACAGTTGCAGATAAGGCCTTCCCTCATTCATCCTTTTCTCCCACAAGATCTTGATGTTCCATGCAATGGACGGGCATCTTGCTATTACTCCTACAATATACTATATTATTGTGAAAGTTCATATACACCGGCTGAGATTAATGCAAACACGGAAGATTTTCATTACATTTCGAACTTTTATAGGACAGAAAAATAAAAGAAACCTGACCCAAAACCTATTCTACGGCGGCGACTGACGTCCTCCATCTACGATCTCCTTATACGGGGCGGGGTTCAAGACGAAGGTGCGGTGTCTGGCGAGGAAGAGTAGAACACCAGAGATGGATCGGCCAATTGGCACACCATGCCCTACCGCATCCCATGCCCTACTCATCCTCGGAGGAGTCCCCGACCTTGGCGGTGCCAGACGTTGGACGGCGGCAATTAGGACGCGTGGCTGATGGTGCTCCCATCATCTTCCGCCATCGTGGTCACCGCTTGTGCGGTCATGTCCGCGTCCGGCTACACCGCTATTGCGTCTCGAGCGGCGACTTGAGCGAGGGCGGCGACCTCGAGCTTCATCCCCGAAGACAAAGCTCCCCCGCGGAGCGTTCGCGCTCACGGTCATGGCGGATGTGGTGCCAGGTAGCAGGATGATGCGCTATGGTGTGGAGGTTAGCTAGGCATTGCCGCTTTAAGTAGCGCATTCCGGTGAGGCCAAAGCGTCTGGGCACGTCATTAAGTCTCCGGAGTTGGTTCCTTGGGCACCGAGCCTCTTAATGATGGCATATGGACGGACGACATGAATGTGGGCAGCTGGCGCTGGCTGGGAACGTACGGCACGATGGCGCGAGGGACGAGGGTTTTTGGTGTGCAAGGGTAGTCAGCTGCGGTCGTGGCAACGTTGGAGATGCCCTTTGCTCGCATGCGACCCCACATGTCATTGAAAAAGCAAGACGCCCAGGATGGTCTCATGTCCTGGGGATGCAGTTGGCCGCGCTACACCACTTCACGGACGTGTCGCGGTGCGCGCGCACTTTGACTCCCGGTGCATCCTTGATACGTCTCCAACATATCTATAATTTTTCATTCTCCCATGCTATTATATTATCTGTTTTGGATGTTTAATGGGCTTTACTATGCACTTTAATATTATTTTTGGGAGTAACCTATTAACCGAAGGCCCAGTGCAAATTGCTGTTTTTTTGTCTATTTCAGTGTTTCACAGAAAAGGAATATGAAACGGAATGAAACCTTCACGAGGATCGTTTTTGGAACAAACACAATCCAGGAGACTTGGAGTGGACATCAAGGAAGCAGCGAGGAAGCGACAAGGCAGGAGGGCGTGCCCGGGGGGGCCAGACACGCCCCCCACCCTCATGGGCCCCTCGCAGCTCCACCGACCTACTTCTTTTGCCTATATATACTCTTATAACCTAAAACCATCGGGGAGAGCCACGAAACACCTTTTCCACCGCCGCAACCTTCTGTACCCGTGAGATCCCATCTTGGGGCCTTTTCCGGCACTCCACCGGAGGGGGGTTCGATCATGAAGGGCTTCTACATCAACACCATAGCCTCTCCGATGATGTGTGAGTAGTTTACCATAGACCTTTGGGTCCATAGTTATTAGCTAGATGGCTTCTTCTCTCTCTTTGGATCTCAATACAAAGTTCTCCTCGATCTTCTTGGAGATCTATTCGATGTAATTGCTTTTGCGGTGTGTTTGTCGAGATCCGATGAATTGTGGATTTATGATCAAGATTATCTATGAACAATATTTGATTCTTCTCTGAATTCTTATATGCATGATTTGATATCTTTGCAAGTCTCTTCAAATTATCGGTTTGGTTTGTCCTACTATATTGATCTTTCTTGCAATGGGAGAAGTGCTTAGCTTTGGGTTCAATCTTGCGGTGTCCTTTCCTGGTGACAGCAGGGGCAGCAAGGCATGTATTGTATTGTTTTCATCGAGGGTAAAAATATGGGGTTTATATCATATTGCTTGAGTTTATCCCTCTACATCATGTCATCTTGCCTAATGCGTTACTCTATTCTTATGAACTTAATACTCTAGATGCATGCTGGATAGAAGTCGATGTGTGGAGTAATAGTAGTAGATGCAGAATCGTTTCGGTCTACTTTGTCACGGACGTGATGCCTATGTTTATGATCATGCCTATATATTCTCATAACTATGCACTTTTCTATCAATTGCTCGATAGTAATTTGTTCACCCACTGTAATATTTGCTATCTTTAGAGAAGCCACTAATGAAACCTATGGCCCTCGGGTCTACTTTACATCATATATGTTTCCAATCTACAATTCTAGTTTACTATTTATTTTGCAATCTTTATTTTCCAATCTATACCACAAAAATACCAAAAAAAATTATCTTATTATCTTTATCAGATCTCACTTTTGCAAGTGGCCATGAAGCGATTGACAACCCCTTTATCAAGTTGGTTGCAAGGTTCTTATTTGTTTGTGCAGGTACTAGTCGACTTGCGTGTAGTCTCCTACTGGATTGATACCTTGGTTCTCAAAAACTGAGGGAAATACTTACTCTAGTTTGCTTCATCACCCTTTCCTCTTCAAGGGAAAACCAACGCATGCTCAAGAGGTAGCAAGAAGGATTTCTGGCGCCATTGCCAGGGAGATCTACGCCAAGTCAAGACATACCAAGTACCCGTCACAAACTCTTATCTCTTGCATTACATTATTTGCCATTTGCCTCTCGTTTTCCTCTCCCCCACTTCACCTTTGATGTTTTATTCGCCCTTTTTCCGTTCGTCTCTTTACGCTTGCTTCTTGTTTGCTTGCGTGTTGGATTGATTGTTTGTCGTGATGGCTCAAGATAATACTAAATTGTGTGACTTTTCTAATCCCAATTATAATGATTTTATTAGCACTCCGATTGCTCCTACTACCGATGCTGAATCTTGTGAAATCAATACCGCTTTGTTAAATCTTGTTATGAAAGATCAGTTTTCTAGCCTTCCTAGTGAAGATGCCGCTACCCATCTGAACAACTTCTTGATTTGTGTGATATGCAAAAGAAGAGAGATGTGGATAATAATATTGTTAAATTGAAGCTATTTCCGTTTTCACTTAGTGATCGTGCTAAAACTTGGTTCTCTTCGTTGCCTAAAATTAGTATTGATTCATGGAATAAGTGCAAATATGATTTTATCTCTAAGTATTTTCCTCCCGCTAAGATCATCTCTCTTAGAAATGATATTATGAATTTTAAGCAACTTGAGCATGAGCATGTTGCACAAGCTTGGGAGAGGATGAAATTAATGATACGTAATTGCCCTACACATGGTTTGAATTTATGGATGATTATACAAAAAATTTATGCTGGATTGAATTTTGCTTCTAGAAATCTTTTAGATTCGGCCGCGGGAGGCACTTTTATGGAAATCACTTTAGTAGAAGCTACTAAACTCCTAGATAATATTAGGATTAATTATTCTCAATGGCACACCGAAAGATCTACTAGTAAAAAGGTTCACGCGATAGAAGAGATTAATGTTTTGAGTGGAAAGATGGATGAACTAATGAAATTATTTGCTAATAAGAGTCCTTCTGATCCTAATGATATGCCTTTGTCTACTTTGATTGAAAATAATAATGAATCTACGGATGTGAATTTTGTTGGTAGGAACAATTTTGGTAATAACGCGTATAGAGGAAATTTTAATTCTAGAACGGTCCCTAGTAATTCCTCTAATAATTATGGTAATTCCTACAACAACTCTTATGGAAATTTTAATAAGATGCCCTCTATTTTTGAGACTAGTGTTAAAGAATTTATGATTTCTCAAAATAATTTCAATGCTTTGCTTGAAGAAAAATTGCCTAAGATTGATGAGTTCGCTAGGAACATGGATAGAATTTCTCTTGATGTTGATTCTTTGAAACTTAGATCTATTCCACCTAAGCATGATATCAATGAGTCTATCAAAGCCATGAGAATTTCCATTGATGAGTGCAAAGAAAGAACCGCTCGGATGCGTGCTAAAAAGGACTGCTTTGCAAAAGCGTGTTCTTCTAGTTTCCATGATAATAATGATGAAGATCGAAAAGTGATTGATGTGTCCCCTATTAAATCTTTATTTTCCAATATGAATCTTTATAAAGATGGGACTGGAGATGAGTCAACTTTAGTTAAAAGGCGTCCCAGTGATTCAGAGTTTTTAGATCTTGATGCAAAAATTGGTAAAAGTGGGATTGAAGAGGTCAAAACTTTACATAGCAATGAACCCACCATTTTGGATTTCAAGGAATTTAATTATGATCATTGTTATTTGATAGATAGTATTTCCTTGTTGCAATCCATGTTAAATTCTCCTCATGCTTATGCTCAAAATAAAGCTTTTACCGAACATATCGTTGATGCTTTAACGCAATCTTATGAAGAAAAACTTGAATTAGAAGTTTCTATTCCTAGAAACTTTATGATGAGTGGGAACCTACTATTAAAATTAAAATTAAAGATCATGAATGCTATGCTTTATGTGATTTGGGTGCTAGTGCTTCCACGATTCCAAAAACTTTGTGAGATGTGTTAGGTTTCCGTGAATTTGATGATTGTTCTTTAAATTTGCATCTTGCGGATTCCACTATTAACAAACCTATGGGAAGGATTAATGGTGTTCTTATTGTTGCAAATAGGAATTATCTGCCCGTATATTTCATTGTTCATGATATAGATTGCAATCCTACTTGTCCTATTATTCTTGGTAGACCTTTCCTTAGAACGATTGGTGCAATTATTGATATGAAAGAAGGAAATATTATATTCCAATTTCCATTAAGGAAAGGCATGGCATACTTTTCCTAGGAAGAAAATTAAATTACCTTATGAATCTATTTTGAGAGGCACTTATGGATTGCATACCAAAGATGATAATACCTAGATCTATTCTTGTTTTTATGCCTAGCTAGGGGCGTTAAACGATAGCGCTTGTTGGGAGGCAACCCAATTTTACTTTTGTTTATTGTTTTTTGTTCCTGTTTAGTAATAAATAATTCATCATGATACTTATATGATTGTGTTTTTTATGTTTTAATTAGTGTTTGTGCCAAGTAAAGACTTTAGAATCTTCTTGGATGATTGTTGTTTGATCTTGCTGAAAAAAAACAGAAAGTATGCACTCACGGGAATAATTTTCAATTTTTACCAGAGAGTGATAAAATACCAATTCTAATTGCAGTAGATGAACATACAAATTATTTAGGACAGCCTAATTTCTCAGGATTTTGGGAGTTACAGAACTATTTGAAACTTACATATTACTACAAACTGTTATGTTTTGACAGATTCTGTTTTCGTGTGTTGTTTGCTTATTTTGATGAATCTATGGCTAGTATCGGGGGGTATGAACCATAGAGAAGTTGGAATACAGTAGGTTTAACACAAATATAAATAAAGAATGAGTTCATTACAGTACCTTAAAGTGGTGATTTGTTTTCTTATACTAACGGAGCTCATGAGATTTTCTGTTGAGTTTTGTGTTGTGAAGTTTTCAAGTTTTTGGGTAAATATTTGATGGATTTTGGAACAAGGAGTGGCAAGAGCCTAAGCTTGGGGATGCCCAAGGCACCCCAAGGTAAATTCAAGGACAACCAAAATCCTAAGCTTGGGGGTGCCCCGGAAGGCATCCCCTCTTCCGTCTTCGTCCATCGGTAACTTTACTTGAGGCTATATTTTTATTCACCACATGATATGTGTTTTGCTTGGAGCGTCTTGTATGTTTTGTGTCTTTGCTTTTTAGTTTACCACAATCATCCTTGCTGTACACACCTTTTGGATAGACACGCATGAATCGGAATGTAACACCCACAATGCGGCTATATCTCCCACGTGTCGGGGCACGACTTAGAGGCATAGCCGCATGGTAGGCATGTCGCAAGAGGGGTAATCTTTACACATACCATGTACTAAATAAGAAAGGGATAAAGAGTCGGCTTACAATCGCCACTTCACACAATACATGAATAGTTCATACATCATCCAGAATAGAATCAAGGTTCGACTACGGAACCAAAACAAAAGAAGACAACCCCAAATGCTAGATCCCCGATCGTCCCAACTGGGCACCACTACTGATCAACAGGAAACGAAACAAAACAACGATCAAGATCTTCATCGAGCTCCCACTTGAGTTGGGTTGCGTCACCTGCACTGGTATCATCGGCACCTGCAACTGTTTGGAAGTATATGTGAGTCACGCGGACTCAGCCATCTCACACCCGCGAGATCAAGACTATTTAAGCTTATGGGTAGGAAAAAGGGTAGTAAGGTGCAGCTGCAGTAAGCACTAAGCATATATGGTGGCTAACTTAGGCAAATAAGAGCGAGAAGAGAAGCAACGCAACGGTCGTGAACTAGAAGTGATCAAGAAGTGATCCTAAAACTACTTACGTTCAAGCATAACACAAGAACCATGTTCACTTCCCGGACTCCGCCGAGAAGAGACCATCACGGCTACACACGCGGTTGATGAATTTTAATTAAGTTAAGTTTCAAGTTCTCTACAACCGGATATTAACAAATTCCCATCTGCCACATAACCGAGGGCACGGCTTTCGAAAGTTCGAAACCCTGCAGGGGTGTCCCAACTTAGCCCATCACAACCTTTCACGGTCAACGAAGGATATTCCTTCTCGTGGGAAGCCCCGATCAGTCTCGGAATCCCGGTTACAAGACATTTCGATAATGGTAAAACAAGACCAGCAAAGCCGCCCGGATGTGCCGACAAATCCCGATAGGAGATGCACATATCTCGTTCTCAGGGCACACCGGATGAGCTAGACGTCGGGTTGGCATAGACCCTGGTTGCCCAGGGGGCGCCGGACATCGTCAGGTTGGACCAACACTTAGAGAAGCATTGGCCCAGGGGGGTTAAAATAAAGATGACCCTCGGGCTCCAGAAACCCAAGGGAAAAAGGCTAGGTTGTTAGGCAAATGTAAAACCAAGGTTGGGCCTTGCTGGAGGAGTTTTATTCAAAGCAAACTGTCAAGGGGTTCCCATAACACCCAACCGCGTAAGGAACGCAAAATCAAGGAACATAACACCGGTATGACGGAAACTAGGGTGGCAAGAGTGGAACAAAACACCAGGCATAAGGCCGAGCCTTCCACCCTTTACCAAGTATATAGATGTATTAATTAAAATAAGAGATATTGTGATATCCCAACAATATCCATGTTCCAACATGGAACAAACTTCAACTTCACCTGCAACTAGCAACACTATAAGAGGGGCTAAGCAAAGCGGTAACATAGCCAAACAACGGTTTGCTAGGAAAGGAGGGTTAGAGCCTTCACATGGCAATATGGGAGGCATGACATAGCAAGTGGTAGGTATCGCGGCATAGCAATAGAGCGATCAACTAGCAAGCAAAGATAGAAGTGATTTGAGGGCATGGTCATCTTGCCTGAGATCCCGCAAGGAAGAAGAACGAGTCCGTGAAGAAGACAAACGGACGTAGTCGAATGGATCCTCACAAACGCACGTTATCGGAACTAACCCGAAGAAGCAACACCGGAAAGAAGCAAACAACATAGTAAACAACCATCACATAATCATGGCATGATGCACAACCAAGGATGATGCATGTCCCGTTTAATGAGGCATGGCATGGCAAAGTGCACAAACAAAACTACAAATTAAGTGGAGCTCAATATGCAACGAGTTGCATATTGATGGAACACCACATGACTTATTTAGTTCTCTCTCGTTTATGTACCCAACAATATTAAATGTTGTTAAAGATGGCAAAAGGTGAATCATATGAAAACTACCTATCTAGGCAAGTTTAAATGAGCCCGGAACAATAAGCAACAAGTCCAGAGAAATCCTCATGAGCATATTATGGATTTAGTACTGTTCTGCACTAAACATAATTTTAGAGTTGTTAAACATGCAAGAAGAGTGCACCATGTTGAACTAGGCATTTTTCTACCCCATTTACATATAAATTTTATTAAGTTTGGAGCTACGGTTATTAAGTTATGAAATAAAGCATTTTAGCATGGCAAGAGGCAAAATATAAGCAAACATCATTTTAAACATTTTTAACATGGATGAAAGTTGCAAATTATTGATCTACACAAAATTCTAAGCATTTTACATATAAAGTTTATTAGGTTCTGATGCACGGGTGAAAAGTTGTTATATGCATGATGTTGGAGGGCTTTTCTGTAAAACCGAAGTCTCTGGAAAATAGGAAAAACGTTCTAAGGAAAAAAACATGAAATAGACCGAAACAGAGGCCGGCCCAACATTGCACAGGGGCGGGGGATGCTCACCAGGCCTCATGGGCCGGACTGTGGAGGAAGGAGTTGGGCCGTGGATCTGGGCAGGGAGCGGGGCCCATCCAGGGAGGTGGCGGCGCTCGCTATCTCCTACGCACAGGAGGTCGATCGAGGCCATGGTGAGGCCGGCGACGGGGAGGCCGGGACTGGCTCCGGAGATGGACGCAGGGGACGGATCTGGGCGTGGGCGGCTCGATCCGATGGAGGGAAGCGCCGGAGGAGGTCGGTGGAGGCGGATCCGGCCGGTGCTTTGCCGGATCCGGACAACGGCGACGGTTGGCGGGACTCCAAGTGCGGCGGCGGAGCTTCCATGGCAGAGAGAGGGAGAAAGGTTAGAGAGAAAAACGAAGGAGGCAGGAGAAGGAAGGAGCACGGCGGCGGCGACCTATGGGGCGCCGGCAACAAGGCGGAGCACAACGGCGGCGAGGATCCGGTGAAGACGACGACCGACGACGAGGTTGGGGCGGCGCTGGAGTAGGTAGCGTGGTTCGGGAGCTCGGGGAGGAGCCAGGGGAACGGCGGTGGAGCGCTCGGGCCCCGATGGGCTTCCCAAGGCCTGATCAGGGTCCTGGCGGGCCCGTGGGCTTCGCGGCGGCGCGGGGAGAATAGGGGG
>NC_041388.1:152534236-152572199 GCF_002162155.2 Triticum dicoccoides
GGGGCTAGAGGTAGGGGGAGGGCTAGGGATGCCCAAAAATGGCAAGGGGACTGTTTACATAGGGTAGGGGTTAGGGTTTGGTGGGTTTGAGGCCGTTTCTGGACCCTCCGACCGCAACTGAACGGTTCCCGGTCAGAGGGGGGTTAGGTGAGCTACAGGCGGGCTGTGCAGAGTGCGATGGTTGAGAGGAGAGAAGATAAAGCAGCCCGTCAACGGTTTCCGGAGACCGAAATCGTTCGACGATAGACCGGCTACTATTGCCGCTATAGTTATCCGTTGGGGCATCAAACGGACTCTGAATGCGTTGAAACTTGGCCGGCGACCTACTAACAACAAAACGACACCGCACGCCAACTCTCATCCCATTCCGAGAACATTTCCTGGCCACTTATAAAATAATATTTCGGACGTGCCGCGGGCGCGTGCAAGTGTGTCTTGGCTCAGAACGGACAACGGACGAAATTGGGGGAATCCGGACGGATGCAAGTTTTGAAAACATGCAGATGCAATGCGGATGATGACATGGCAATAAGCAACACGCAAGAAAAAGACAAGGCAACACCAGCGAATAACTAGAAGACACCTGGCGCATCGATCTCGGGGCGTTACACGGAATTTATTAGAATACTCTTTGCGCTTCACTTATATCTTTTGAGCCAGATGATTTTTCTCTAGTGCTTCACTTATATCTTTTAGAGCACGGTGGTGGTTTTATTTTATAGAAATTATTGATCTCTCATGCTTCACTTATATTATTTTGAGAGTCCTTTAGAACAGCATGGTAATTTGCTTTGGCTATTAAATTAGTCTTAATATGATAGGCATCCAAGATGGGTATAATAAAAACTTTCATATAGAGTGCATTGAATACTATGAGAAGTTCGATACTTGATGATTGTTTTGAGATAAGAAGATGGTAATATTAGATTCATGCTAGTTGAGTAGTTGTGAATTTGAGAAATACTTGTGTTGGAGTTTCCAAGCCCCATAGCATGCACGTATGGTAAACGTTGTGTGACAAATTTGAAGCATGGGGTGTTTCCTTGATTGTCCTCCTTATGAGTGGCAGTCGAGGACGAGCGATGGTCTTTCCTACCAATCTATCCCCCTAGGAGCATGCGTGTAATGCTTGGTTTTGATGACTTGTAGATTTTTGAAATAAGCCTGTGAGTTCTTTATGACAAATGTTGAGTCCATGGATTATAGCACTCTCACCTTCCCATCATTGCTAGCCTCTTCGGTACCGTGCATTGCCCTTTCTCACCTTCAGAGTTGGTGCAAACTTCGCCGGTGCATCCAACCCCTGTGATATGATACGCTCTATCACAAATAAACCTCCTTATATCTTCCTCAAAACAGCCACCATACCTACCTATTATGGCATTTCCATAGCCATTCCGAGATATATTGCCATGCAACTTTCCACCGTTACGTCTATTATGACACGCTTCATCATTGTCATATTGCCTTGCATGATCATGTAGTTGACATCGTATTTGTGGCAAAGCCACCATGCATAATTTCATACATGTCACTCTTGATTCATTGCCCATCCCGGTACATCGCCGGAGGCATTCATATAGAGTCATAGTTTGTTCTATTATCGAGTTGTAATCTTTGAGTTGTAAATAAATAGAAGTGTGATGACCACCATTAATAGAGCATTGTCCCAAAACGAAAAAAGGGGAAGGCCAAATGAAAAAAAAAGAAATGCCAAATAAAAAAAAGGGACAATGCTACTATCCTTTTTCCGCACTTGTGCTTCAAAGTAGCACCATGATCTTCATGACAGAGAGTCTCTTATATTGTCACTTTCATATACTAGTGGGAATTTTTCATTATAGAACTTCGCTTGTATATTCCAACAATGGGCTTCCTAAAATGCCCTGGGTCTTCATGATCAAGCAAGTTCGATGCACACCCACTTAGTTTGTTTTGTTGAGCTTTCATACATTTATAGCTCTAGTGCATCCATTGCATGGCAATCCCTACTCCTCGCATTGACATCAATTAACGGGCATCTCCATAGACTGTTGATTAGCCGCGTCAATGTTAGACTTTCTCCTTTTTTGTCTTCTCCACACAACCCCCATCATTATATTCTATTCCACCCATAGTGCTATGTCCATGGCTCACGCTCATGTATTACGTGAAAGTTGAAAAAAGTTTGAGATTACTAAAGTATGAAGCAATTGCTTGGCTTGTCACCGGGGTTGTGCATGATGAGAGCAGTTTTGTGTGACGAAAATGAAGAATAGCCAAACTATATGATTTTGTAGGGATAAGCTTTCTTTGGCCATGTTATTTTGAGAAGACATAATTGCTTAGCTAGTATGCTTGAAGTATTATTATTTTTATGTCAATATTAATTTTTTGTCTTGAATCTTTCGGATCTGAACATTCATGCCCCAATAAAGGAAATTACATTGAAAATTATGTTAGGTAGCATTCCACATAAAAAATTCTGTTTTTATCATTTACCTACTCGAGGACAAGCATGAATTAAGCTTGGGGATGCTTGATACGTCTCCAACGTATCTATAATTTTTGATTGTTCCATGCTATTATATTATCTGTTTTCGATGTTTAATGGGCTTTACTATGCACTTGTATATTATTTTTGGGACTAACCTATTAACCGAAGGCCCAGTGCAAATTGCTGTTTTTTTGCCTATTTTAGTGTTTCACAGAAAAGGAATATCAAACGGAATCCAAATGGAATGAAACCTTCGCGAGGATCATTTTTGGAACAAACGCAATCCAGGAGACTTGGAGTGGACGTCAAGGAAGTAGCGAGGAAGCCACGAGGCAGGAGGGTGTGCCCAGGGGGGGCCAGGCGTGCCCCCCACCCTCGTGGGCCCCTCGCAGCTCCACCGACCTACTTCTTTCGCCTATATATACTCTTATACCCTAAAACCACCAGGGAGAGCCACGAAACACCTTTTCCACCGCCGCAACCTTCTGTACCCATGAGATCCCATCTTGGGGCCTTTTCTGGCGCTCCGCCGGAGGGGGATTCGATCACAGAGGGCTTCTACATCAACACCATAGTCTCTCCGATGATGTGTGAGTAGTTTACCACAGACCTTCGGGTCCATAGTTATTAGCTAGATGGCTTCTTCTCTCTCTTTGGATCTCAATACAAAGTTCTCCTCGATCTTCTTGGAGATCTATTCGATGTAATTCTTTTTGCGGTGTGTTTATCGAGATCCGATGAATTGTGGATTTATGATCAAGATTATATATGAACAATATTTGATTCGTCTCTGAATTCTTACATGCATGATTTGATATATTTGCAAGTCTCTTCGAATTATCAGTTTGGTTTTGCCTACTAGATTGATCTTTCTTGCAATGGGAGAATTTCTTAAATTTGGTTTCAATCTTGCGGTGTCCTTTCCTAGTGACAGTAGGGCCAGCAAGACACGTATTGTATTGTTGCCATCGAGGGTAAAAAGATGGGGTTTATATCATATTGCTTGGGTTCATCCCTCTACATCATGTCATCTTGCCTAATGTGTTACTCTGTTCTTATGAACTTAATACTCTAGATGCATGCTGGATAGCGGTCGATGTGTGGAGTAATAGTAGTAGATGCAGAATCGTTTCGGTCTACTTGTCACGGACGTGATGCCTATGTTTATGATCGTGCCTAGATATACTCATAACTATGCGCTTTTCTATCAATTGCTCGATAGTAATTTGTTCACCCACCATAGTATTTGCTATCTTGAGAGAACCCACTAGTGAAACCTATGGCCCCCGGGTCTACTTTACATCATATAAGTTTCCAATCTACAATTCTAGTTTACTATTTATTTTGCAATCTTTATTTTCCAATCTATACCAAAAAAATACCAAAAATATTAATCTTATTATCTTTATCAGATCTCACTTTTGCAAGTGGCCGTGAAAGGATTGACAACCCCTTTATCACGTTAGTTGCAAGGTTCTTATTAGTTTGTGCAGGTACTAGGCGACTTGCGTGTAATCTACTACTGAATTGATACCTTGGTTCTCAAAAACTGAGGGAAATACTTATGCTACTTTGCTGCATCACCCTTTCCTCTTCAAGGAAAAACCAACGCATGCTCAAGAGGTAGCAATCCTCGAGGAGCGGGGTGTTGATCTGATGGTCGTGCCACAGCGCTAACGCCACCCTCGGCACACTAAAACCGGCCGTGTCTAGTGCTGGAGCTGCTCCACGTTGCTAGCCCCCACGACCGACATGAATGGTTGCCGGTGGCGAGGAGGTCATGGGCCAAGTCCTCCATTGGACTAGTCTGCACCACGTCGTCCCGACAGGTGTGCCCCACATGTCGGTTTCCCTATTTTCTCGGCCATATTCGAGCGTCACTGCTCCGCGTTGCGCATTAGGCACAAAACAGTTGGTTTTTGTGCCCTGGTTCAAATGTGCTACTGTACCAAGTTGTTACCCTAGCCCCAAATGTGGTGGCTTTGGGTACGGTACCACCCTTTTCCTTTTCAATTAGTGAAGCGTAACACCTGATTAAGTAGACGGATGGTGTGCAAAATGTAGGTGTCCAACTGTTTCAAAGAATAATTGAGGTGTGCTCGGTCCATGCCCACATCTAGGGGTCCAACTTACCATGTTCCAGCAGTAGTAACTATACTAGTCCCTGCGTACTCCCTCTGTTTTTATTTACTCCGCATTTTATCTTTTCTCAGAGTCAAACTTTGTTAACTTTGACAAAGTTTATAGACAAAAATAATAACATATACAATAACAAATCAATACCATTAGATTCATTACTGAATATACTTTCACATCATATATATTTGCTATTGTAAATGTTCATATATCTACTCTTACTAGAAAGATGCCCGTGTGTTGCACGTAACATCAAGATGCATTTGTGTGACTAGTTTATCTTGTGAGAGAAAAGGATGAACGAGGGAAGGCCTTATTTGCAAATGTGGAGAGGTGTGTGGGTACCTTTTTGCAAAATTTCCATAGTTTCCTTCCTATCCATCAGGTATAAATCGGACGGCCTATATTGCAGGATGGCGGGCACACCATCATCACCAACTCTTTTTTTTATAAGAGGCTGTCCGATTTATATCTGACGGATAGGAAGGAAACTATGGCAATTTTGAAAGAAGATACCCACACCCCTCTCCACATTTGCAAATAAGGGCTTCCCTCATTCATCCTTTTCTCCCACAAGATAAACTAGTCATACAAATGCATCTTGATGTTCCGTGCAACGCATGGGCATCTTGCTAGTGTAGCTAAAAAGCAGAGTTGGTGATGATGGTGTGCCTGCCATCCTGCAATATAGGCCATCCGATCTATATCTAACGGATAGTAAGGAAAGTATGACAATTTACCCACACTGCTCTCCACATTTGCAGATAAGGCCTTCCCTCGTTCATCCTTTTCTCCCACAAGATCTTGATGTTCCGTGCAAGGCACGATCATCTTGCTAGTTTTCTATAAATTTGGTCAAATTTTATGAAGTTTGACTTTAGTCAAACCTAATATGCAGAGTAAATAAAAACAGAGGCAGTATTTTACTCCGTGACCAGACGGAAGGGAAAACGAGACAACTTATTGTTTATTTGAGTCGTTCAGGTATAATCATGCGGTGTTGCTTATTTCTCATTCCTCTCCAACACCCTTCTCCATCGATCATGTCGCCCTCCGGTCGAGTCCATCCTCCCGCATGCCTCATTTGAACATTCCGCCGAGTATTATTCGCATGTGGGCCTAGACCATGCTTGTATTTCCAATGTTGTAACTTGTCTAAAGTGCATACAAACAAATGGTGCACTTAAAGTTTTACTTTGCCTCCACTACGTGTCTCTTCCCGTCGTAGTTCTGACATCCCATTCGGTTCATGCCACGACACATCTTGATGAGATCGATTGATATTGAGAGATCAATTGCGTTACGTGCAAGGAAATAAAGGTTTGATCTATTTCTATGATATAAATGACCCGCAGGGGGGGGTCTGTGGGGATCAGAGGGAGTATATTTTACGTTCATAAGCGAAACAAACGTATTGTACCAACCCTAGTCCTCTTTCAATCGATCTCTGTACTCCGAGATGAAATCGATTGAAAACAAGTGGGTGCATGTGTGATACCTAAGGCGGATTCAAAATTTTGAACTGGTGATCATAGCATCCGCAAATCATATATAAAGGGTATTCAATGTTCGTTTCACTTTCGAACATACAATATACTCCCTCCGATCCTTTCCAGTTTACATATAAGTTTTATGTGTAGTCAATGTATCTCTACTTTGATCAAACTTGCAGAAAATAGTATCAACATTCAACAACACTCAATCAGTATTGTTAGATTCGTACGTACTCCTAGATTTGTATTTAAACAGAGATGGTTTCCAATTTGTTTTCAACCACGTGAATGTGCTTGTTCTCGCGCATGCTCTTCCTACTAGGATTTCGCCACATATAGCCAGTCCAATAGTAACTTTTTTAAGCTCCCTGTCCAATAGTACTAGTGGAGTACTGACAACATCTGTAGTAGAGTACGCAGTGCTCATTGTACTCCCTCCTTCCATTTATATAGGGCCTAAGAGCAAGTCTAATAAGGCCTAGTCGGCAGGCTATAAGACTTGTCGTGTCATTAAAATCCTACTTGGAGGAGTGAGAATAGAGGAGAGAGAGTGACGCAGGCTCTTATTCTACAGCCCCGCTATAACACATAGATAAAGAAAAAATAGTATGCATGCAACTCTCTTCCAATTATATACCTTGCTCATGCAAATATTAAATGCTCCATTCTAAGAGCCAACTTACATGGCACTTTTGCCTATGTGGAGGACAGAGATGTGAAAAAGTAAGGGGAGTGAGCTCTCATGCAAGAGCCTAGCTATATACGCATTCCTAGATAAATACAATAAATATGAAGAAAGAGATAGAGAGGAGATGGGAAAAAGTACTAATACAATAGCCAACCTTATTTTTTGTGGGAAATAGCCAACCTTATAGCCCACACTATTGTATGAGTGCATATAGATGATGGCTATAAATGACATGGCAGTTCCTTATAGCCATCGGCTGGCTATATTGTTAACCATGCTCTAATGCGTTTTTCAAAACCGCCTTTGACTATTGACAGATTAATAGTACATTAGATGTATAATGTGAAAATTATATCATTGGAAGCTCCTTTCACATACGAATTTCACCATATGCTTTGTGTAAGTTGCATGTCATATATTATTACTCCAACATTTGGTCAAAGGTAGCCTCGAAAAACGTATTAGGACCTGTAGATGGAAGGAGGGAGTAGTAGTTGTCAGTGTCAAAACCGGCGGATCTCGGGTAGGGGGTCCCGAACTGTGCGTCTAGGATCGATGGTAACAAGAGACGGGGGACACGATGTTTACCTAGGTTCAGGTCCTCTCTATGGAGGTAATACCGTACTTCCTGCTTGATTGATCTTAATGAATATGAGTATTACAAGAGTTGATCTACCACGAGATCGTAATGGCTAAACCCTAGAAGTCTAGCCTATCAATATGGTAATGAGTATATGTGGTGTCCTTTCCAAACTATCCCCTTCGGTTTGTATAGACACCGAGGGGATCTAGGGTTTACATGGAGTCGGTTACATTAGAAGGAATCTTCGATCGCCAAGCTTGCCTTCCACGCCAATTAGAGTCCAATCCGGACACGGTGAAGTCTTCGGCCTTCATGTCTTCACAGCCCATCAATCTGACCTATGGATAACAGGCCGGACGCCCGAGGACCCCTTAGTCCAGGACTCCCTCAGTAGCCCCTGAACCTGGCTTTCAATGACGAGGAGTCCAGCATGCAGATTGTCTTCGGAATTGCAAGGCAGGTTCCCCTTTCTCTGAAGTCCAAGATAGTCTTCGGATGCAATGATAGTATCCTGACCTGTTATGCACACCATACACAACCGCAGAGAGAATATAATATTTGCACGAATCTAATATGTTGACAGGTTTTTCCAACACAACATCACGTCTGTCCAGTTATAATTTCGAACCGTTTTTCTTCTGCCATTCCATGCTTCGAGACGCGGTTGCTATCGACACGTCTTGTCAAAACAGAGATCGTGTCCCCTTATTGCGGGATTCTCATCAATGCGGGCATGGGTAACTCAACCGTGTCATTTATACAGCCCTAGGGAACAGGTGAATCCTAAGGCGAGTGAGGAGGCGTTTAATATTTGCTGCCTTTATAAAGGGATAAGGATGCCCTCTTCCTCTCCTCACGCTCTCTCTCTTTATCTCCGCCTTTCCGATCTCAAGCTCCAGCGCCCAAGTTCTCATCTCCTTTCCACTCGAGCAACCATGCTCAGATCTGGTGGTCAGGGCATGTGGATGGTCTCCTTTGTCTAGGAGGAGGACATTACTAAGCTCCGGGCGGCCGGATATTTGGCAAAGGAGATCGCCCATCGTCTGCCAGCCGAGGGACAAGTCGTCCCCACGTCGGAGCCCACAGAGAGGGTAGTATTCATCCCCCATTTCTTCCGCGGGCTAGGGTTTCCACTCCACCCTTTGGTCCACGGGCTGATGTACTATTACGGGATAGATTTCCATGATCTGTCCCCCAAATTCCTTCCTCAACATCTCGGCATTTATCGTCGTGTGCGAAGCCTTCCTCCGCATCCATCACCACTTCGGGTTGTGGCTCAAAGTCTTCAATGTGAAGCCGAAGGTGGTGGATGGCCAGCACGCGGAGTGTGGAGGGACCATGGTGAGCAAGCTATCCAACGTATCCTGGCCGAAAGGCACCTTAGTGGAGACAGTAAAGGAATGGTAGAAGCAGTGGTTCTACATCACAGAACCTCGCGGCACCAACTGGGCTACAGCTGCCGAATTCTGCTCCAGTGCTCCCATGCGACTGACCACCTGGGTCGAGAAGAGTCTGGACTGGTGTTCACCTGACGAGCTGATAGCGCTGCAGACGCGTGTTCAAAGCATGGTGACCAAGGACGTCAAGCTCGTTGACGTTATCCAGGTGATATTGGTCCGCCGGATTCTTCCGTGCCAGCGTCGAAGCCTCCCTTTATGGGAGTTCAATTCGAAGAAGCACTGGAACCTGAAAAGGCTCTTCGATACTTCTCACGAAGGGGCCTGGAAGTTGCTCTTTAAGGGCAACGAGAAGCCACCGGCCACAGACTCATACCGTGGTCACAATTGTAACCGCTCCGTCAGCGAGGTATGTTACTTTTGACGTGTTCCCGACTCAAATGTTTCCAGGATGATGTCTGAGATCTTCATATTGTTCCCTCGGGACTGGGTGGAGAGGGCGAAGCGGATCCAGTGTCCGGCTCTGTTGCCCGAAGAACCAACCATCCCGCGCCTGGCGAAGATGCTGGTGCCGGCGCCATATACGGCGCCGGAGAAGAAGGCCAAGAAGAAGGCCAAGGGGGCCAAGAGTGGCCCCTGTCGCAAGGGCACTTCGGATGCGACGTCTGAAGACGACGAGGCCCATTCCTCTGTCACTGAGGACAACAACGAGGAAGAGGAGGAGGAGGAGGAAAACAACCCTCCTCTCGAGGAGAAGAAGAAGAAGAAGAGGGTCGCCTCAGCATATCTGGAGGCGAAAGCGCCCAAAAAGGGGAAGGTTGCCCCAGCGGTCGACACCGCGTGGGACGTTGACAGTAGCCCGGAACGTCGCCCCCGTACTAGGCCCCAGGCCGCATCGTAAGTGACATGGCTTATTTATGCGCACATCCATCCCTTTCTTTTTATTATTCTAACATGGTTAATCCACACTATTGCAGTCCGGCCCGTGACCTTATCCAGCGATCCTCATCTGGAGGTTCGTTGGCTCCGTCGGAGATGGCGAGCATGTCGCCACCGCCTGCTTACTCCCCCGGGGCCAGGGACGACACCGAAGTGTTATCCCGGAGGACTGCTCCGAAGGGAGGAGCCCAGGACGTTGTCCAGGAGGCGCCACAAGTCGGGACCTCCACTGTCGGACATATGGGGGAGTCAATCCCCATGGAGACTGGCAAAGAGGGTTGTATCCAGCTCGGCCCTCAGCCGAATACGATTCCGGAGATCAATATGGCTTCGGAGTCGGGCGAGCAGCCCCCTTTGAAGGAGGGGGGTGCGACACCTCCACCGGTGGCTCCTGTCCATCCAGGAGCCCCAGATGACCTGATGGGGGCGCTACAAAGCGCCTCCGTCATGGACGAGCATCATATCCTTATGGGTGCGGTGATCGAGAAGGTTCAGTTCGCCAAGAGCGGACTGAATGAAGCCTGCAGGAGCCTGTTAACTGGTTTCGAGGTAAGAAAGAGAAAAACCCCGTATAGTCTGTATCCCCTGAGACGTTGTCCGGTGTTCGGCGAGGAGAACTGGACAGGGGATCAATCCTTAATTATAAGAGGTTGACTAAATATGTATCGATAAGCAGGCATCCCTGTTGGCCGCGACCTTGCATGCTGCCGAGGTCTCCGAACTGAAGCGGAGGCTAGAGTGGACCGAGAACGAGCTCGGCGAGGTTAAGGTTCAGCTCCAGGAGAAGCAAGGTGAGGAATGACTTGTTGTATGTTCGGGAAAGGATAAGCGCTGTATATTGACAGCAGTATTGTGATATGTGCAGAATCCGCGACCGAGGTCGGGGCCCTAAGGAAGGCCCTGGGTGAGGCCGAGGAGCAGGCTGTGCAGCAGCAAGTCGCCCGTAAGAAGCTAAAGGCCTGGGTCAAAGAAGTCCACCAGGAGCTCCAGGATGCGGTGAAAAAATGTGAGGCCTTGGAGCATGATGCGTCGGTTCGAGGGACCGAACTCGCCAAGGCTCGGCAGAGCATGGAGACCGCACGGAATGAGGCCCAGGCCGCCCTCCAAGAGATCCAGGAGGCCAAGAAGATCACAGCGGGTGCATTTAAGATGCAAAGCAAGTATGCAGAGAAGCAATACCTTTTACTAACCCGGGTTAGGAGTTCCCTAGGGGCTTTTGCGGATTTGCCACGTAGTGTATCAGATGTCGTGGAGTTTTATCGAGCCGAAGGAGGGGGTTCTTTAGAGAGGCTCTTCTGGTCGCAGTATGCGGCACCAGAGCATCCCGTGTCCTTCACCGATCAGCTGAAACAGCTGGTGGAGCTGCAAAGGGTGGCCTAACTAGCCATTAAGGATTTGTTAATCCGGCTGTGGCCAGCCGAAGCTATGCCTAGCAGCTACTTCAGACTCGTGAGGCGGATGGTGAACGCCTGTCCTCAGTTGGACGTTATCAAGCGCTCCGTCTGTATTGAGGATGCCCGTATGGCCTTCGCTCGCTGCAAGATGTGGTGGGCGAAGATGAACGCTGTTGAAGTCACCAGCGGGCCGCCGGAGGGCAAGGAGCACCGCACACCTGAGCGATATTTCGAGGATGTCGTAGAAGGGTCTCGACTTGTAGCGACGCAATGTTCGCAGGACATTGTATTTGAATAAATGTATTCATGTTTTCCTTTGACTTGTATTATGGGAACAAAGCCAGTTTTTGTAACGTAATTTTATTATGCTTTGAATTGTTTCCTCCTGTACGACTGTGTTGTGTGTAATCTGAGGGTTGGCCAGTTGTCAGCTTCTGCCCTCACGTAGATAGTACGGAGGTGTTCGGGATGGAATCTAAACAATCTTGATCCAATTACATGGTCCTTGAAGGAGTTGTTTAGAGCAACGAACAAGGCAATCCGACTTTATAGCTTTAACGCCCTCACTTAACCATATGAGTTTTATAATAAAGCATGGGTGCAGCCCCTGGTTTAAGCCAAAGTACTGTCAGCATCTGATCAGGAAGTGCTGATCTCTCGCGTAACACGGAAAAAATCTCCAACGATTTGTAACCCTCGAGTAGCTGACCGGCTCTCGCCACATCATGACAGTCAGTTCTCGGCTTTCTCCACTGAGGTGCTCGTTTGGTCAAAGCCAGGGCATAATTGTAGTAGTTCTCCCTTTACTACCCTAGTCGATGGAGCGGAACGTAGGGTAGCAAGCACAGGAGCCGGGCAACCCAACTATTGACCAAAGACATGATTCGGAGCCAATGCATATAATGCTAAACTCGGGGTGCCGAACTTATATAAGAAGTGTTCGGACTGTGCTGCCGCATTGTGGGGCGACAGGTATCCCCTGGCGAATATTAAACGTAAAAGAGTGTCGATGCAGCAAATAAGCAGATCGAAATAAAAATGAAGTAAGAAGCAAAAACCACAGGAACTGGGCCATGAACCATTTTTATTATAATTGGATGGATACATCAAGGCGTATCTTGTACACATGGTGCGAGAAGTATCCGGCCATTTAACATGCCAGAATCAATAGGGCGTAGCGTGCAGGTCCTGAGAAATAAGTATAAGTACCGTCAAGAAGAATGTATAAAGGTTACCCTACACACCTATGTTGCTTGCCTCCGTTGTATTTCAGTCCTGCTAAAGGACTTGACATCAGCCTCGCGAAAAAAGGTGCCTGAAACAAGAAAAACAAGTAAAAGTATGTGTGTTCAGGATCGGTCTGGCTGAATTGTAGGCCCCGTGTTATCTCGTGCCTCCATCGATGTCCATGGAATTTTGCATGTGTAATTGTGTACGTGTCGTAAGAATGCCACTACCTTATTAGGGCTGGGACGGAGGCCGAATTGCTAGTCGAGCTCTTGACGAACCGTGTTGTCCTGTTGCAGTGTAGTCCAAACCCACTTGATGGTGTCCAGGGGATCGGTAGCTGGATTATAATGCTGCTTGAGAAGGCCGCCCTGTACTTCTGCTACTAGGGCGACGGTTTGCTCCTCTGTTCGAAGGGAGCATTCCGTATTGCCATTGACTGTTATGACGCCGCGTGGGCCGGGCATCTTGAGCTTGAGATAAACATAGTGTCGCACTGTGTTAAATCTAGCAAACGCGGTTCGTCCGAGCAGTGCGTGGTAGCCGCTGCGGAAAGGGACGATATCAAAGATTAACTCTTCGCTTCGGAAGTTGTCCGGAGAACCGAAGACCACCTCCAGCGTGATTGAGCCCGTACAGCGGGCCTCTACACCTGGTATGACTCCTTTAAAGATAGTCTTTGTTGGTTTGATTCGTGAGGGATTAATGCCCATCTTCCGTACTTTATCCTGGTATAGAAGGTTGAGGCTGCTTTCACCATCCATCAGGACTCGTGTTAGGTGGAATCCGTCGATGATTGGGTCAAGGACCAGTGCGGCCGAACCGCCATGGCGGATACTAGTCAGATGATCTCGTCGATCGAAGGTGATCGGAAACGATGACCATGGATTAAATTTTGGGTGACTGGCTCTACCGGTAGACATCCCTGAGTGCTCGTTTGCGCTCCTTTCTGGGGATGTGCATGGCGTATATCATGTTCACCGTTTTGACTTGGGGGGGGGATTTCTTCTGTCCCCCGGTGTTCGGTTGCCGGGAATCTTCGTCCTCGTCCTCACTTTGTGATCCCTTTTCTTTGTTTTCGGCATTTAACTTTCTAGCCTGCTTGAGGACCCAACAATCCATGTTGGTATGATTGGCTTGCTTACCCGGGGTGCCATGAATTTGGCACGGACAGTCGAGTATGTGGTCCGGGATAGAAGGTCCTTCGTTGTTTTTTTGTAGGGTTTTTTCCGTTGGCCGGACTTGGAGCCACTGAATCCGGTGTTGACTGTGGTGTCCTCGGTGTTGTCGCCATTGCTTCTGCGTTTGTGTTTATTACACCAGAGCCTGCCGGTGCTGTTCTTGGCGTCTGTGGGGCCTGCCTCGCTGGCTGTGTTTTTGCTATGAGCCAGCCAGCTGTCCTCGCCTGGGAAAAAGTGGGTCATGAGTGTCGTAAGGGCTACCATTGACTTCGGCTTTTCTTGTCCGAGGTGGCGTGCTAGACATTTGTCACGGATGCTGTGTTTGAAGGCTGCTAGGGCCTCGGCATCTGGACAGTCGATGATCTGGTTCTTTTTGGTTAGAAACCTAGTCCAAAATTTTCTGGCTGATTCTCCGGGTTGTTGAACTATGTGGCTTAGGTCATCAGCATCTGGTGGCCGGACATAAGTTCCTTGGAAGTTGTCGAAGAAAGCCTCTTCCAAGTCCTCCCAGCCGCCGATGGAGTTCTCAGGCAGGCTATTTAACCAGTGCCGAGCTGGTCCTTTGAGCTTTAATGGGAGGTATTTGATGGCGTGGAGGTCGTCTCCTCGGGCCATGTGGATGTGGAGAATGAAATCCTCGATTAATACTGTAGGATCAGTTGTGCCGTCATATGATTCGATATTGACGGGCTTGAACCCATCGGGGAATTCATGATCCAATACTTCAACTATGAAGAAGAGCGGGTGTGCGGCACCTCTATACCGGGCCGCATCATGGCGGAGCTCTGATGGAGTCTGTCTACGGCATTCGGCCCGAGCGTGGTTAGGTTTGTCACATCCAAATAGGTAGCCATCGTCGTGCTTTGGGGCACGTCCTCACGATCCGTAGATCAATCTTGTGTGTCCTGCTCTACTGTCCAGAGTCTTTCAGAGGTCGTACATATGACTCCGGACTCTTCCGTCCCTATTTTAGCGGGGTGGTGGGGCGTTCTGCTGTTCGGCCCGAGTTGCCGCTTTATCCCGACCGCAGGGTGGCTGTTCAGCCGCTCTGCCCCGATCACGTGGTGGTCGGTCCGCACTACGCGAGGGAGATATGTGCTCCGGCGCCTCCTCGTCGAATTGAGGTAGCGGTCTGCGTTTCGGATAGCTCTTGGTTGGGTGGTTGAGGCCGTATTCCTTGGCTATCAGGACATCAGTCCATCTGTCGACGAGCAGGTCTTGTTCAGCTTGAAGCTGTTGTTGTTTCTTTTTCAGGCTCCTTGAAGTGGCTATGACCTGAAGCTTAAAGCGCTCCTTTTCAAGAGGATCCTCAGGAACGATGAAGTCTTCATTTCCAAGGCTTGTCTCCTTCTCGGAGGGTGGACGGTAACTACCATCCTCTGAGTCATCTTCTATGGCATGTTTGTCAGGGTTGTCTTGCCTGCTGTCGTGTTCCTGTTCGGATGTAGCCCCAACAGGGTCTTCATTGTTTTCAGCGTCGCCCGGAGTACTATTTTCTCCGGTGCCAGTGTTGCCGTCCTTTGAGCGGCGGGGCTTGGGGCGGCGCTTGGGCCGCCGGTGCTTGGACTGTGTCTCGGAGTTTTTATTCGCATCTAGCTCTTCTTTGTCGTCGCCAGATCCTTTAGGTGTATCAACCATGTGCACGTCATATGAAGAGGTAGCCGTCCAACGTCCAGTGAATGGCGGGTCTTGGCCATGCTCCTTGTCGGCATCGTCGTCCATACCATCGATGTCTTCGGAGCCATAGTCAAGCACGTTGGTTAAGTCATCGACGGTGGCTATGAAGTGGGTGGCGGGTGGGAAGCAAGATTCCTCATCATCCGTCTCTAGCTCGAACACGGACATAGTTCGGCTATGAGTCCTTCTCCAAGGACAAATTCTTTAAAGATTTTAGCACGTAACCCAAAGGCGAGTGCTGGAAAACGTCAGTGGCGCTGAACTTGAAGATCGATAACTGATCTAGCTTGGTGTACGCGGGCGTACACAATCCGGAAATTATAACTGGAGACGAGTCCGAAGTTCCGTTAAAGCGAATATTGCAGGGCGTCGAGTCCATGTGTGTCTCCAACACCGCGGACTCTGAGGCCTCGGATGGCTCGATTTGCTTTGGCTCTAAGGTCGTTGCAGCCGTAGGAACCATCTCCTGGGTGTGATCCGATGACAGATTTAAGTCACGTTCATCGGGATGAGGGCGAGCGATCGCCGCATGCTCAAATCCCTCGAAGAACGAGTCTCCACGGATATCCGTGACGTAGTTCAAGTTTCCGAATCCGACCTGGTGGCCAGGGGCATAGTTGTCGATCTTCTCCAGATGGCCAAGTGAGTTGGCCCGCAGTATGAAGCCGCCAAACACGAAGATCTGTCCGGGGGGAAAGTTCCTCCTTGGACAGCGTCATTATTGATGATTGAAGGGGCCATCGAACCTTTTGTCAACGGCCCAGTGGAACTCTCAATGAAAGCACCAATGTTGATGTGAAAACCGGTGGATCTCGGGTAGGGGGTCCCGAACTGTGCATCTAGGATCGATGGTAACAGGAGACGGGGGACATGATGTTTACCCAGGTTCGGGCCCTCTCTATGGAGGTAATACCCTACTTCCTTCTTGATTGATCTTGATGAATATGAGTATTACAAGAGTAGATCTACCACGAGATCGTAATGGCTAAACCCTAGAAGTCTAGCCTATGAATATGGTAATGAGTATATGTGGTGTCCTTTTCGGACAATCCCCTTCGGTTTATATAGACACCAAGGGGATCTAGGGTTTACATGGAGTCGGTTACATAAGAAGGAATCTTCGGTCGCCAAGCTTGCCTTCCACGCCAAGTAGAGTTCAATCCGGACGCTGTGCAGTCTTCGGCCTTCATGTCTTCATAGCCCATCAGTCCGTCCCATGGATAACAGGCCAGACGCCCGATGACCCCTTAGTCCAAGACTCCCTCAGTAGTGGAAGTGGATCCTCTGACGTAGGTATCCCTACCTTAACCTCCCTTTCATTCACTTACTAGCGGACCCCATGCTTGCTAGGCCCCGCATGTCAGTTACTCAATGGGTTCGGCCACGTCAGGGGATCCTCATCCGTAGTATACTCCCTCTGTTTTTATTTACTCCGCATAAAATGGAGGGAGTGGTAGTATAAAGGGCGCGGGAAGGGGAGGGTGAGGGACGTAGGTTTGCTCTCAACTGCGGTCCCATAAGCGAGCGAAAACGCAAGACAAAGCACGTTCCATTCGGTGAGCGACGTGGATGGTCCAGTGTGCCGGGGTGCAACGCGAATGCGACAAGAGCGATGCACAGTCAAAACCGATTGACCAGTCATCACTGGGACCACTATTCACACCAGAACCTTCGCTGCTCGGCCTACGCTAGCCACTGCCCCAAAACCACACCTCCTCTCTAGCCCATTCCCCCACCTTTCGATCCCCTATCCCGCATCAAGCGTCCCTTAGTTCGCCGGAAAGCCATGGTGCGCCGCAAGATCACGTACTACAAGATGCTGACACTGGAGCGCCACGTAGAAATTGCAGCGGCGGTCGGCGCCACAGACCTCAGTTCCCAAGCTCGCTTTGCGGCAGGCCAATCCCCGAGTTCTCTAGAGCCAAGCTACGAGGAGGAGGAAGCCGATCCAATGTTCATGGCAGAGGTCTCGGCGCATAATGCTCCTGATGGGTATGAGATGATGGACGTTGACTTCGTGCCGGCGTCTGGGTCCCCCATGGTGCAGGCGGACCAACGGTTCAACCTGGCGATACTAAAGGAGGACCGGGAGGCAGAGGCTCAACTCAACGCAGAGCGTGCACATGCCGCTGCCATCGAGGCTCTCCTGCAAGCGGAACCAGATGTCGTGGATGTGAACCGGGCGACGGAGGCTCAACTCGAAGCGGAGCGCGCAGATGCCGCTGCCATCGAGGCCCTCCTGCAGGCAGAACCGGACATCCTGGACTTGAATCGGGCGGTGCTCTCGTCCGTGCAGAGCGCCCGCACGCTCCGCGTGAACGAGTAGCTGGAGGCCAAGGACAACCACGGTGCGGAGACACACGTCGGCAACAACGGCTGGTTCGCGCCGGCAACCAAAGACGACAAGGTCGTCTCGTTCCACGAGCAGTGATAGTTTTTCTTTATGTTGTTGTTTTTTGGGATCTTTTGTTGTGTAAAAACATATATTGTTATGCAAGTCGCCTGACTTTCACCATTTGGGCCAGTCTACCATTTCAGGCAGTTGGATGAATATCCTGCATTTCCTAACCCTTTTTCCTCACCTCATCTTCCCCAACAGACCACCACACGGGCCGTACGGATCCTCCCCAACATGCAGTTGGATAAACATACTGTATGGACGAAAATTATGTGACAGTGGTAGGATGGCTGAGTTTGGTTTGTTCACATGCGGTAGCACATGTCAGTGAGGGTGCGTTCCCTTGGTTGGGTTTTTGGCGTGTAGGAGCGACTGTGTGAGGGTGCGGTGCGACTGCGGCGTGCAGGAGCGACTATGTGAGGGTGCAGTGCGACCGCGACAGCCATGCACAAGTGTACCTCCTTTTCATTTTGAAAACTTTATGCAAGGTTGGCAAAAATGTGTGGCGAAGTATGGCAATGCAAGGCCTAGACCCAAACAGGATAAAAGTACGTACGTACTAGGAGTACTAGTGTAAAAAAGAAAGGCGGGGTTTTCCTTGGCGGGATTAATCGATACAAATCCTCATTTGACGTGTCAATTAATGCGTATTTTTTCTCCAAAGCCCAAAGAGCTAACCATCTCACTCCTCATCGCTTGATTAATGCAGCGCCATGCAAACCAAGCTTCTCACTTCTGCATGCACGCAAGAGTATATTAATGTGCTTGGTTGCTAGTACGAGGCAAACCACATCAATTTTGCCTTGATTAGTGTTAGTGGCCTTTTGCACTTTGTAATTTTGATATACCGCCCTTGTGTACAAAAAATGGTGGTAGTAACTATTTGACTTCCTTCTCCATTGCGGTGAAGTCGATGATATCTCGAACGTTGTGGTTTGGCGAAGTGCGTTCGACGGAGAACACCATTGAGGGAGACCACGGTAAGTCATTCGCAAGTGCCACCTGCAAGCTGAGACAACTGACTTATTTGCATATAGGAAGTCTGTTGAATCAAAGGACCCGTAAATGTACTAGTACCTCAATAGCGTCGTCCGTCCAGCTTAGTGCACTGAGGTGGTTTCTCAAAGAAGACGATGGAGAAGCGGAGTCAGCAAAGAGTGAAATGATGGTTGTTTCGTCCATGCTTTGTGATTTGATGCCTCACTGCTTTGTGATTTGTGATAGAAGGGACAGGGGACTAGACTCTGTGCTCTATACTATACATGCGTCCAAGCACGGGAGAAAGACGAGAGACATTGCATTTTTCTATTCCTTCAATCAGTCAATCAGGGAGCTTCGGTTCCATCTTTTTGGCTTTGGCAGCACCTTCCACAATGGTTCCCATCGATGACAAAAGCTATTTTCATAGTTGGCTACACATTGTGGATGCCCTTAGCCGTACCACTTGGTTTTCCTCTTGTGTTCTATCTATACAAATCTCAATTTGATCTAAAAAATTATAGAATCAAGATTAGTAAAAAAGAACTAATTTTGCCGCGCGGATGGCGGGGGAGGTTTCTTATTTTTAGAGCACGTTGGCCTGACGGTTTGCTAACATGCAGTCCCACATCTTAGTGCTTTACCAAGCCGATCTGTGTCCCACATGAGGTAGAACAACGACAGAAACAACACGTGCTTAACTTGAAGAAGATGAGGGAGAAGCGGATTCAGCAACGAGTGAAATGATGGTTGCTTCGTCCCTCCAACTTCTTTTTCTAGCATTATTACTTCATCCCTCCAACTTAATTGCAGGAAAGGTGCACCTTTGTGATTTGACGCCTTACTGATCATTACTATGTCGGCGCCATGACTGGGGTGCTTCACCCATGCTGCTCTGCACTGTATTTCCGTATGGCACGTGGACCCAGTACCTTGATGTCCCACATGTCAGCGAAAGGGACTAGAACATTTATGAAAGCAAGCGCTCCACTCTTACGACGGAGGAGGACACGACACAGCGGCCCAGTGAACTGTTACTTGTACTGTCTATAGTACTGTAGTTTTGCTGTTTCGCACGATCCATCGATACAAACCCGATTAAACAGGAAAGGGCGGGATTTTTCCCACACGGTAGATGATACTGGCCATACATTTCAAAGGTAATTTTAATGTATGCAAAATGAATAATTAAGTAACAATATGATATCTAGTATAACTAAAAACACATATGATTTATTGTGTTAGAGTGCAGTAGTAGTGTTGTATTGCATAGTTGTTAGATGTAACATGCGAGAACGTGTAGAGATGTAGTTTTGGAGGGCCTACAGAGAGAAAAGCGTAATACGGTCACCGAACTTCAGAATACGCTCATTACGGTCACTATATATGTTTTGCGGTGATTATACGTCACTTGCTCACCGTTCAGCATCGGATTGCACTCTGTTGACCGGCCAAATAGTCTGCGTGGCACCATGTTGAGTAGTTAAATTGACCACGTTCCTTGTGGGTCCCACCTATCAGTTCACATAGGAAAAAGGTCAGATAAACACAAATTTACGCAGGCGCGGCAATACTCCAAGCCGTGCGCGGGAATCACCTGGTTGTGTATGTGTCTGTCAGGGCCTGATGTGTGCGCATGCACGTGTAGGTTGAGCACTTGAGCGTGAGAGTGTGTGTTTGTCGTGTGGTGTGTGCATGCATTCGTGTGTGTGTGTGTGTGCGTGTGAGTGTTGCATGCATGTGTGGCTGCGTGTGTACGTGTGAGTGTTGCGTGCGTGCGTGGCTGCATGTGTTTGTGTGAGTGTTGTGTGCATGCAGTTCGTGTGCATGCATGCGTGTGTGTATAATCACCACACCAGCTCATGCGTGTTAAAATAGATGGCTCAGCATACCATTACAAGGCCACCTTGTCCGCTGTGCCCGCGGTCATGACTTCGAACCACCGTCCAATAGTTTTTTGTCGTTTGTTTTCATTCTTACTAGCAAGATGCCCCTGTGTTGCACGTAACATCAAGATGCATTTGTATGACTAGTTTATCTTGTGAGAGAAAAGGATGAATGAGGAAAGGCCTTATTTGAAAATGTGGAGAGGTGCATGGCTACCTTTTTGCAAAATTGCCATAGTTTCCTTCCTATCCGTCAGATATAAATCGGACGGCCTATATTGTAGGATGGCAGGTACACCATCATCACCAACTCTGTTTTTTATAAGAGTGTAGAGTAGATACAAGCCAACAGGTGGGCCCAATGGTAGTGAGATAATGTGATGCAGCACTAGAGGTGCCATGTGGAGCGTTTAACTGGTCAACTAGTCGTGTCTTGAGCAAATACAGAGCTGTACAGTGAGCTTGTGACTGAATAATAACCACAAAACATAAATGGTGACCGTAATGAGTGGATTCTGATGTCCAATGTATGTATCGTGCTTTCGCTTCAAATACAATGATCGTCACTGTATGTATTACGGGAGAAAGATGAAACATGCGTGAATGTGTTGGGGGCTTACATTTAGAGGACCTGGAGATAGTTTGTGTGCGTACGTGAAAGGGGCGTAAAGGGGGTCTATGCGATGGAGAGAGAGATGCTCTTCGTTTATCTTTACTATGACTAACTTTATATATAGTATAAAAATATAAAAATTCACAGTGCGGATTAAATATCATTGTGGGCACCATGCAATGCAAATTAATGTTCATACTCCTCCATATAACTTTGTAATGTTGTATATATGTAGAAATTCTAAAATAATTTTTTGGCCACACTTTATTCAAAAGGAATGTTGTATATGAAATAAATGTGAAGACATGGCTTTTTAGATCAATGGGGTACGTGATGTAACATGTGTGAATGTGTAGTTGATGTATTTCGCAGGGCCTAGAGAGGTATGTGTGTGTTACGTATTTGAGAGAGGCATGAATAGAGGGGCCGGCGGGGGGAGGGGGCGTGGGAGAGATAGCACGAGAAATGAGAGAGGTCTAGAGAGACAGAGACGAATATGATGTCATGGCGAGAGATTCCCTTGAGTGTGAATATGTAAGAGGGGAGGGTATAGAGGCACAAGGATACATTTTTTTGTGTGGTGTCTGTGTTGGTATGTGTGGGTGTGAGAAGATAACGAGACCTGGGGGCAGAGGATGTGTCACCACGTGAGGTCCGGTGGGTCGAGGTGAGGCCCTTGGTTCGGTTACGTCCTGCGCCACATTGGTCGGCCCATGACGCATTTAGGGAGACCCATGGATGACTAGTCATACAAGACAAAGATAGAAAAATCGTGAAGGACTCTGTGTCCACTGACAAAGCCGGCTAGGATTTGTAACCCTAGGTCCTCAGACTAAGTTAACCCCTTATCTCTGATATTACTATTCATCCAACCTAACTTTAAGTGGCATCCTACAGAATGCTTTGTTGGAATCATACTCGTCGATTAGGAAGAGAGGTGTGAGACAATGTGTGAGAGACATGCCTAAACATAATGTGCATACAGGAGACACGTAGGAAGGTCAATGTATATAGAAAGGGTCCATGGGGATTGTGCGTGTGTATGCTTGTGAGAGGAAGAGTGCTTGTGATAAAGGTTAGTGAAAATAGTCGTAAATGGTTACGAGAGGGAGGGAGTGTTATATCGAGAGAATTTTTGCGAGAAATGCACCTTGGGAGAGTGTGTGTGTGAGCATGTGTGAGAGACCACCGATGGAGAGTGAAACTACACGTAAAAGACAAATGTACACATTGATTAAAGATATAAATTGTATCCAAATATTAGGATGGGATCATGATATTTGCAATTCGCATAAGGGACGGTCATTGATCCATCAGACATCTAGATTCTACCGAATTTGAGCATGTCTATGTTATTATTCGACATAATTGATCCACATAGTTAGTATTTTGAACTCCAGACAATGCATCGCTTTAGCAATCGAATATAAACGTGAGTATAGTTCATGTTGTGTGTGTAAAGCACATTATACATACGAAAGTTACACAATGAACATTATAAATAGCTAGCTATGAACTAGCATACATTTGAATTCAACTTAAGGTGTTTTAAAAAATTCGAATTCAACATGAAGTCCATTCAATTATTTGCTCTAGTTTTTTACATAATAGCATATATAGTCGAGTACAAAATAGATTCAAATTTAGTTCCTCCATTCTAAAATAATCGTAGTTATAGGATTTTCAAGTGTCAAAAATTCAAAAAGAAGCGGATAATTTAATGAGGTTTTCAAACATAGAAGGTCAAATTTAATGTTGTCTATTTAGGTCAATCCTCAAAGTTCAAGAGTACTCTAAATATGAATACTTCTGTTTCAAAATTTCGAACGAAGCGCCAAAAGAGCCTCTACTCCCCTGAAACCATGTGATACCAATGTTTGGTAGTAGAAGGAAATTACTTTTCTAACTCCGACCCGTGAAACCTACTGGCCCAACGTCCAAAGGTCTAAACTGGGGTAGGTTTGTAGCTTCATCTAGACGCCATGCAACCGCCTCCGAAAACATCCATACACAATGGCCGCCTAAGCACACATGTGCGCGGCCGAAATCGCTCCCGCCCACTATTTAGGACACCTGGGATTACCATCCTACCCCCGACCCACAGTAGGTCTGAAATTTAAGAGGGGGGCAAACTTTGTACTTTCCCCAAATTTCAAACAAGCGCGTCCCATCTGTTCAAAAAAGCCAAAAACAAGCGAGTCCTAGACCGAAACATGGTTCTCCCTTAGCTCCCATCCCGTCCGATTCCCCATTCGTACTCCGTGGGCGCCAAAACTACCTCTCCACCAGCCGCGAAACCCCGGCGTCCTCCGTCCGCCACCCCATCCCAGCCATCAACCGCCGCCCTCCTCCATCACGCCGGAGCCGATACCTCAACGTCGTCGTCCACCACAACCTCAACTACAACGCCCTCCACGGCTAGTAGTCGAAGCCAAGGCCGAGCCGTCCGTACCAAAGCCAGTTCAACCACTTCGTCAAGCACCTCACTGTTGCCGCTCCAACTTCGCCACCGTCCACCGCACCGGAGCTGTTCCTGCTACACCGTCCTTTGCCACCTCGGATCTGCTTCCCCTCCGCCGACATACGACCATGGAAATACAGTCAACAATTTGGCCATGGGTTCATCCAAGGCTGCACCCTCCTCCAAAACATCGGTTGCCCAAGCAAAAAGAAGAAGATTGCCGCGACATATGGAGGACACCACACTGGAAACCGGAAATGGTACTCCTCTTCCCTTATTCATGCAAATCTTACGTGTCTGCTTGCACGGTATTCATCCCACAGAAGACACTAGTGGACCGCTTCTTCTTGATACTAGATGTTCCTAGTAACGTGCGATGCACAAGGTTTCTCCTCATATACTATTTTACCTTAGCTAGAGGTCCATCGCCTCCCTGGATTTCAATTCCTGGTCAGTTGATTCCCAATTAACGGAAGCATTCCCCAGCGTAACAGGCGATAGTCTGCCTATTACGTTGGGGAAGCAGCACCTCGGTGTTTATCTTAGGGGCATGTGGGGCCTAGAGCTGCTAGCGCCCGATCTGGAGGTCGGCCGAGATTAAAGGGATGGCATGGGGGCGCTGCCAAGCACATGTTTTAGGAGGTTCCCCATCTCCATGAGTAGCAAGTAAACCTAATTTTTTTGGTATTTCGTGTTCCATATCCATAATTAAAGATAGAGAACAACTTAGAACAGCAAATAAAAATTACTTAGTGATAAAGCAAACAAGCACACACGAGAATATTCACCCCACACTATTTCTCCCCGGCAACGGTGCCAGAAAAAGGTCTTGATAACCCACAAGTAAAGGGGATCAATTGTAGCCTCTTTCGATAAGTAAGAGTGTCGAACCCAACGAGGAGCTAAAGGTAGAACAAATATTCCCTTAAGTTCTATCGACCACCAATACAACTCTACGCACGCTTGACGTTCGCTTTACCTAGAACAAGTATGAAACTAGAAGTACATTGTAGGTGTTTTTGGATAGGTTTGCAAGATAATAAAGAGCAAGTAAATAAAAGCTAGGGGATGTTTAGATAAAGAAGCAATAAAGTTAGTATAGCGAGTGTGGAAAAGTGGTGGTAGGAGTTGCGAAATTGTCCCTAAGCAATTGACTACGTTACTAGACCGATAACAAGTTTTATGTGGGAGAGGCCACTGCTAGCATGTCATCCCTGACTTGGAATTCAATGCACTTATGATTGGAACTATTAGCAAGCATCCGCAACTACTAATGTTCATTAAGGCGAAACCCAACCATAGCATTAAGATATATTGGTCCCCCTTCAATCATGTATGCATCAATTTCTATGCTAGGCTGAAGTTTCTGTCACTCTTGCCCTCCAATACATAGTCCTATCAACATACAACTAACCCTATGGTGTGATCCATGCATGCTCTCATATGATGGGCACCAAAGGACATCAACATAACCACAAGCAAATTAAATCAATCATAGCAATTCATCAACAACCGATAGGACAACGAAAATCTACTCAGACATCATAGGATGGCAACACATCATTGGATAATAATATGAAGCATAAAGCACCATGTTCAAGTAGAGGGTACAACGGGTTGCGGGAGAGTGGACCGCTGTAGATGGATGGGGGAAGGTGATGTAGATGTTGGTGAAGATGACAGAGGTGTTGGTGTAGATCGTCGTCACACGATGATGGCCCCGGCAGCGTTCCGGTGCCACCGGGAGAGAGGGGGAGAGGTCCCCCCTTCTTCTTCTTCTTCCTTGACCTTCTCCCTAGATGGGAGAAGGGTTTCCCCTCTGGTCCATGGCCTCCATGGCGGCGGAGGGGCGAGAGCCCCTCCAAGATTGGATCTGTCTCTCTGTCTCTCTCTGTTTCTGCGTTCTCAGATTCCGCCCTTTCATCGTTTCTTATATTCCTGGAGATCCATAACTCCGATTGGGCTGAAATTTTAACACAATCTCTATCCGGATATTAGCTTTCTTGCGGTGACAGAAGGGCATCAACCGCCTTACGGGGTGACCACGAGGGCCCAGGGCGCGCACCCCTACCTTGTGGCCCCCTCGGGCATCGTCTCGCGTTGATTCTTCTTCCAAAAAATCACATATATTCCAAAAAAATATCCGTCAATTTTTATCCCGTTTCGAGTCTGTTTGATATGGATTTATTGCGAAACAAAAACATGCAACAAACAGGGACTGGCACTGGGCACTGGATCAATATGTTAGTCCCAAAAATAGTATAAAAGTTGCCAAAAGTATATGAAAGTTGTAGAATATTGGCATGGAACAATCAAAAATTATAGATACGACGGAGACGTATCAGCATCCCCAAGCTTAATTCCTGCTCGTCCTCATGTAGGTAAATGATAAAAAAGATAATTTTTGATGTGGAATGCTACCTACCATAATCTTGATCATGTAATCTAATCATGGCATGAATATTAAGACACGAGTGATTCAAAGCAATAGTCTATCATTTAACATTAAGACAATAATACTTCAAGCATACTAACCAAGCAATTATGTTCATCAAAATAACATAGCGAAATAAAGCTCATCCCTACAAAATCATATAGTCTGGCTATGATCCATCTTCACCACACAAAGCATTCAAATCATGCACAACCCCGATGACAAGCCGAGTAATTGGTTCATACTTTTTAACACGCTTTAGCCTTTTTAGCCCTCATGCAATATATGAGCGCAAGTCATGGACATAACACTATGGGTGGAATAGAATATGATGATGGAGGTTTGTGTGGAGAAGACAAAAAGGAAGAAAGTCTCACATCGACTTGGCTAATCAACGGTCTATGGAGATGCCCATCAATCCATGCAACGGATGCACTAAGAGCTATAAGTGTATGAAAGCTCAAACTAAAACTAAGTGGGTGCGCATCCAACTTGCTTGCTCATGAAGACCTCAGGCATTTGAGGAAGCCCATCATCGGAATATACAAGCCAAGTTCTATAATGAAAATTCCCACTAGTATATGAAAGTGATAACTCAAGAGACTCTCTATATGAAGAACATGGTGCTACTCTGAAGCACAAGTGTGGTAAAAGGATAGTAACATTGTCCCTTCTCTCTTTTTCTCTCATTTTTTGGCCTTCCCTTTTTTGGCCTTTCTTTTTTTTTCTTTTTTATTTTTTTGTCCGGAGTCTCATCCCGACTTGTGGGGGAATCATAGTCTCTGTCATCCTTTCCTCACTGGGACAATGCTCTAATAATGATGATCATCATACTTTTATTTACTTACAACTCAATATTACAACTCGATACTAGAACAAAGATATCACTCTATATGAATGCCTCCGACGGTGTATCGGGATGTGCAATGATCTAGCGTAGCAATGACATAGAAAACGGACAAGCCATGAAAACATCATGCTAGCTATCTTACGATCATGCAGAGCAATAAGACAATAAATTCTCAAGTCATGTATATGATGATGATGGAAGTTGCATGGCAATATATCTCGGAATGGCTATGGAAATGCCATGATAGGTAGGTATGGTGGCTGTTTTGAGGAAGATATAAGGAGGTTTATATGTGATAGAGTGTATCGTATCACAGGGTTTGGATGCACCGACGAAGTTTGCACCAACTCTCGAGGTGAGAAAGGGCAATGCACGGTACCGAAGAGGCTAGCAATGATGGAAGGGTGATAGTGCGTATAATCCATGGACTCACATTAGTCATAAAGAACTCATATAATTATTTCAAAAGTTTAATGGCCCTTGAAGCAAAGTACTACTATGCATGCCCCTAGGGGGATAGATTGGTAGGAAAAGACCATCGCTCGTCCCCGACCGCCACTCATAAGGAAGACAATCCATAAATACCTCATGCTCCAACTTCATTACATAACGGTTCACCATGCGTGCATGCTACAGGACTTGCAAACCTCAACACAAGTATTTATCAATTTCAGAATTACTCAACTAGCACAACTCTAATATCACCACCTTTATATTGCAAATTGCAAGGAATCAAACATATCATATTCAGTGATCTACAAGTTTTATGTAGGATTTTATGACTAACCATGTGAATGACCAATTCCTGTCATCTCTCTAAATAGATATAAGTGAAGCAAGAGAGTTTAATTATTTATACAAAAGATATTACCATGCTCTAACAAATATAAGTGAAGCAAAAGAGCATTCTACAAATGGCGGTTTTCTATGTGAAGAGAAACAGACAATCCAAACTTCAAATGATATAAGCGAAGCACATGAAGCATTCTATAAAGCCATACTCAAAAGATTTAAGTGAAGTGCAAAGAGCATTCTATAAATCAACCAAGGACTATCTCATACCAGTATGGTGTATAAAATAAAAATGAAAACTAAATGCAAAACACGCTCCAAGATTGCACATATCGCATGAACGAAACAAATCTAAAAACATACCGATACTTGTTGATGAAAGAGGGGATGCTTTCTGGGGCATCCCCAAGCTTAGACGCTTGAGTCTCCTCGAATATTTACTTGGGTGCCTTCGGCATCCCCAAGCTTGAGCTCTTGCCTCTCCTCCTTCTACTCACAACGAGACCTCCTCGATCTTCGAACACTTCATCCACACAAAACTCAACAGGAAATCGGTAAGATCTGTTAGTATAATAAAGCAAATCACTACTCTAAGTACTGTTGCAAACCAATTCATATTTTGTTTTTGCATTGTAGCTACTGTAATATAAAATTTTCATGGCTTAATCCACTGATAAGAATCAATGGTTTCATCAAAACAAGCAAACTATGCATCAAAAAACAGAATCTATCTTAAACAGGACAGTCTCTAGTAATCGGAACATTCACCATACTTATGGTACTCCAAAATTTCTACCAAAATTAGGAAAAATAAAAAAATTGTATAGAAAGATAGTGCAAAACGTTTCAGAACCGTTTGACATTCCAGTAAAAAATGTAAAATCGCGCACTACAGCCAAAGTTTCTGTCCTGCACCGCACAAACCAACAAGTAATCTAAAACATCCTAAAGGCAAACCTTGGCACATTATTTTTATTTTTAAACCTTATAAAAGCACACAACAGAAATAAATGACTCTCTAAAACTTCTGGGTTGTCTCCCTGGCAGCGCTTTCTTTAAAGCCATTAAGCTAGGCATATAGTGCTCAAGTAATGAATCCACTCGGATCCCAAGGTATATCAAAGCCAATTTTAATTAACAACGATTTGTAATTTAGTAGTGAGCACAAAGTAACATATATCATGTAATTATGAAGTCTAATTCTCTTCCTATGCATCGGCATGTCATAAAAGAACAATTCATGCACACAAGATAAGGCCAATGCATAGTATAAACAGTTTCTTGCAATTTTTTCGTGTTGGAAACATAAAGAGGCGGAGATGTAGTTCCTCTCTCATAATAATTTCAAGCAGGAGCAGCAAGCACATGCATATTATATCTATAAAAATCATCATGTGTAATAGTAAAACGCAACCCATCAATATAATCCTTAATAAGGGTAAACTTATCCGATATAGTGTAGTTGGGAGAATTCAAAAAGATAATAGGACTATCATGCGTGGGTGCAATAGCAACAATTTCATGTTTAACATAAGGAACTATAGCAAGTTCATCTCCATAAGCATAATTCATATTGGCATCTTGGCCACAAGCATAGCAAGCATCATCAAAAAAGGATATTTCAAGAGTATCAACGGGATCATAACAGTCATCATAGCAATCATCCTTCGGTAAGCACGAAGGGAAATTAAACAATGTATGAGTTGAAGAGTTACTCTCATTAGAAGGTGGGCACGGGTGATCAATCCACTCTTCCTCCTTTTGTTCTTCGCTCTCCTCATCATCTTTTTCATCCAATGAGCCCATAGTTTCATCAATTTGTTCTTCCATAGACTCTTGCAAAATATTAGTCTCTTCTTGGACAGCGGATACTCTCTCAATAAAATCATCAATATCGGAATTGAATTCATAATTCTCATAGCAATATTTAAGGATAGCTAAGTTTTCAGGTCTATAAACTGAATCATCAAAATTTTCACACTCTTTAAACAAAGATTCAATTTCATAAGCACCCATGAAAGCAACAAATTCTTCTATTTGTTCCGCATCATAGTAATCATATATACCATTAGCATAAGAAGCCAAGGTTTTATCATCATTAAATTTGCATGAAAAGGGCAGGTGTGGAGCCTTCATCCTAGAGCAACAAGTGTAGTCATATCTCAAGCATAGTTCCCGAGCATACCAATGCAACATATGAATTTGATCCCATAATAGTTTCCCTTTTTCAGTCAAGCGAAAATCCCTAAAGTATTCACGTTGATCCAACGTGTCTCCCATAACATAATTGAATGGGGTTTTCTCAGGATTATCAAAGTAGTACATAATCTCTTTCACATAATGAGCATCGAGGGTTTTAGGAGGTTCCCCATCTCCATGAGTAGCAAGTAAACCTATTTTTTTGGTATTTCGTGTTCCATATCCGTAATTAAAGATAGAGAACAACTTAGAACAGCAAATAAAAAATACTTAGTGATAAAGCAAACAAGCACACACGAGAATATTCACCCCATGCTATTGCTCCCCGGCAACGGTGCCAGAAAAAGGTCTTGATAACCCACAAGTATAGGGGATCAATTGTAGCCTCTTTCGATAAGTAAGGGTGTCGAACCCAACGAGGAGCTAAAGGTAGAACAAATATTCCCTCAAGTTCTATCGACCACCGATACAACTCTACGCACGCTTGACCTTCGCTTTACCTAGAACAAGTATGAAACTAGAAGTACTTTGTAGGTGTTTTTGGATAGGTTTGCAAGATAATAAAGAGAAAGTAAATAAAAGCTAGGGGATGTTTAGATAAAGAAGCAATAAAGTTAGTATAGCGAGTGTGTAAAAGTGGTGGTAGGAGTTGCGAAATTGTCCCTAAGCAATTGACTACGTTACTAGACCGATAGCAAGTTTTATGTGGGAGAGGCCACTACTAGCATGTCATCCCTGACTTGCAATTCTATGCACTTATGATTGGAAATATTAGCAAGCATCCGCAACTACTAACGTTCATTAAGGTAAAACCGAACCATAGCATTAAGATACATTGGTCCCCCTTCAATCCTGTATGCATCAATTTCTATGCTAGGCTGAAGTTTCTGTTACTCTTGCCCTCCAATACATAGTCCTATCAACATACAACTAACCCTATGGTGTGATCCATGCATGCGCTCATATGATGGGCACCAAAGGACATCAACATAACCACAAGCAAATTAAATCAATCATAGCAATTCATCAACCACCGATAGGACAACGAAAATCTACTCAGACATCGTAGGATGGCAACACATCATTGGATAATAATATGAAGCATAAAGCACCATGTTCAAGTAGAGGGTACAACGGGTTGCGGGATAGTGGCCCGCTATAGATAGATGGGGGAAGGTGATGGACATGTTGGTGAAGATGACGGAGGTGTTGGTGTAGATCGCCGTCACACGATGATTGCCCCGGCGGCGTTCCGGCGCCACTGGGAGAGAGGGGGAGAGGTCCCCCCCTTCTTCTTCTTCTTCCTTGAACTTCTCCCTAGATGGGAGAAGGGTTTCCCCTCTGGTCCATGGCCTCCATGGCGGCGGAGGGGCGAGAGGATGGAATATCAACAAAAACATGCAACAAACAGGGACTGGCACTGGGCACTGGATCAATATGTTAGTCAAAAATATAGTATAAAAAGTTGCCAAAAGTATATGAAAGTTGTAAAATATTGGCATGGAACAATCAAAAATTATAGATACGAGAGAGACGTATCAACTACTGTGAGTAAAGATCCTCATTTAAAGAATGCAGTGTCAGCCTCCCGACATGATTCTCAAGAAAAAACAAGGCTATATGAAGATAGTGAACGTAGCTCTGTAGTTGATTACCGCATTTCCCCTACACTAGAATCGTAGGTGCTTCCTCTAACATGGCAGTGTGATATGTGGTTGCATGTTGCATATGGTGTCTAGATTGTAATTCTTCCAATCTGGTTAAATTGCATGTTCTATTCTGCTTAGTTTATACATTATACCTGTTAATGTGACATGCCTTCCTGTTTTTAGTACATCGTACATCTGTTTATTAAGCATGTCCTTACATAAAACTATTGTTTTTTTGTATCCCACATCAATCAATATGACGAGACACCTTTAGTATATGCAGTGCGATATTAGTTGCATCTTTGATATGATTTATAACATGCATTGTTGGGGAACGTAGTAATTTCAAAAAAAATCCTACGCGCACACAGGATCATGGTGATGCATAGAAACGAGATGGGAGAGTGTTGTCCTCGTACCCTCGTAGAGCGAAAGCGGAAGCGTTTGCAAAACGCGGTTGATGTAGTCGTACGTCTTCACGATCTGACCGATCAACTACCGAACGTACGGAACCTCCGAGTTCAGCACACGTTCAGCTCGATGACGTCCCTCGAACTCCGCTCCAGCCGAGTTTTGAGGGAGAGTTCCGTCAGCACGACGGCGTGGTGACGATGATCATGTTCTATCGACGCTGGGCTTCACCTAAGCACCGCTACGATATTATCGAGGTGGACAATAGTGGAGGGGGGCATCGCACACGGCTATGAGATCCAAGAGATCAATTGTTGTGTCTAGAGGTGCCCCCCTGCCCCTGTATATAAAGGAGGGAGGGAGAGGCTGGTCCTAGAAGGGGCGCGCCAAGTGTGGGGAGTCCTACTAGACTCCCATGTCCTAGTAGGATTCCCCTTTCCTTTCCCGAGTAGGAGAGAAGGAAAGAGGGGGAGAGGGAAATGGAAAAGGGGGCTGCACCCCTTGTCCAATTCGGACCAGAGGGGGGCGCGCCTCCTTCCTTTTGGCCTCTCTCCTCTATTCCCTTATGGCCCAATAAGGCCCAATACTTCTCCCGGTGAATTCCCGTAACTCCCCGGTACTCCGAAAATATCCGAATCACTCGGAACCTTTCCGATGTCCGAATATAGTCATGCAATATATAGATCTTTACATATCAACCATTTCGAGACTCCTCGTCATGTCCCCGATATCATCCGGGACTCCGAACTACCTTCGGTACATCAAATCACATAAACTCATAATACAATCGTCACCGAAACTTTAAGCGTGCGGACCCTATGGGTTCGAGAACTATGTAGACATGACCGAGACACATCTCCGGCCAATAACCAATAGCGGAACCTGGATGCTCATATTGGCTCCCACATATTCTACGAAGATCTTTATCGGTCAAACCGCATAACAACATACGTTGTTCCCTTTGTCATCGGTATGTTACTTGCCCGAGATTCGATCATCGGTATCTCAATACCTAGTTCAATCTAGTTACTGGCAAGTCTCTTTACTCGTTCCGTAATACATCATCCCATAACTAACTCATTAGTTACAATGCTTGCAAGGGTTATAGTGATGTGCATTATCGAGTGAGCCCAGAGATACCTCTCCGACAATCAGAGTGATAAATCCTAATCTCAAAATACGCCAGCCCAAGAAGTACCTTTGGGAACACCTGTAGAGCACCTTTATAATCACCCAGTTATGTTGTGATGTTTGGTAGCACACAAAGTGTTCCTCCGGTAAACGGGAGTTGCATAATCTCATAGTCATAGGAACATGTATAAGTCATGAAGAAAGCAATAGCAACATACTAAACGATCAAGTGCTAAGCTAACGGAATGGGTCAAGTCAATCACATCATTCTCCTAATGATGTGATCCCGTTAATCAAATGACAACTCATGTCCATGGCTAGGAAACTCAACCATCTTCGATTAACGAGCTAGTCAAGTAGAGGCATATTAGTGACACTCTGTTTGTCTATGTATTCACACATGTATTATGTTTCCAGTTAATACAATTCTAGCATGAATAATAAACATTTATCATGAAATAAGGAAATAAATAATAACTTTATTATGACCTCTAGGGCATATTTCCTTCATGCACTGCTTCTAATTTGTTGAAATGCCATTTATGATGGGACACTTTTAACTTGGAAGAGTCATATTGGTTGCATGTTTCATGTGGTTTCTAGCTTGCATTGCTTCTTATTTGTTGGAATGGTTTCTAATTAGTTTACATAAACAGTTGTGAATATGACATGTCGTCCTGTTTTTCGTACATATTCCATCCTGGTATCATGTGTTTGCCTTACATCCAAGTAGTGATTGTCAGTATCATGCACAAATGAGTTCTGAAGAGTGAATTTTATTGCCTTTTCTTGTCGGTGTTACTTGACAATTCAAAATCAATAAAGTGGAAGGAAGTTAGCAACGCAGCGGATAAAAGTGCTCCTTCCAAATGGAGGGCCTCTACAGATTCTACTCCTCCATCCACCCAAGATGATTTGCAAGAAAACACATGCATAAACACTCAACGTAGCTGTGTTGATGATGAGCACGTCTCCCCTAGTGCACCATCACAGGTGTTCCCTCTAACTTGGCACTGTTATATGTGGTTGCATGTTATGTATGATGTCTACCTTGTATTGCTTCTAATTTTGTTGAATTCCATCTGTTTACTTTACACATTATATTTGTGAATAAGACATGTGTTCCTGTTTCGAGAACATACAATATCTGTCTATCACACCATGTTCTTACATCAAAGTACTACTGTTGTGTAACCTGCAACAATCACTTATCATAAGACACGTTTGACTTGGGAGTGTGATATAGGTTACATCTCACATTCTTTTCTAGCTTGTACTGCTTCTAATTTGTTGAAATGGCACTTATGACGAGACAGTTTTAACTTGGTAGAGTGATATTCGTTGCATCTTTCATATGGTGCCTAGCTTTCATTGCTTCTAATTTTTTGAAATGCCTTCTCCTTAGTTTACACATCATAAGCTATGAATATGCAATGGCACTAATGAGGAGAGACCTTTAACTTGGTAGTGTGATGCCATTTGCATCTTGCATATGATTTATTTCTTTTACAACTTCACATTTGTTAAAATGACATTTATGATGAGACACTGTTAACTTGGCAGAGCGATATTTGTAGCATCTTTCATATGGTGTCTACCTTCCATTGCATTGCTTCTAATTTAGTGAAATGTCTTCTACTTAGTTTACACATCATAGTTCTAGTTATCTCATGCCGTTCTATTTTTCGTACATATTACATCCTCCTATCATGTGGTTGTCTAACATCAAAGTTCAGTTTGTCTGTATCACGCATCAATTTGTTCTGAAGAACTAAATTGTTATTCGTTTTTCTTGTTGGATTGACTTAACATGGCACACAGAAAAGAGGAAGCAACATAGAATGACAGGGAAAGGGAAGCGAAAGAATCCTGCAGATTCTGCTGGTACTGATGGTGCAATAGAAGGTCAAAGTCTAGCGGAAAATTGTACAAACAGGGTATCCTGTGCTACATGAGATGTGGAACAAGCCAAACAGAAACAAATAGCTGCCACCAAACAAGCAGAGATAGCCCTAGTTGTTGCAACACCTTCCACGGTACCACCAGATGCACGAGTTACTCGTTGGTCAACTTAGCTAGCAGCACATTCCGAAGCACTCTTGACACAAGATGAGTTGGCAAGAGCAGATGAAATTTGTGAGCTTCAACAACAAGAAGGTAGTTGCTGGAGTCAAGTTACAGTTGCATGCTTCTTTATATGTAGTCTCATAGTTTGATGTACACTAACACTTCCTATGTTCGTAGTTGGACTAGCACCTAGGCGCAAGAGGAAACAAACATCTGGGATAATGCTTGATAGATTAACTAAATCTAGAAGAGGAAGAATGGAGATCCGTTTTGAGGCAGGTTTGGAAAGGCCACGTGATGCTACAGAGTTGGCCAAGTTAGTATCAGAGGCATCGGTTGCCGTTAGGTGTCACTACTGCAGGATGTTGCTAACGTGACACTACAATCAGAGACCCTTCAAGAAACTATATGCGATGCCATAATCGCAAACGATGTTGTATGAAAACCGTCAGAAATGCATAAAACGTTTGCGATGACGGATGCATCAAACACGGTTCAAGTTTTAGTTGCATGTGCGATGAAGGGCATACTGTTCAGTTCAATTAACTGTTTGTGATGAGGAGGAAAAAAAGAAATGGGCAACCAGATGAATTTGTGTGTGATACACAACATATGGTTCACTCGAATGAACTATTTGTGATTAGGCAACACAAAAGAAATGGGCAGCCATATGAAGGTGTGTGCGATATACATCATATGGTCACTCGGATGAACTGTTTGTTATTAGGAAACACAAAAGAAACGGTCATCCAAGGTGTGTGGGATATAGGCATGCGGTTCACTCGGATGAACTGTTTGTGTTGACACAAGAGTACAGAAACGGTTCAACTTAACAAGACGTGTGTGTTGCGCGATGGGATTGCATGCGGTTCACTCGGCCCTTATCGTCAATGTGTGACCTCTGTGGAAACCGTTCGCTCCCCAGGTGCCTCTTTGTGTACCGTGGCAACCGTCCACCGACTCTTCGCCTTTCCCTCTCGATTTGGAACTGATGTCGCATACTAGCTCTTCCTCCCTCCTCCATTTGCCTTCACCCTTCCTTCTGCCATTGTTTGATCGTCTTCTCCATGGAGGGAACAAGCTGGAAACGACCCCGTTATTCTTGCCCCGATTTGAATGATGACGCGGTGGAGGAGTTCATTGATCGTGCGATGTCATCACCATGGCTAGCATGGCAGGTTCATTCAAGACCATTCTCGACTCAACTAATAACATCATTACAAGGAACCCAAGGGTTCAGGAGTGGTTTGATCTCCCCTATCTTCTTCGCCGTGACCCTGCTGACTGGTGCGGGGACGACGGAAGCCTCACCTTGTGCAAGTTGATGCCGCTTGATAATGATACGTGTGATGTTAAGATGCCATCTCTTGAGGGCAAGGCTTGGGCAGGTGCAAATGAAGATTGGGTTGTTTATATTGGGTACAACTGCGAGTGGGAACTTGTGAATGTGTACACTCATCACCGGATTCCACTGCCAAAAATCTCAGACTGCCCAGAGGTTGAGCACCCAGATGATCTACGTGAGTTCAAATATGATCATGGTAACTGTCGTCTACGAAAGATAGCAATTTGTCGAGTTCCCAACCACTCTTGGGATTACACGAACTATGAAGTTGTTGCTATCTTCGACAAGCTTGTTGCCTTCCTTACTTCCACGCCTCGATGGATATTGCTCAAAAATCAGTTTCTATACACGGATGAGTACTATGATGCAATTCAATATGAGGGTCTTGTGTTTTCTTCCACCATAATTATAATTGTTTCATCCACATGCATGCAGGTTAGCTAGTTTCCCTTTACTAATTAATTAACCTTCTTGTGTTTCCAAGGTCCTATGAACATTCCACCCCCTATACTTGAAAATTTTATTCACGAGCATGAGGATGAGCAGGACCCATATACTCAGTGGCGCCTAGCAACTTATTCTGATGGATCACCTCTTCTTGTCTGTATACGGGGCACTGCTGATGTTACTAAGGAAGCAGGTGTTATCTCGTATGGTCGCACTCTCTAGACCTATTCCAACATCCGTTGCAGGGTATTCGGGATGGATTCTTGTGTACTAGCGCCAACACCTTCTCCCTGGTTTAGTATTGAAAGTCTTGGAGGAAACTCGCTCTTTCTTGGACAAAACTATCCAATGATGGTGGAAGGTGATCCAACTGTTGTTGACACAACGTTGCTACCATTTATGAGAAGCAACTGTATCTATACCTCGAACATTGCGGTGGTTCCCTACCCTAGTCATGATATAGTAGGCCACTTCAGCCTGGATGATCAATCTTGCATTGGTCTCGAGATTGACAGTAGCTGGCCCTTCCCAAAGAATCACTTCTAGTTCAAAGCAAGCGTTTCCAACGCCAACGAGTGGTTGAGCTGAACTTCATTTCATCGCTTTGTTATTTGCTGTGTGAGAAAAACTTTACTAGAATGTTTTGTTGGAAAATATCTATAATCCAACGTGTATCCTTGTTATCGTTGTGGGTTGATGACTTCTTGTATGTAATCAATGGTACATATGCATATGCGTCCATGAACTCACGCCTGCTAGTGGTGTCCGTATGAATAGTGCTAGTGATTTTAGTTGCAAAAATTAGATAGTGCTAGTGATTTGTAGCTGCATATTTTGACAAATTGCAGTGTTACATGGTTGACAAATGGCAATGTCACTAGATAAACAAATGTCAACCTTTCCAGTTTGAGAAGTGGCAACATACCCAAAATGACAGATATGTAAATCTTACCCAATTGTTTGTAAGTTGTTGCACACGGGTCATGCAAAACCGATCCAACTGTTGTTGACACAAAATGTTCTTCACTTGTAAATCAAACATCATATCGTTGTGCGATCGACGGGCGGGGCATGGCAGGACGGCAACTGGCGCTGCTGAGAGGTAGCGGTC
>NC_041388.1:152572938-152581687 GCF_002162155.2 Triticum dicoccoides
GCGAACAGTAAGGCCGCCCGTATTAAACAGCAGCTCGGGCGCCATTAATGGAGAGGAAGGCGGGCGACCATGGAAGTCAAAGGGCTCGCTTCCCAGTGAGCATGCGCAGCGTAAAGCTCGCATGCTTCCAAGTGAGCATGCGCAGCGTAAAGCTCGCATGCTTCCAAGTGAGCCTGCGCATTGGAGGACAACTTGCACCCCTCCCGGTCAGCCTGCGCACCGGACTGCGCTCCCACGCCTCTCGTTCAGTCAAGGTCAAGAAGCTGTCCGCACGACACCTCCTATAGCCATTAAAACCAAGACACATGGCGTGACGTGAATGGTTAATAGAACGCAGATGTTTTGAATTATACAAATGTTTGAGATATTAAGTGGCACCTATTTCTTCAAAATGCCTTTGTTGGCTGTCATTATTCGAGTGCGCCTTCTCTCAAAATGGACACAAAAAATACCACATCATGTCGGACGCCATTCCATGATAGCATGCCAAGTTTCATGAATTTCAGACGAGTTTTGGATTTACTAGAATTTAAAAACCAGGCATCTTAATGTTTTGTCGGCAATCAACGGTGCCCTGGTGTTTGAACTTCATTCCCATTTATTGCATGGGACGTAAGCATGCACCCAAGGACACAAATTTGATTTTTCAACCAATTTATATGCACTGGAGCATGTGCATGTAGTTCAAATTTGAATTATGGACATAAATGCATTGAAAACTGAGTTAATGCATAAAAATGTCCAAACGAACCTCGAAAAATCCCAAAAATTGACACAACACTCCTGTTGTTCTATGTTGACACGAGAAATTTTTTGAAAGCAATAAGAGGCAATTGATATCGCTTCATCCCCGAAGGTGGGACGTTCCCTACCGAAACCATCATGCTTGTTGTGAGAAGCTCTGGTTTGTGAGAAACATATACCCGAACCTGCCCTAAATGGGACAAATTTTTTGACATGGCATGTTGATGCCGCTCCATAATAGCATTCCAAGTTTAATGAATTTCAGATGAGTTTTGGATTTACTAGAATTTAAAAACCAGGCATCTCAATGTTTTGTCGGCAATCAACAGTGCCCTGGTGTTTGAATTTCATTCCCATCTCTTGCATGGGACCTAGAAATTCACCCAAGGACACATATTAGATTTTTCAACCAACCTTAGTGCACTGGAGCATGTGCTTGTAGTTCAAATTTGAATTATGCACATACAATGCCTAGAAAACCCAGTTAATGCATAAACATGTCCAAATAAACCCCGAAAAATCACAAAAATTGACACAACACTGTTGTTGTTCTACGTTGACACTAGAAAATATTTGAAAGCAATAAGAGGCAATGGATATTGTTTCATCCCCAAAGGTGGGACGTTCCCTATCGAAACTATCATGCTTGTTGTGAGAAGCTATGGTTTGTGAGAAGCTTATACCCGAACCTGCCCCAAATGGGACAAAATTTTCACCACAGCATGTTGATGCCGCTCCATGATAGCATGCCAAATTTTATGAATTTCAGACGAATTTTGGATTATTGGAATTTAAAAACCAGGCATCTCAATGTTTTTCCGGTAATCAACAATGCAATGGTGTTTGAATTTCATTCCCATCTCTTGCATGGGACCTAGAAATTCACCCAAGGACACACATTTGATTTTCCAACCAACTTTTGTGCATTGGAGCATGTGCTTCTAGTTCAAATTTGAATTATGCACATAAAATGTCTAGAAAACCTAGTTAATGTATAAAAAAGGCCAAACGAACCCCAGAAAATTCCAAGATTGAACACAACACTCCTGTTGTTCTATGTTGACACTAGGAAATTTTTGAAAGCAATAAGAGGCAACGGATATCGTCTCATCCCCAAAGGTGGTACATTCCCTATCGAAACCGTCATGCGGAGAAGCTTTGATTTGTGAGAAGCTTATACCCAAACTTGCCCCAAATGGGACAAAAATTTCGCCACGGCATGTTGATGCCTCTCCATGATAGCATGCCAAGTTTCATGAATTTCAGATGAGTTTAGGATTTACTAGAATTTAAAACCCATGCATCTCAATGTTTTGCCGGCAATCAATAGTACCCTGGTGTTTTAAATTCATTCCCATCTCATGCATGGGACCTAGAAATTCACCCAAGGACACACATGTGATTTTTCAACCAACTTTGGTGCATTGGAGCATGTACTTGTAGTTCAAATTTGAATTATGCACATAAAATGCCTACAAAACCCAGTTAATGTATAAAAGGGCCAAACGAACCCCGAAAAATTCCAAGATTGAACCCAACACTCCTGTTGTTCTATGTTGACACTAGAAATTTTTTCAAAGCAATAAGAGGCAACGGATATCGTTTCGTCCCCAAAGGTGGTACGTTCCCTATCAAAACCATCATGCATGTTGTGAAAAGGTCTGGTTTGTGAGAAGCTTATACCCAAACCTATCCCAAATGGGACAAAATTTTCACCACGGCATGTTGATGCTGCTCCATGATAGCATGCCAAGTTTCATGAATTTCAGACCAGTTTTGGATTTACTAGAATTTAAAAACCAGGTGTCTCAACGTTTTGCCGGCAATCAACAGTGCCTTGGTGTTTGAAATTCATTCCCATCTCTTGCAGGGGACCTAGAAATTCACCCAAGGACACACATGTGATTTTGCAACCAACTGATACGTCTCCAATGCATCTATAATTTTTGATTGCTCCATGCTATATTATCTACTATTTTGGACATTATTGGGCTTTATTATCCACTTTTATATTATTCTTGGGACTAACCTATTAACCGGAGGCCCTGCCCAGAATTGATGTTTTTTGCCTGTTTTAGGGTTTCGAAGAAAAGGAATATCAAACGGAGTCCAAACGTAATGAAACCTTTGGGAACATGATTTTCTCATCGAATACAACTCAGGAGACTTGGACCCTACGTCAAGCCACGTAACAGGAGCCCACGAGGTAGGGGCGCACCTACCCCCCAGGCACGCCCTCCACCCTCGTGGGGCCCCTGTTGCTCCACCGACGTACTTCTTCCTCCTATATATATCCACGTACCCCCAAACGATCAGAACAGGAGCCAAAACCCTAATTCCACCATCGTAACTTTCCCTATCCACGAGATCCCATCTTGGGGCCTGTTCTGGAGCTCCGCCTGAGGGGGCATCGATCACGGAGGGCTTCTACATCAACACCATAGCCTCTCCGATGAAGTGTGAGTAGTTTACTTCAGACCTACGGGTCCATAGTTAGTAGCTAGATGGCTTCTTCTCTCTTTTTGGATCTCAATAGAATGTTCTCCCCCTGTCTTGTGGAGATCTATTCGATGTAATCTTCTTTTTGCAGTGTGTTTGTTGAGACCAATGAATTGTGGGTTTATGATCAAGTCTATCTATGAATAATATTTGAATCTTCTCTGAATTCTTTTATGTGTGATTGGTTATCTTTGCAAGTCTCTTCGAATTATCAGTTTGGTTTGGCCTACTAGATTGATCTTTCTTGCAATGGGAGAAGTGCTTAGCTTTGGGTTCAATCTTGCGGTGTCCTTTCCCGGTGACAGTAAGGGCAGCAAGGCACGTATTGTATTGTTGCCATCAAGGATAACAAGATGGGGTTTTCTTCATATTGCATGAGTCTATGCCTCTACATCATGTCATCTTGCATATTGCATGAGTCTATGCCTCTACATCATGTCATCTTCACATCTGTTTTTAACTTAATACTCTAGATGCATGCTGGATAGCAGTCGATGAGTGGAGTAATAGTAGTAGATGCAGGCAGGAGTCGGTCTACTTGTCTCGGACGTGATGCCTATATACATGATCATACCTAGATATTCTTATAACTATGCTCAATTCTGTCAATTGCTCAACAGTAATTTGTTCACCCACCATAGAATACTTATGCTCTCAAGAGAAGCCACTAGTCAAACCTATGGTCCCCGGGTATATCTTTATCATATCAATCTCCTACTACTTAGTTATTTACTTTGCTTTTATTTTACTTTGCATCTTTATCATAAAAAACCAAAAATATTATCTTATCATATCTATCAGATCTCACTCTCGTAAGTGGCCCTATAGGGATTGACAACCCCTATTTGCGTTGGTTGCGAGGATTTATTTGTTTTGTGCAGGTACGAGGGACTCGCGCGTAGCCTCCTACTGGATTGATACCTTGGTTCTCAAAAACTGAGTGAAATACTTGTGCTACTTTGCTGCGTCATCCCTTCCTCTACGGGGAAAACCAATGCAGTGCTAAAAGAGGTAGCAAGAAGGATTTCTGGCGCCGTTGCCGGAGAGGTCTACGCAAAAGTTAACATACCAAGTACCCATCACATACCCTTATCCCCCGCATTACATTATTTTCCATTTGCCTCTCGTTTTCCTCTCCCCCCCAATTCACCCTTGCCGTTTTATTCGCCCTCTCTCTCTATCCTCCCTCTCTTTTTCTATTCGCCTCTTTTTGCCCGCTTGCTTTTTGTTTGCTTGTGTGTTAGTTTGCTTGTTTTTCGCGATGGCTCAAGATAATACTAAATTTGGTGACCTTCACCTTAAAAGATTAGAAGAGATCAAAAGCAATGTTAGAAGTTTCATGGTTTTGCAATTTGAACATAATGGTTTCTTCAGAAACGAGCTTAAAGAACAGAAAAGTTTTATGAGTTTTATGAATAAAGAGCATGATGATATGTCTAAATAATTCGATGGTTTAAGATCCCAACTTGCTCATCTTGAGAAATTAACTGCTGGAATTTCGGATAAGCAGACTACCTTAGTTAATAAATGGCCGCTAAACCGAGTTGCTATGAAATAATGATGAAGATCTAAAAGTTATTGATGTGTCCCCTATTAAATCTTTGTTTTGCAATATGAATCTTGATAATGATGGGACTGAATATGATCCACCTTTACCTAGAAGGCGTTCCAAGAATTCTGAATCTTTTGATCTTGATGCTAAATTTGATAAAAGTGTGATTGAAGAAATTAAAACCCTAGATGTTGCTAAACCCACTACTATGGATTTCAAGGAATTTAACTATGAAAATTGCTCTTTGATTGATTGTATTTCCTTGATGCATTCCGTGCTAAATTCTCCTCATGCTTACAGTCAAAATGAAGCATTTACTAAACATATCGTTGATGCCTTGATGCAATGTTATGAAGAAAAACTTGAATTAGAAGTTTCTATCCCTAGAAAACTTTATGATAAGTGGGAACCAACTATTACAATTAAAATTAAAGATCATGAATGCTATGCTTTATGTGATTTGGCTGCTAGTGTTTCCACGATTCCAAAGACTTTGTGTGATTTGTTAGGTTTCCGTGATTTTGATGATTGCTCTCTAAACTTGCACCTTGCGGATTCCACTATTAAGAAACCTATGGGAAGAATTAATGATGTTCTTATTGTTGCAAATAGGAATTATGTGCCCGTAGATTTTATTGTTCTTGACATAGATTGCAATCCTTCATGTCCTATTATTCTTGGTAGACCTTTGCTTAGAACGATTGGTGCAATTATTGATATGAAGGAAGGAAATATTAGATTCCAATTTCCATTAAGGAAAGGCATGGAACAATTTCCTAGAAAGAAAAATTAAATTACCTTATGAATCTATTATGAGAGCCACTTATGGATTGCCTACCAAAGATGGCAATACCTAGATCTATTCGTGCTTGTTATGCCTAGCTAGGGGCGCTAAACGATAGCGCTTGTTGGGAGGCAACCCAATTTTATTTTTTATTCCTTGCTTTTTGCCCCTGCTTAGTAAAAAATAAATTATTTAGACTCTGTTTTGGTTGTGTTTTTTGTGTTTAATTAGTGTTTGTGCCAAGTAGAACCGTTGGGAAGACTTGGGGAAAGTCCTGTTGAACTTGCTGTAAAAAAAAGAAACTTTAGCGCTCACGAGAACTGCTGCCATTTTTATTTGGAGAGTACTATTTACTTAATTCTTTTTGGATATGATTAATAGATAAATGCCTCACGTCTAGCAATTTATTTTACAATTTTGGGGGTTCCAGATCTTGTGCTAGCTACAGATTACTACAGACTGTTCTGTTTTTGACAGATTCTGTTTTGCGTGTGTTGTTTGCTTATTTTGATGAATCTATGGCTAGTAAAATAGTTTATGAACCATAGAGAAGTTGGAATACAGTAGATATAACACCCATATAAATAAATAATGAGTTCATTACAGTACCTTGAAGTGGTCTTTTGTTTTCTTTCGCTAAAGGAGCTCACGAGTTTTCTACTTTAAGTTTTGTGTTGTGAAGTTTTCAAGTTTTTGGTAAAGATTTGATGGATTATGTAACAAGGAGTGGCAAGAGCCTAAGCTTGGGGATGACCATAGCAACCCCAAGATAATCTAAGGACACCTAAAAGCCAAAGCTTGGGGATGCCCCGGAAGGCATCCCCTCTTTCCTCTACTTCTATCGGTAACTTTACTTGGAGCTATATTTTTATTTACCACATGATATGTGTTTTACTTGGAGCGTCTTGTATGATTTGAGTCTTTGCTTGTTAGTTTACCACAATCATCCTTGCTGTACACACATTTTGAGAGAGCCATACATGATTTGGAATTTGTTAGAATACTCTATGTGCTTCGCGTATATCTTTCGAGTTATATAATTTTGCTCTAGTGCTTCACTTATATCTTTTAGAGCACGGTGGTGGATTTGTTTTCTAGAAACTATTGATCTCTCATCCTTCACTTAGATTATTTTGAGAGTCTTAATAGCATGGTAATTTTCTTAAAATACTAATATGCTTGGTATGCAAGATTAATAATAAAACTTTCTTATGAGTGTGTTGAATACTAAGAGAAGTTTGATGCTTCATGATTGTTTTGAGACATGGAGGTAATAATAGCAAAGTCGTGCTAGTTGAGTAGTTGTGAAATTGAGAAATACTTGTGTTGAAGTTTGCAAGTCCCATAGCATGCATGTATGCTAAACGTTATGCAATAAATTTGAAACATGAGGTGTTATTTGATTGTCTTCCTTATGAGTGGCGGTCGGGGACGAGCGATGGTCTTTTCCTACCAATCTATCCCCCTAGGAGCATGCGCGTAGTACCGAGGTTTTTGATGACTTGTAGATTTTTGCAATAAGTATGTGAGTTCTTTATGACTAATGTTGAGTCCATGGATTATACACACTCTCACCCTTCCATCTTTGCTAGCCTCTTCGGTATCATGCATTGCCCTTTCTCACATTGAGAGTTGGCGCAAACTTCGTCGGTGCATCCAAACCCTGTGATATGATACTCTCTTTTACACATAAAAATCCTTATATCTTCCTCAAAACAGTCACCATGCCTACCTATTATGGCATTTCCATAGCCATTCCGAGATATATTGCCATGCAACTTTCCATCATTCCGTTCATCATGACACATTCATCATTGTCATATTGCTTAGCATGATCATGTAGTTGACATAGTATTTGTGGCAAAGCCACCGTTAACAATTCTTTCATACATGTCACTCATGAGTCATTGCATATCCCGGTACACCGCCAGAGGCGTTCATATATAGTCATCTTTTGTTCTAGTATCGAGTTGTAATCATTGAGTTGTAAATAAATAGAAGTGTGATGATCATCATCTTCTAGAGCATTGTCCCAAGTGAGGAATAAAAAAAGAGAAGGCCCAAAAAAAGAGAAAGGCCGTAAAAAGGGGGAGAAGGCCCAAAAAGAAGAAAAAAATAAAAAAAAAGAATGAGAGAAAAAGAGAGAAGGGACAATGTTACTATCCTTTGCCACACTTGTGCTTCAAAGTAGCACCATGATGTTCATATTAGAGAGTTTCTCATGTTATCACTTTCATATACTAGTGGGAATTTTTCATTATAGAACTTGGCTTGTATATTCCAACAATGGGCCTCCTCAAGTGCCCTAGGTCTTCGTGAGCAAGGAAGTTGGATGCACACCCACTAGTTTCTTTTGTTGAGCTTTCATACATTTGTAGCTCTAGTGCATCTGTTGCTTGGCAATCCCTACTCCTTGCATTAACATCAATCGGTGGGCATCTTCATAGCCCATTGATTAGCCTCGTTGATGTAAGACTTTTTTTGTCTTCTCCACATAACCCCCTCATTATATTCTATTCCACCTATAGTGCTATGTCCATGGCTCGCGCTCATATATTGCGTGAAAGTTTATAGGTTTGAGATTACTAAAGTATGAAACAATTGCTTGGCTTGTCATCGGGGTTGTGCATGATGATAGCATTCTTGTGTGATGAAAATGAAACATGACTAAAGTATATGATTTTGTAGGGATGAACTTTCTTTGGCCATGTTATTTTGAGAAGACATAATTGCTTAGTTAGTATGCTTGAAGTATTATCATTTCTATGTCAATATGAACTTTTGTCTTGAATCTTTCGGATCTGAATATTCATACCACAATTAAGAAGAATTACAATTAAATTATGCCAAGTAGCACTCCGCATCAAAAATTCTGTTTTTATCATTTACCTACTCGAGGACGAGCAGGAATTAAGCTTGGGGATGCTTGATACTTCTCCAACGTATCTATAATTTTAGATTGCTCCATGCTATATTATCTACTGTTTTGGACATTATTGGGCTTTATTATCCACTTTTATATTATTTTTGGGACTAACCTATTAACCGGAGGCCCAGCCCAGAATTGTTGTTTTTTGCCTGTTTTAGGGTTTCGAAGAAAAGGAATATCAAACGGAGTCCAAACGGAATGAAACCTTCGGGAACGTGATTTTCTCATCGAATACAACTCA
>NC_041388.1:152581697-152585356 GCF_002162155.2 Triticum dicoccoides
TTGTGAGAAGCTTATACCCAAACCTATCCCAAATGGGACAAAATTTTCACCACGGCATGTTGATGCTGCTCCATGATAGCATGCCAAGTTTCATGAATTTCAGACCAGTTTTGGATTTACTAGAATTTAAAAACCAGGTGTCTCAACGTTTTGCCGGCAATCAACAGTGCCTTGGTGTTTGAAATTCATTCCCATCTCTTGCAGGGGACCTAGAAATTCACCCAAGGACACACATGTGATTTTGCAACCAACTGATACGTCTCCAATGCATCTATAATTTTTGATTGCTCCATGCTATATTATCTACTATTTTGGACATTATTGGGCTTTATTATCCACTTTTATATTATTCTTGGGACTAACCTATTAACCGGAGGCCCTGCCCAGAATTGATGTTTTTTGCCTGTTTTAGGGTTTCGAAGAAAAGGAATATCAAACGGAGTCCAAACGTAATGAAACCTTTGGGAACATGATTTTCTCATCGAATACAACTCAGGAGACTTGGACCCTACGTCAAGCCACGTAACAGGAGCCCACGAGGTAGGGGCGCACCTACCCCCCAGGCACGCCCTCCACCCTCGTGGGGCCCCTGTTGCTCCACCGACGTACTTCTTCCTCCTATATATATCCACGTACCCCCAAACGATCAGAACAGGAGCCAAAACCCTAATTCCACCATCGTAACTTTCCCTATCCACGAGATCCCATCTTGGGGCCTGTTCTGGAGCTCCGCCTGAGGGGGCATCGATCACGGAGGGCTTCTACATCAACACCATAGCCTCTCCGATGAAGTGTGAGTAGTTTACTTCAGACCTACGGGTCCATAGTTAGTAGCTAGATGGCTTCTTCTCTCTTTTTGGATCTCAATAGAATGTTCTCCCCCTGTCTTGTGGAGATCTATTCGATGTAATCTTCTTTTTGCGGTGTGTTTGTTGAGACCGATGAATTGTGGGTTTATGATCAAGTCTACCTATGAATAATATTTGAATCTTCTCTGAATTCTTTTATGTGTGATTGGTTATCTTTGCAAGTCTCTTCGAATTATCAGTTTGGTTTGGCCTACTAGATTGATCTTTCTTGCAATGGGAGAAGTGCTTAGCTTTGGGTTCAATCTTGCGGTGTCCTTTCCCGGTGACAGTAAGGGCAGCAAGGCACGTATTGTATTGTTGCCATCAAGGATAACAAGATGGGGTTTTCTTCATATTGCATGAGTCTATCCCTCTACATCATGTCATCTTGCTTAAGGCGTTACTCTGTTTTTAACTTAATACTCTAGATGCATGCTGGATAGCGGTTGATGAGTGGAGTAATAGTAGTAGATGCAGGCAGGATTCGGTCTACTTGTCTCAGACGTGATGCCTATATACATTATCATACCTAGATATTCTCATAACTATGCTCAATTCTGTCAATTGCTCAAGAGTAATTTGTTCACCCACCGTAGAATACTTATGCTCTCGAGAGAAGCCACTTGTGAAACCTATGGCCCCCGGGTCTACTTTTATCATATCAATCTCCTACTACTTAGTTATTTACTTTGCTTTTATTTTACTTTGCATCTTTATCATAAAAAACCAAAAATATTATCTTATCATATCTATCAGATCTCACTCTCGTAAGTGGCCCTATAGGGATTGACAACCCCTATTTGCGTTGGTTGCGAGGATTTATTTGTTTTGTGCAGGTACGAGGGACTCGCGCGTAGCCTCCTATTGATACCTTGGTTCTCAAAAACTGAGGGAAATACTTATGCTACTTTGATGCATCATCCCTTCCTCTTCGGGGAAAACCAACGCAGTGCTAAAAGAGGTAGCACCAACTTTAGTGCATTGGAGCATGTGCTTGTAGTTCAAATTTGAATTATGCACATAAAATGCATGGAAAACCTAGTTAATGTATAAAAAAGGCCAAACGAACCCCGAAAAATTCATTCCCATTTCTTCCATGGGACCTAAGGATGCACTGAAGGACATAGATTTGATTTTTCAACCAATTTGTATGCACCAAAGCATGTGCATGTAGTTTAATTTTGAATTGTGCACCTGAAATGGCTAGAAATCCAGTTTAATGTATGAAATGTCCAAATGAACCCTGAATAATTCCAATTATTTTACGACACACATAAAGTTGCATGTTCACTGCAATTCAAACACTGTCCATTGCCGCTGTGACCCCTTTTTGTAATTCAAATCAAGTAGATCCCGTGCAGTTTATTCTCACCAACCGTGTGAGATGTAGTATAAAATATCTTGGAGCATTTTCAGTGTATAGTATGCCTATGGCTTATGCGAGAAGGGGCGTCGGCTACAGTCCACAGCCGGCATGTCAAGAACACTAGCTCGCTCCCCCAAAACTCCCACCTCTGCATCCCTCTCTGCATTAGTCCCTTGATTCAAATTTTCAGTAGCCCCCGCATTTTACTCCCGCCTATGCATCCCTCGCAATCTCAAAAATATCTGCTCACCCTTGATCGAAATTTTCAGTAGCCCCGCCTTGTTACTCCCGCCTAGTAAAATTTTCAGTTGTCGGAGTATTTCCAGAAACACAACCTTCTCACACAGACACACACAACCCTCAAAACCATTAGTAGGTCGTGGCCATCACCGGCACTTCCATCCTCAACCTATCCATGTGTGCCGGGGAGCTCGAGTAGCCAATGGACAAAAAGAGATTTATCACGGCCTTTTTGCCCGACGCTGGCGAGATGGCCGCCGAGGTGTCCCCGTCGTCCTCCACGGGCCCGATCCGCCGTCGCCGATCCCCCGATCTGCCCGCCGCCGTGCCCCTACGCCGGTTCGAGGACTTTCCCGTCCTCCCCCGGACCCGGCAGCCGACGAAGTCCTACCTTGGGATCCGGCAGCGGTGGTGGGGGACGTGGGTCACCGAGATTACACATCAAGAGACCCACACCCGCCGGTGGCTCGGTAGCTTTCACACGCCGAGCTCGCAGCCATGGAGTACGACCGCTGGCAGGTCCGCTACCATGGCACGACGGCTAGGCTCAATTTCCCCTTCGACACACGTCCGGTCCACCTCGTTCCACCGGAGCCAGGGGTGGTGAGCCCGGCTATGGCGCGGGAGGACCGTGAGGCGTGGGAGCGTCTCGAGGCCGAGACCGCCGACGAGGCCTACATGCAAGAGCTCCGCCGGCAGCACCCGGAGCTCGTGGAGGCGGAGAAGGCAATCTTTGCTGGTGCGGAGGGCGGAGAGGTTATCACGCTCTCATCCGATGACGAGGTCAAAGGAGGCGAGGACGGTGGCACGGAGGGCGGCGAGGTTATCGCGCTCTCCTCTGATAAAGAGATCGAAGGCGGCAGCGACGGCGGCGTGGGGGGTGTCGAGGTGGGCCCCCAGGACGAGGAGATCAATGTGGACGAGTGGAGGAGTGCCTTCCCCCAACGACCCCGATGACGGTACTGGCCCGGACCCGGCTCACGGCACACCGTACATGACGAGGAATGATTGGCTTGACCTCTACTTCGACCGTAAATAGTTTAGCTTAGTTTAAATTTATGCTTTATGTTCGGTTATGCAAAACTATCTATGTTTATGTTTGAATGCATGCTACTTTCGGTTGAACCTGCTTTGAACTTGATCGAATTGAAGTTTACAACCTTAAGTTTAGGGGATCGACTAGAAAAGGCCAAAAATTGCTGGAG
>NC_041388.1:152585841-152616767 GCF_002162155.2 Triticum dicoccoides
TATATATATATATATATATATATATATATATATATATATATATATATATATATATATATATATATATATACATATATCCCCTAAGGGTTTTAGTCCTTTATCTTTTTAAGGATCGCCTAGAGATGTCCTTATGACTTGTTTATTTTAGTTCTTCAAAATGTGATGCTCTATATGTGCAACTATTTGTTGTGCAGTTCAATTTCATCAATAACAGTTTCAACAATACCACTATGAATTACGATATTTGGTTGTTGTTAAGGATATTGCAGTTAACATGCCTTTTCGTTTTTCAATTGCTGTTTAGCAACATGCATTGTACTGAATGACTAAATATGCAATCCCAGGCTACATAGCAACAAGGAAGAGTGTTACCTTAATGTTCTGATGATGTCTAGATATACATGTAATAAAATCTTATATAATGGGATGGATGGGATGTTGTACTACATCACTTTTCAATTGTTGTTTAGCTTCTAATATTAATTTGGTGCTTTTAAGTACATATGTCATTGCCAAAGATCCACACTTCGACTCTTTCTACACATGGGGCAATGAGATATTCATGAACTAGCATCAAGTGAGGAAACTGATAAAGATTGTTAGTAAATAGGTCAAAAGATGTCAATCGAACTATTTGTTTACACTTTATGCAAGACAACAGTGAACTGCAGGATGGTAAGTAAGAACCCTATAGCCTTATTTTTACTGCCCGTAATGAGTTGTGTTAGATGACAATATTTGAATCTTTTTTCTTTTGCAGTGGATCCCGAAGCAGTTTACTCAAGATTACCTCTCAAACTACATGATTGGCGGCCGGCCATCACAAGGGGTTGGACTAGAGTCCTTCATGCCTTCTGCATCTAGGAGAGCACAATAGGGCCATTCCGCATCACCTTGTTCAGCAACTGGAATGTCTGTCGCCTCTTTCTTTACCATCTATAATAGTACAAGTAGAGAACCCTGGTACATCATTCTTTATTTGGTGCTTCTGTAATTCTTAAACATATGTACCTGTGAATCGAATAATGCATTGGTTATTTGAACCTGATGGATATGAATAAAGATATAGCCTACTTTCAAGTTTAAATTAGGTACAATTTTAAATAACAGCAATTAAATTAGGGCGAAATTACGTTGTGGAGGTCATTACGGCACACACGGTTGGTAAAACACAAACGTTTGCGATATACACCATAATCCGAGACGGTTCACAGAGAGGAAACGTGTGCAAGCATGCACACAGTTTCCGTTCGCAAAGTGTGTGTGATGTCAGACACTATCACATACGGTGCGGGAAAACTAAATGTGTGTGATTGTCTACCTATCGTACACGGTTTATAATCATGAACTGTTTGTGATGTGCCAGGCATCGTTAATCTCCCGTGCCTGTAATCTGCCTAGAATTTGCCTAGAAAGCTCCCGTGCCTAGAATCTGCCTAGTTTTAGGCAGGACCACAAAACTTCGACTGTGATGGCAATGCGAGCACAAACAAGTAGCAAGGATGAAGCATTTGGGATATTCGAGATATCGGAAACGGTTATATAGGGACAACTGTATGCATCAAGGCTCCCTATCCCCGACGGTTTCTGGGTCGTGTGGGAAGGACCCCCCTATCGCCCACACTCACTTGGCGACGGTTCCAAATGCCGTCATGGAAAGGGGTTTTAAACCGTTTGTTTAGGACCGACGCGCACCAGTGTGTCATGTACGTATCCTCCCAACATGGATTCAGTACAGGAATGACAACGATGAAACCTAGTTCAACACCTTCCTTGACCATTTATCTGTAAGTATGGTTATGTATGGAAACTAGTAATATTGTCTTGCTCTGTCCCATACTTTCTAGGTTGCTGATAATGAGACTCCCATAATTTTCAACATATGAGGTTCAAGTTGGAGCCAAGATGATGCAACTAGACAAGCTTGCACCCATGTTTTCAAGTCTGCCCTACGATAGTATCGATATAACTTGAGGAAAACTCACTTTGAAGGCAAGGCTAACAGTGAACTTGCCCAAACATCTCCAGTGGAAAATATATCGGATGAAGACTAGAGAGGCCTCGTTAAACACTAGTCTGATCCAAAGTGTGTGTATATATATATGGTCAGATCACATGTTGAAGTCCTATTTATGCATGTGCCAGACAAATCTATCTTCTTGTAGGTGAACTGTTCAAAGAACAAGGCCAACCGTACGAAAGTGAAATTCCAACAAATGATAGGATCTCGTAGCTATATTGCACACTACGAGGCCCTTGTAATTAGCTATTGTTTCACTCTTTTCGTTGTACCATATTATCAGATCTATATTGATTTGTTCCAAATGCAGAGGAAAGCCCGCAAGGACCAAAAAGTTCCTGAACCAAATGTTGTTGAAATCTTCAAGGACTGTCACACCAGCAAGACGAAGGGCATGACTACACCAGTCAAAGCCGCTGTTGTAAGTCCTTAATCCTCATGCCTTTCAAATACTACTTACTCTGACTTGTGCCTTGAACTGCATGGTTTGCAGCCAATGTCTATTACTCTTTTCAATTTTATACACAATTGTCTTAGCGTATCGTTGCACCTTACAAGGTTTAAAAGAGAGGAGTGATGTTCCTTTGATGTTGACCTGTAAACTAGTTCTGTGCTGGACTTGCCCACACAATGTTACAATTGCATGTTTGTCTGTTCTCAGTTGTTTTATGATACGAATGATGCCATACTATGCTTACCGTATTATAAACTTTGTCTCTTTATCCTTAGCTGTCAATACAATGTGAAGAAATAGACAATACATTAGCCATGGTACATGGTCATATTTTTGGGACATAGTTTTATTATGTACTTTGCAGTAAAATACAACTAATATTTTACATGGGTTCATCAGAATAAGTTATTTATATAGACCAAAGTTGTTTTGTTTGGTTTTGTTCTGGTGCTACTAATGTAAAAACTCAACTTTTCAGCAAGCTATGGAAAAAATGGTGGAACCGCCACCTTCAGAAGGTGGCGAGGCAACTATAACTGCAACGTCAGCTCTTGCTGCAGTGGGTCAGTACCTGTCCACTAACAATGCCAAAAGCACGTTCTTGTGTAATACTGGGTTGGTTGTTAAGGCAATCTTGTCCAAACTGCCTCATGATCAAGATATGCAAGCTCAAAACAATGTTATATCTGTGCTCCAGACACAAGTCCATTCCCTAACAGAGACCCTTTGTGAAATAAGGACAGACATTGTTCGATGTTGTCAAGATATGCATTGTTTTGAAACTAGACTATCAGACTTTTGCTATGTTGTTCAGGAGCCTAGGAGAAATGAAGGCAAAGGTTATGGTGCTCGATCGGACAATACAACATGAAAACGTAACAGTCAGGTCAAATGAATTGAGCTTCTGAACTTCTGGTGGTGCATTTATCTGCCAGACTGTTAACTTTTATGCCAACCTTCCTTTTGTTTTATAGTTGTAGTTTGTTTTGTTGCGATATAAAATTTGTTCTTAACATGCAGCCACCGGCTGAAGAAAATAACAAGCCATTTTTTATAGTGTAGGGTGTTCCCTATGTTTGCACTGGTGGCGATCTTTGATGCCTAGTGTATGTAATCTGTGCAATCGCCTTAATAGCCTAGAGTTAGTTTCGGGCTTATTTATTTCCTAGTCTTCTTTTTCCCTGGTTTGCTAGTGGCCGCAACAACCATGGGCCATATACGGACCGTGGTAACCTTGACCCTGCTATGGGCCGTAGGATCCATGGGCCTCCTACGGGCCGTCAATAAATGGGCCTCCAATAGGGCCATAGAATCGGTGGGCCTCGGGCCGTCATATAAATGGGTGTACATGGGTCGTAAATGGGCATAATTGGTATCAGCCCAGCACGGTAACGGGTCGTTAACAGGCTGGAGGACAGCAAAGGCTTAATTCTGTAATAGGCATAATGGGTCGTTAATGGGCCAGAATATAGGATGGGCTGGAAACGGCGCAATGGGTTAACAGGCCAGAAACAGGCTGACTCTTGCCACGGGGTAATCAAGGGTCGTTAAGGAGCCCAAGAACGTATGGGCCGTTAGTAGGCTGAAAGGTAACATGGGCTGGAAACGGCCCATGTGAATCATGGGCCGTTAACGGGTACAAAGAAATTTGTTGTTCATTATGGGCTAGAGTCACCGTGGGCCTCTAAAGGGCCTAAAGATACGAAGGCCTCATATGGGCCGAAAGACGTCGTGGGCCATACATGGGCCGAAAGTGAAACGGGTTGGTGTTATATCCGACAGCCCACAAGACGTTGTTGGGCCGATTTCGGGTAGGCCCTAATGGGCCATGAGTTACCGGGCCGTAAAATGGGCTATTTGCAAGAGACCATTAACATGCTTTTCATGGGCCAGCCCGCTAACTTTTGACCAAGTCAGACGGGCCGGCCTTTGTAAGCTAAATGGGCCAGTGGTGGGTCGTCGCACTTGTCGACATATCATGGGTGCCTATCTGACCCATTGACGAGATGACATGTGTTTCCTCCGGCCAATCAGAATTTTACATGTGGAAACTTCTAATTGGCCCAGGCTGTTAACGGGTTATCGGGTACAAAACCAGACCCGATAGCTTAACGATGACCCGTTATGGTTGATGCCACGTGTCGATCACCCTTGACGAAAGCACTTCTATGACGCGCGGTTTATCGTCATGGAAGTGGACACTTATGTGAGATAATTTTGGTAATGTCATGGAACACTTCTACGACAGCACAGGTATGACTATCTTGATTCTTCATGGATGTACATGCATGACAAAAAACGTGACCTACTGTGACAAACACGTACCATCATGGAAGTGTATTTTTTCTAGTGGATAGAATATGAAATATGCACTCACCACCAAGACAAAGTGAATGATCATTCACGAGAGATAGATAATAGCATCATTCAAGCACAATCATTAGCGTATGATATGATCAAACACATGACCATACAAGTATCTCACACACACACAAAGTATCATCGAAGCAAGCAAACAAAAAAGTAGCAAATGAGTAGAAAAGGGGCAAAAAGAAGCAAAGCTCTCTCTCTCTCGAAGCCTATGATCTATACACTTTCTCCCCCTTTGGCAACAAGTTACCAAAAAGCTTGAAAATGCATAGTGCTATGCGGCTCTCTAAGCTTGATCTTCGGGAGGTGGCATGGAGAGGACTGTTGCGACAAATGCATCTGTTAAGGTTGAAGGAGCTGGTGGAGTTGCAACTGGAGGGGCAATAGAGGTTGTGGCTCTAGGGGCTAAAGTTGTAGCTCTAGTATCTGCCACTCGCACTACTGCAGACCTCTGCCTTCTGGGCACCCTTTGATATGCATCTGTAGTGGTCTTGTCACTGCTATCCTCAAGCTCTTCTTGGATCTTCTCCACAGAAGTCTGAATCTCTGTCACCTTGACATCCATGTCATGAAGTTTGCTCTCAAAGATTCTCTCAAGACTCTCTTGATTCTGAGTTAGGGTGGCCAGTCCTTTCTCAATCCTCAAAGTAGCCTGAATAAGATAGCCAAGTTGGTCTTGCTTTGACTTGAGAAAACTTGTGAAGCTTCTTCAGCACTTGGCATCTTGTCCGCCTTCTCTGCTTTTTCTTTCTCTCTCTTCTCCTGAGCCTCTACTGAAGTAGGATCTGTAGCATCCATGGCAACTATGTTGTCCTCAAAATCTGGCCTCAAGGGAAGGTGCTCCTTGTCCAATAGATATGTTCCTGTGCTCATCTTGGAGTTGATGAGCATTTGGTGTGGACGCTTCAATAGTTGAGGCTCTGGCCTTTGACATGGGCACTCTCTTTGAAGGAGGCTTCTTGTTCAAACCAGGCTTTGTTGAAGTAGTTGTGCCAAATTCCTTCTTAACAGCTTTGTTCTTGGAGCTGACCTCCTCCTTAGCAGCAACATAATCATCATCCTCTAAGTCCGAGTTTCTCTTCTTCCTCTGCCTAGTAGCAGCCTTAGGTAGGTTGCTAGGAGTACTTCTCCTACCCTCATCATAGCTGTCAGAGGGACTAGTGCCCTCACTCATGTTAACTTGCTCCTCAGACTTGTTCTGGCTGTCTCTTTGATCAGACATTTCTAACACTGCAAACTGAAAGCTGACCCTGTGAATAGATATAGATGAGATAGAGTGGATGAGCATCACAAAGTGCAGAGATTTTGCAATCAATTGAGTCAAAAACATAGTTTTAGTTCTCCACAGAAAGCATTTCGGAGCTACCGATTTGTTAAACTCAGTGCCACTGAAGCAACATTGGAGTCTGAACTAGTGAGACCGGTCAGACCGAGACACAGTTCAGTGAGTCCAAGATTGCTAGGGTTTCACTGAGAGTTGAACTCGATCACACCAATTTGCAAGTTTCGGTCAGACCGAGAGTTACAAGTGCAATGGCTTAATCCAAATTGGTGAGACCGATTTCTACAACTCAGTTGGTCTGAGATGAGTTCGGCGGAAACCTAACCCTAAATTTTCGAATCAAAACTAATCTAAAGGAAGTTTTTGCTGGATAGATTAATCTCATACGTGGTAAGAATCATGGAATTGACTTTGTGCTCAGAATCGGAGGTAAAGATTGCACAAAGGATCAAACTCATACCCTAACTTGGCGATGAGCTCGCTACGGCGGGAACAACGGTGAAGATTCCCGTTGATGGTGGCGGAGACTAGTGGCGGGAGGTCGCTGGCGATGAGGAGATGATCCGAAGACCCGAGTCAGCAGAGCAGGACACGCGGGGGTGAAAAGGTTTTAGAGAAATTTGTAAAATTTCGCCCGTGGGTATATATATCCTGACCCTGTCGGTTGATGTCTACTACACAACCTTCTTCTTGTATACGTTGTTGGGCCTCCAAGTGCAGAGGTTTGTAGGACAGTAGCAAATTTCCCTCAAGTGGATGACCTAAGGTTTATCAATCCGTAGGAGGCGTAGGATGAAGATGGTCTCTCTCAAACAACCCTGCAACCAAATAACAGAGAGTCTCTTGTGTCCCCAACACACCCAATACAATGGTAAATTGTATAGGTGCACTAGTTCGGCGAAGAGATGGTGATACAAGTGCAATATGGATGGTAGATATATGTTTTTGTAATCTAAAAAATATAAAAACAGCAATGTAACTAATGATAAAAGTGAGCGTAAACGGTATTGCAATGCATTGAAACAAGGCCTAGGGTTCATACTTACACTAGTGCTAGTTCTCTCAACAATAATAACATAATTGGATCACATAACTATCCCTCAACATGCAACAAAGAGTCACTCCAAAGTCACTAATAGCGGAGAACAAACGAAGAGATTATGGTAGGGTATGAAACCACCTCAAAGTTATTCTTTCCAATCAATCCGTTGGGCTATTCCTATAAGTGTCACAAACAGCCCTAGAGTTCGTACTAGAATAACACCTTAAGACACAAATCAACCAAAACCCTAATGTCACCTAGATACTCCAATGTCACCTCAACTATCCGTGGGTATGATTATACGATATGTATCACACAATCTCAGATTCATCTATTCAAACCAACACATAGAACCTCAAAGAGTGCCCCAAAGTTTCTACTGGAGAGTCAAGACGAAAATGTGTGCCAACCCCTATGCATAAGTTCATGGGAGGAACCCGCAAGTTGATCACCAAAACATACATCAAGTGGATCACGTGATATCCCATTGTCACCACAGATAAGCATGGCAAGACATACATCAAGTGTTCTCAAATCATTAAAGACTCAATCCGACAAGATAACTTCAAAGGGAAAACTCAATCCATTACAAGAGAGTAGAGGGGGAGAAACATCATAGGATCCAACTATAATAGAAAACCTCGTGATACATCAAGATCGTACCACCTCAAGAACACGAGAGAGAGAGATCAAACACATAGCTACTGGTACATACCCTCAGCCCTGAGGGAGAACTACTCCCTCCTCGTCATGGAGAGCACCGGGATGATGAAGATGTCCACCGGAGAAGGATTGCCCCCTCCGGCAGGGTGCTGGAACGGGTCTAGATTGGCTTTCGGTGGCTACGGAGGCTTCTGGCGGCGGAACTCCCGATCTATTCTGCTTCCCGATGGTTTTAGGATATATGGATATATATAGGCAGAAGAAATACATCAGGGGATCCACGAGGGGCCCACGAGGGTGGAGGGCGAGCCCAGGGGGTGGGCGCCCCCTGCCTCGTGGCTTCCTCGTTGATCCCCTAACGTGCACTCCAAGTCTCCTGTATTGCTTTCTTTCCAAAAATAACTTTTCCGAAGGTTTCATTCCGTTTGGACTCCGTTTGATATTCCTTTTCTTCGAAACCCTAAAACAAGGAAAAACAGAAACTGACACTGGGCTCTAGGTTAATAGGTTAGTCCCAAAAATCATATAAAATAGCATTTAAATGCATATAAAACATCCAAGGTTGATAATATAATAGCATGGAACAATCAAAAATTATAGATACGTTGGAGACGTATCAGCATCCCCAAGCTTAATTCATGCTCGTCCTCGAGTAGGTAAATGATAAAAACAGAATTTTTGATGTGGAATGCTACCTAACATATTTATCCATGTAGTTCTTCTTTATTGTGGCAAGAATATTCAGATCCATAAGATTCAAGACAAAAGTTTAATATTGACATAAAAATAATAATACTTCAAGCATACTAACTAAGCAATCATGTCTTCTTAAAATAACATGGTCAAAGAAAGTTCATCCCTACAAAATCATATAGTTTAGTCATGCTCCATTTTTGTCACACAAGAATGCTCTCATCATGCACAACCCCGATGAAAAGCCAAGAAATTGTTTCATACTTTAGTAATCTCAAACCTATAAACTTTCACGCAATATATGAGCGCGAGCCATGGACATAGCACTATGAGTGGAATAGAATATGATGATGGGGGTTATGTGGAGAAGACAAAAAAGGAGAAAGTCTCACATCAACGAGGCTAATCAATGGGCTATGGAGATGCCCATCGATTGATGTTAATGCAAGGAGTTGGGATTGCCATGCGACAGATGCACTAGAGCTATAAATGTATGAAAGCTCAACAAAGGAAACTAAGTGGGTGTGCATCCAACTTGCTTGCTCACGAAGACCTAGGACACTTGAGGAGGCCCATTGTTGGAATATACAAGCGAAGTTCTATAATGAAAAATTCCCACTAGTATATGAAAGTGAAAAAACAAAAGACTCTCTATCATGAAGATTATGGTGCTACTTTGAAGCACAAGTGTGGCAAAGGATAGTAGCATTGTCCCTTCTCTCTTTTTCTCTCTCTTTTTTGGGCCTTCTCTTTTTTATGGCCTTTCTCTCCCCCTTTTTTTAATTCCTCACTTGGGACAATGCTCTAGAAAATGATGATCATCACACTTCTATTTATTTACAATTCAATGATTACAACTCGATGCTAGAACAAAAGATGACTCTATATGAATGCCTCCGGCGGTGTACCGGGATATGCAATGAACCAAGAGTGACATGTATGAAAGAATTATGAACGGTGGCTTTGCCACAAATACTATGTCAACTACATGATCATGCTAAGCAATATGACAATCATGAATGTTTCATCACAAACGGAACGGTGGAAAGTTGCATGGCAATATATCTCGGAATGGCTATGGAAATGCCATAATAGGTAGGTATGGTGGCTGTTTTGAGGAAGATATAAGGAGGTTTATGTGTGAAAGAGTGTATCATATCACGGGGTTTGGATGCACCGGCGAAGTTTGCGCCAACTCTCAATGTGAGAAAGGGCAATGCACGGTACCGAAGAGGCTAGCAATGATGGAAGGGTAGGAGTGCGTATAATCCATGGACTCAACATTAGTCATAAAGAGCTCACATACTTATTGCAAAAATCTACAAGTCATCAAAAACCAAGTATTACGTGCATGCTCCTAGGGGGATAAATTGGTAGGAAAAGACCATCGCTCGTCCCCCGACCGCCACTCATAAGGAAGACAATCAAATAACACCTCATGTTTCAAATTTGTTACACAACGTTTACCATACGTGCATGCTACGAGACTTGCAAACTTCAACACAAGTATTTATCAAATTCACAACTAATCAACTAGCACAACTTTAATATCACTATCTCCATATCTCAAAACAATTATCAAGTATCAAACTTCTCTTAGTATTCAATGCACTCTATATGAAAGTTTTTATTATATCCCTCTTGGATGCCCATCATATTAGGAATAGTTTCATAACCAAAGAAAATTACCATGCTGTTTAGGACTCTCAAAATAATATAAGTGAAGCATGAGAGTTCATCTATTTCTATAACATAAAACCACCACCGTGCTCTAAAAGGATATAAGTGAAGCACTAGAGCAAATGACAAACTACTCCGAAAGAAATAAGTGAAGATCAATGAGTAGTCGGATAATTATGCAACCATGTGAAGACTCTCTAACATTTAATAATTTCAGATCTTGGTATTTTATTCAAACAACAAGCAAAACAAAAGAAAATAAAATGACGCTCCAAGCAAAACACATATTATGTGGCGAATAAAAATATAGCTCCAAGTAAAGTTACCGATGAACGAAGACGAAAGAGGGTATGCCTTCCGGGGCATCCCCAAGCTTAGGCTCTTGGTTGTCCTTGAATATTGCCTTGGGGTGCCTTGGGCATCCCAAGCTTAGGCTCTTGGTTGTCCTTGAATATTTCCTTGGGGTGCCCTTGGCATCCCCAAGCTTAGGCTCTTGCCATTCCTTGTTCCATAATCCATCAAATCTTTACCCAAAACTTGAAAACTTCACAACACAAAACTTAAAGTAGAAAACTCGTGAGCTCCGTTAGCGAAAGAAAAGAAAACACCACTTCAAGGTACTGTAATTAACTCATTCTTGATTTATATTGGTGTTAAACCTAATTTATTCCAACTTCTCTATGGTTCATACCCTCCGATACTACTCATAGATTCATCAAAATAAGCAAACAACACATAGAAAACAGAATCTGTCAAAAACAGAATAGTCTGTAGTAATCTATAGCTAACGCAAACTTCTGGAACCCCAAAAATTCTAAAATAAATTTATGGACGTGAGGAATTTAGCAATTAATCATCCGCAAAAAAGAATTAACTAAATAGCACTCTCCCATAAAAAATGGCAGCAATTCTCGTGAGCGCCAAAGTTTCTGTTTTTATAGCAAGATCAACAAGACTTTCCCCAAGTCTTCCCAACGGTTCTACTTGATACAAACACTAAATAAAACATAAAACCACATCTAAATAGAGGCTTGATAAATTATTTATTACTAAACAGGAACAAAAATCAAGGAACTAAAATAAAATTGGGTTGCCTCCGAACAAGCGCTATCGTTTAATGCCCCTAGCTAGGCATGATGATTTCAATGATGCTCACATAAAGGATAAGAATTGAAATATAAAGAGAGCATCACGAAGAATATGAATAACACATTTAAGTCTAACCCACTTCCTATGCATAGGGATTTTGTGAGCAAACAACTTATGGGAACAAGAATCAACTTGCCTAGGAAGGTAAAGCAAGCAAAACTTCAAAATTTTAAGCACATAGAGAGGAAGCTTGATATTATTGCAATTCCTACAAGCATATGTTCCTCCCTCATAATGATTTTCAGTAGCATCATGAATGAATTCAACAATATAACCAGCACCTAAAGCATTCTTTTCATGATCTACAAGCATAGAAAATTTACTACTCTCCACATAAGCAAAATTCTTCTCATGAATAATAGTGGGAGCAAACTCAACAAAATAACTATCATGTGAGGCATAATCCAATTGAAAATTAAAATCATGATGACAAGTTTCATGGTTATCATTAATCTTTATAGCATACATGTCATCACAATAACCATCATAGATAGCAACTCTGTTCTCATAATCAATTGGAACCTCTTCCGAAATAGTGGATTCATCACTAAATAAAGTCACGACCTCTCCAAATCCACTTTCATCAATATAATCATCATAAATAGGAGGCATGCTTTCATTATAATAACTTTGCTCATCAAAACTTGGGGGACTAAAAATATCATATTCATCAAACATAGCATCCCCAAGCTTGTGGCTTTGCATATCATTAGCATCATAGATATTCAAGGAATTCATACTAACAACATTGCAATCATGCTCATCATACAAATATTTAGTGCCAAACATTTTAATGCATTCTTCTTATAACACTTTGGCAAAATTTTCCTTTCCATCATACTCATGAAAGATATTAAAAAGATAAAGCGTATGAGGCAAACTCAATTCCATATTTTTTGGTAGTTTTCTTTTATAAACTAAACTAGTGCTAGAACAAGAAACAAAAAGATTCGATTGCAAGATCTAAAGATATACCTTCAAGCGCTAACCTCCCCGGCAACGGCGCCAGAAAAGATCTTGATGTCTACTACACAACCTTCTTCTTGTAGACATTGTTGGGCCTCCAAGTGCAGAGGTATGTAGGACAATAGCAAATTTCCCTCAAGTGGATGACCTAAGGTTTATCAATCCATAGGAGGCGTAGGATGAAGATGGTCTCTCTCAAACAACCCTGCAACCAAATAACTAAGAGTCTCTTGTGTCCCCAACACACCCAATACAATGGTAAATTGTATTGGTGCACTAGTTCGGCGAAGAGATGGTGATACAAGTGCAATATGGATGGTAGATATATGTTTTTGTAATCTGAAAATACAAAAACAGCAAGGTAACTAATGATAAAAGTGAGCGTAAACGGTATTGCAATGCGTTGAAACAAGGCCTGGGGTTCATACTTTCGCTAGTGCAAGTTCTCTCAACAATAATAACATAATTGGATCACATAACTATCCCTCAACATGCAACAAAGAGTCACTCCAAAGTCACTAATAGCGGAGAACAAATGAAGAGATTATGGTAGGGTACGAAACCACCTCAAACTTATTCTTTCCAATCAATCCGTTGGGCTATTCCTATAAGTGTCACAAACATCCCTAGAGTTCATACTAGAAAAACACCTTATGACACAAATCAACCAAAACCCTAATGTCACCTAGATACTCCAATGTCACCTCAAGTATCCGTGGGTATGATTATACGATATGCATCACACAATCTCAGATTCATCTATTCAACCAACACATAGAACCTCAAAGAGTGCCCCAAAGTTTCTACCGGAGGGTCAAGACGAAAACGTTTGCCAACCCCTATGCATAGGTTCATGGGCGGAACCCGCAAGTTGATCACCAAAACATACATCAAGTGGATCACGTGATATCCCATTGTCACCACAGATAAGCATGGCAAGACATACATCAAGTGTTATCAAATCATTAAAGACTCAATCCGATAAGATAACTTAAAAGAGAAAACTCAATCCATTACAAGAGACTAGAGGGGGAGAAACATCATAGGATCCAACTATAATAGCAAAGCTCGCGATACATCAAGATGGTACCACCTCAAGAACACGAGAGAGAGAGATCAAACACATAGCTACTGGTACATACCCTCGGCCCCGAGGGAGAACTACTCCCTCCTCATCATGGAGAGCACTGGGATGATGAAGATGGCCACCGGAGAAGTATTGCCCCCTCCGGCGTGGTGCCGGAACGTGTCTAGATTGGCTTTCGATATCTACGGAGGCTTCTGGCGGCGGAACTCCCGATCTATTGTGCTTCCCGATGGTTTTAGGGTATATGGATATATATATAGGCAGAAGAAATACATCAGGGGAGCCACGAGGGGCCCACAAGGGTGGATGGCGCGCCCCCCTGCCTCGTGGCTTCCTCGTTGATCCCCTGACGTGCACTCCAAGTCTCCTGTATTGCTTTCTTTCCAAAAATAACTTTTTTGAAGGTTTTATTCCGTTTGGACTCCGTTTGATATTCCTTTTTCTTCGAAACTCTAAAACAGGGAAAAACATAAACTGGCACTGGGCTCTAGGTTAATAGGTTAGTCCCAAAAATCATATAAAATAGCATATAAATGCATATAAAACATCCAAGGTTGATAATATAATAGCATGGAACAATCAAAAATTATAGATATGTTGGAGACGTATCATCGGTGTGACTGAGTGGAACAACTCGGTGGCACCGAGATGCAAAATCGCAAGCGGTTACTGCAACTCGATGAGACCGAATGGTTCTAATCGGTTGCACCGAGATTGAAAACCTAGATAAACTCAATGAACTCGATATGACCGAAAGGGATGAATCGGTCAGACCGAAATAAACAGAAAGGTTTTGGAAGTTTAAGTCTATGACGAATCGGTGTCTTCGAGCGCTCCTCACCTAGAGGGTTCGAATCTGACTTGATGAAACTTTATGATGTAGCATGAATAGAGTTTGAGATGAGAAAAACATAGATAGCTAGAGGAAGTTCTTAGGCATTCTTGTCCATCCATTTGGAAAAAAGAAAAGACCAAACAATCAAAACAACAAATGGATGTCCTTGAATGAGAAAAATATGCAATCAACATGCTCACAGAATAAGATGACAAATGAAATATGTGGCAAAGGATGCACAAACACTCTAGCATCTATCAAGCAATTGGCGATGACTAGGTCATCTATATATGAGTATATTGACTGAGGAGTCAAATGAGAACATTTGATCGTAGGTCATACTCATTGTTTAAGCACAAGTGGGGTTACCACTTTTACATAAAGCATTGTTGTGTTCACACCATTAGAGTTGCTTTAGATCAATCCTTAGAGTAAATCTCCCCCTAGATATGACATCCCTCCTAAGAGGGATGAACTAATCTTGGGTTTTATCGATGATGACTTCATGTAGATGGTGAAGATGTGGATGCTCAATGTTGATGTAGATCATTTGGAGCAATCCGTTGGATTGAGTTGCACTTTCAATACCTACATGGGTTAGTCCCACAAGGAACAACCAAGGATATCCATAGACATAGAGTGAAGTACACACAAGATGATGTCCATGAAAGTATTAGGTTATCTTGTTCCTTTTCTTACCAACAAGAGAGTTTGTGACTCCTCGAACTAGTGCAAGAGGTGGAAGTTGTTTGCACTTGTTCTCGCCAAAATGATATGAGTGAAGTATGTTGGTGGAGTCAACCTCAAGAACTCTCTAGTTATTCTTCTTTGGGATCCGCATCAACTTTTTGGGAATCCTTGAAGTTGTAGTCATACTTGATGAAGTAGAACTTGATGTAGTCTTGGGAACCCAGTTGACCAAGGCCATGGGAGCTTCTTCAAATGCATCAATCTCCTATTGAGGCTTGACCTTGCCTTTTTGCTTGTGGTCTTGTGGTGGACCATACTTCTCTTGTTGAAGAACAAACTTCATCTTGGGTCATTGATCTTCTTCCCAGTCAACTCCATTGGCATTGAACTTTCGTTCAAAACCAACACCTTGATTCTTCCGGTGCCTTCCTTGCTTGCGTACAATTTCCTCAAGTTGCTTACTTCCGGTAAGGATCTTGTAAACACCTTTATCTATGATTCCCTTCAATAAGCTATTTTCTTGCTCATGTGTAACTTGGCTAAGAGAATCATTAGTGGAATCAAGAGAACTACTAGAGGCAACATTATTGGGTTTAGCATGATTATTGTTAATACTAGATGAAGAATCTTTCTTAATCTTGTTGCTAGATTTAACTTGTGGCATGTAAGTAGACAAGAGTAAACTCTTGGCAATGTAAGAAGAACTTTTCTTACGAAGATCATCATTGATGGCCTTTAGAAACCCATGCTCTTGCTCTAGGTTGAGATTTTCAAAGCGTAGCTTGTCATGAGTCTTTAAAAGTTCTCAATGATCTCCTAAGGTAGTTTCATGAGATAACTTAAGAGTGTTTAGTTCTTTAGTTAGACGCTCAATCACCTTCTTATCATCATCATTCGTTTTATCTTGATTAGCATGATCAATAGCAAATTCATCATAGTTTTCATCTCTTGAGTTGTCAACAAGTAAATCATCATCACCTAGCAAATCATCTTCATCACTATTGAAATCAACATACTCGGGGTGTGATACCTTTGGGCCTTTAGCCATGAAGCATCTTCCAATTCCTTCATTTGGTGAGTCAAATATGTCACAGGAGTTGGTTGACACAAGTGAGGGAGTCCTGGATTAGGGGGTCCCCGGGCATTCGAGCTATGTGACGTGGACTGGACTAGTGGGCCGTGAAGATACAAGATAGAAGGCTTCCCCCCGTATCGAGATGGGACTCTCCTTGGTGTGGTAGGCAAGCTTGGTGATCGGATATGAAGATCCCTTTCTCTGTAAAAATGACCCTGTACAAACCTTAGGCCCCTATGGTATCTATATAAACCGGAGGGTTTAGTCCGTAGAGGCGGTCATAATCATACAGGATAGACATCTAGGGTTTAGTCATTATGATCTCAAGGTAGATCAACTCTTGTAACCCCTATACTCATCAAAGTCAATCAAGCAGGACGTAGGGTTTTACATCCATCAAGAGGGTCCAAACCTGGGTAAACACCGTGTCCCCTGCCTCCTGTTACCTTCGATCCTTAGACGCACAGTTTGGGACCCCCTACTCGAGATCCTTCGGTTTTGACACCGACATTGGTGCTTTCATTGAGAGTTCCTCTGTGTTGCCGACAAAGGATGCCGGATCGTGGGTTCCGGCAAACCCTTGAGGTTCAAACACTAGGGTGCGCATGAAGATATTTCTCTCTCTCTCTCTCTCTCTCTCTCTCTCTCTCTCTCGCTCACTCTCGCAACGATCTCTAGGCCTAGCTCGCCGTACCCAAGGAACAAGAGACACAAGAGTTTTATACTGGTTTGGGCCACTGTTGTGGTGTAATACCCTACTCCACTTTGGTGTGGTGGATTGCCTCGTGGGCTGAGGATGAACTAGTACAAAGGATGAACCGCCTCCTGAGGAGAGGTGTTCCTGGGCTCGGTGAGCTTGTGTGTGTAAGGATGGTCTCGATGATCCATCCCTTGCGAAGGTGGTGGCTAGTCCTATTTATAGAGGCCCTGGTCCTCTTCCCAAATGTTTAGGCGGGAAGGGATCACACAACGGCCAATTTCAAAGGGAGACAACTAGTACAAGTTATCTTGACAAAAGGTGGTCTTCACCTGCCAAAGGCTCTGGTGGTGATACCATCGTGGGCTCCATGGTGACCTCCATCCTGCCGTCCTGCTGGTCTTGGTCTTGTTGCACCGATATGGAAACCTTTGCCTGATGCCTCGGGACTCCTCAACTGCGCTTGCCTCTTTAGCACCAAAGAGGAAACTAGCACCATGCGCCCGCTGGCGCCCGCCTGGCCTTGGTCGTCATGGCTCACGTCACGTGAAACTCGCAAGCTGCCCCTTGCATAGATATCTCTGCTCCTCGGGAGCTAGCCTAGGGAGGCTGCCCCAGAGGAGGTCTTGGTGTCATTCGCCTCGCGAGGCTTGGCCCCTCGCGAGGGTATTGAGTGGTTGGCCGTACCAGGCCTCTGGATGAGCCATGTCCTGGGCGGCAGGCAGGCAAGTCTGGGTACCCCGTTCATAGGACCCGGACCAGGAGGCAGACAGTAGCCCCCGGTCACAAGGCGCGCTCGGACTTGGCTTCGAAGTGAAGCCAAGGGGCAAGTGCGGAGCACCATGGGCCTGAATAGCCTGCGGCCACACGTGGCGACTGACGGGACGTGGGCGCCTCCACTTCCCCATGCAGCCTCGATTTCCGCCTGGCTAGGAAACCACTATCGTCTTCATAGCTCTGCCTCATTTACAGGCAGCACTCTCCACCGCTCCCTCATCTTCCAGAAGGCAGCGGATCCCCCCCGTTCCAATCTGACACCAACTGCCCCCGCCCCCATGGCACCAAGCCGGAAGAAGAAGGGGAAGAAGGAGTCCCGTACCTCGGCCCCCGCGATGCCGGTCTTTGAGCCCGCCATCGAGCGGTCGGTGGTGCACAACCAAGAGGGTATGGGCAAGGTGCACCGGCGCTTGCTACCGATTTCAATTAGTGGGGGATGAGGGAGTCCTGGATTAGGGGGTCTCCGGACAGCCGGACTATATCCTTTGGTTGGACTATGAAGATACAAGATTGAAGACTCCGTCCCATGTCCGTATGGGACTCTCCTTGGCGTGGAAGGCAAGCTAGGAAATACGGATATGTAGCTCTCCTCCCTTGTAACCGACTCTGTGTAACCCTAGCCCCATCCGGTGTCTATATAAACCGGAGGGTTTAGTCCATAGGACAACATACAATCATACCATAGGCTAGCTTCTAGGGTTTAGCCTCTACGATCTCGTGGTAGATCAACTCTTGTAATACTCATATCATCAAGAAAAATCAAGCAGGACGTAGGGTATTACCTCCATCAAGAGGGCCCAAACCTGGGTAAACATCGTGTCCCCTGCCTCCTGTTACCATCCGCCTTAGAGGCACAGTTCGGGACCCCCTACCCAAGATCCACCGGTTTTGACACCGAAATTGGTGCTTTCATTGAGAGTTCCACCATGTCATCACCGTAAGGCTTGATGACTCTTTCGATCATTGGTAGCGATGCGGTCCAGGGTGAGGTTTTCCTCCCTGGAAAGATCTTTGTATTCGGTGGCTTCGCACTGAAGGCCAATTCACTTGGCCATCTGGAGCAGATCGAGAGCTACGCCCCTGACCATCAGGTCAGATTCGAAAACTTAAACTACACTGCCGATATCCACGGAGACTTGATCTTCGACGGATTCGAGCCCGTGTCAGGTGCGCTGCACAATCACGACGAGCACGACGTAACTCTGCCGTCAGACAGTGTTCGGGAGATCGCATCTGCAACTACTCCGGCCTTCAATCTGGAGCAAATTGCACCATCCAAGGACGGAGGGATAGACCCCGCCATGGAAGCCGCACTCTCAGTGGCGTTGGAGCCAGATACTGACTTCACCCCTTACGAGAGCCGTGTTGCCGAACCGCGGGATTCGTCTCCGGCCACGAGCTCCGAGCCGCCTGCATCCGTGCCTATCGAATCCGACTGGGAGCCGATCATGGAGTTCGCCTCAGCGGATATCTTTCAGCATTCACCTTTCGGCGATGGGCTAAATTCATTAAGGTCTCTCTCCTTGTCAGGAGAACCTTGGCCGAACTATGTCCGGCTAGAATGGGATGCAGACGACGACGAAATTCGCTACCCACCCACCACCCACTTAGTAGCCACTGTCGACGATTTAACCGACATGCTCGACTTCGACTCCGAAGACATCGACGGTATGGACGACGATGTAGGAGACGAACAGGAACCACCGCCCATAGGGCACTGGACCACCACCTCATCATATGATATATACATGGTGGACACCCCCAAAGAAGGCAATGGCGACGAGACAACGGAGGAAGACCCCTCCAAGAAGCAACCCAAGCGCCGACGTCAGTGGCGCCGCTCTAAGTCCCGCCATAGCAAAAGTAGTGATACTGTCACAAGAGACAATAACACTCCGGATAGTGCCGAAGACGACAATAATCCCCTCCAGCACGATTTAGAGCAGGAGGGTGAACAAGCTAGCCCTCTAGAGCGGGCAGGAGATGGAGAATTGGAGGAGGACAATTACATGCCTCTCTCCGAAGACGAGGTGAGCCTCGGCGATGAAGAATTTATCGTGCCTGAGGATCCCGTCGAGGAGGAGCGCTTCAAGCACCGGCTTATGGCCACATCAAATAGCCTGAAGAAAAAGCAACAACAGCTTCAAGCTGATCAAGATCTACTAGCAGACAGATGGACCGAAGTCCTTGCGGCCGAGGAATACGAACTCGAGCGCCCCTCCAAGAATTAGCCAAAGCGCAGGATGCTACCCCACTTCGAGGAGGAAGCATTGAAACCTACATCACCAGTGTACGATGCGGCTGACTGGCCACCTCGTGGCCGAGCTAGAGAGGCGTTTCGGCCTGAAGTTCAGCCTGCACCCCGCCGCCACTCAAACAAAAATACCAAGGCCCGGGGCAACACACGGGACCTGCGAGATGTATTGGAAAACAAGGCAAAACATGCAAGATCGATCTACGGATCATGGGGGCACACACCAATACGCGACAATGATCGTCACGCCGGATACACTAAAAGCAAATTCGGCCGAGCCGGACACGGCATACAAGACTCGTATGAACCACGCCGCGATATAGCCCGGCACAGAGGCGCTGCACACCCCTTATGCTTCACTGATGAAGTAATGGATCACGAATTCCCAGAAGGGTTTAAACCCATGAACATCGAATCATACGATGGTACTATAGACCCCCGCGGTATGGATAGAAGACTTCTTCCTCCACATTCATATGTCCCGCGGGGATGACCTACATGCCATCAAGTATCTCCCGCTCAAACTCAAAGGGCCGGCTCGGCATTGGCTCAATAGCTTGCCAGCAAACTCCATAGGAAGTTGGGAGAACCTGGCAGAGGCATTCCTGGATAATTTCCAGGGAACTTATGTGTGACCGCCGGACGCTGACGACTTAAGTCATATAACTCAGCAGCCAGGGGAATCGGCCAGGAAATTCTGGACCTAGTTCATAACCAAGAAGAACCAAATTGTCGACTGTCCAGATGCAGAGACTTAGCGGCATTTAAGCATAATATCCGTGACGAATGGCTCGCCTGGCACCTCGGCCAAGAGAAGCCAAAATCCATGGCAGCCCTCACGACACTTATGACCCGCTTTTGTGCGGGCGAAGATAGCTGGTTGGCTCGTAGTACCAATACAGCAAGCAAACCTGGCATATCACAAGCCAGGGATAGCAACAGCAAACCATGATGCAACAAACACAAGCGCCGCAAATACGGTGAAAACGCCAAAAATACGGCAGTTAATGCCGAGTTCAGGGGCTCAAAGTCCGGTCAGTGGAAAGGGCCGCCCAAAAATACAAATCCAAGTCCATCCAGTCTGGACCGCATACTCGCTCGCCAATGCCAAATTCATGGCACCCTAGAAACGCCAGCCACCCATACCAACAGAGAATGATGGGTCTTCAAACAAGCCGGCAAGGTAGGCGCCAAAAACAAAGAGGGGTCTCAAAGCGACGATAGCGACGAAGAGCCCAGATCACCGAACACAGGAGGGCAAAAGAAATCCCCCCCCCCATATTCAATCGGTGAATGTGGTAAATACCACCCAAATTGCCCACTTGGACTAGAGATGCAACCTTAGGGACGACGGCTCAACGGAACTCGCCGTCCCACAATATAAGCTAGGGTCGGTCATCTTCAACCGCACGGATCGTCCGGTTAATGCCAATCGGGGCAATCCAGCCACACTAATCTTCGACCCTATACTAGACGGAATCCACCTCACTCGAGTCCTTATGGACGGAGGTAGCAGTTTAAATCTGCTTTACCAGGACACAGTGCACAAGATGGGCATCGATCATTCAGCGATCAAGCCCACTAAAGCCACTTTTAGAGGCATCATACCAGGTATGGAGGTTAGCTGTACATGCTCCATTGCCCTCGAGGTAATCTTCGGATCACCAAAAAATTACCGTATCGAAGAGTTAATCTTCGAAATCGCCCCTTTCCGCAGTGACTATCAAGCACTGCTCGGGCGAACCGCGTTCGCTCGATTCAACGTGGTGCCACATTATGCCTACCGTAAGCTCAAAATGCCTTGTCCACACGGCGTCATCATGGTTCATGGCAAAGCCGAACCTTCCTTCGGCACTAACAAATACATCACTGCCTCAGTAGCAGGGACAATGAGCAGCACCTTGCAGCCGAACCTCGAGTCGACGCCCAGGCTCCCGGACACCGTTAAGGGGCTCCGAACTACTTCGTGGAAGGATACCCCGACTCGTCCAGAGCTCAACTAAACACTCTGGCGAAGGCCATGACAGGCCGAACTCAACGGTTCAACCGCCCTCCGGCACGCAAACATTTCTTATATTTCCTTCGCAGGTTCACCTTTGCACCGACCAGGATGGACTCCACAGAGGCAGCTCGAACGCGTCGGGGGATCCTTAGACATTCCCCGCAGTGAATGTCTGGCTACAATACGGATCCGCACTCAACCTCTTCCCCCTGGTCACAGCAGGTTCTGCTATCACAACTCCTTTTTTATCACATTACTTGTACCCATACACATAGACGTATTATTCAAATACAACATGTGGATTTATATGACGTTTATCTGCTGATTATTTCTTATCGAAATCATTTCGTCAAATGGCATCCGTACACAGCGATATGCCTTAAATATGCCAGGGGCTTCGTTTTCCCTGTAACACAGCAATAAAAGTCCGAACACCTTGATGGAAGTTCGGCACCCCGAACTTATAGCATTATATGCATCAGCTCCGAATCATGTCTTGGGTCAATAGTTGGGTTTGCCCGTCTCCCATGTTTTGGTACCTTACGTTCCGCTATATCAGCTAAGGTAGCACTGGGAGAACTACTATGATTGTGTCTCGGTTCTTCCAGATGAGCACATCAGTAGAGAAAGCTGAAAACTGACTGTCATGATACGGCGAGAGCTGGTCAGCTGTTCGAGCAGTCACAAAATCTTTAAGGTTTTCTCCTGCATAATGCCATAAGCAATGCAGCGTGTGATGAATCGGCTTTTTCTCTGATTAGGCGCTTATGGAGCCCCTAGTACGGTCTTCTGAACACAAGGGGATGCGCCGACCATACTAAAGCTCCTATGGCTAAGTGAGACTGATAAAGCCCTATAGTCCGATTGCCTGGTTCGTTGTGCTGAGCACCTCCCTCGGAGGACCCAAAACTGGGATAAAGAGTGCTCAGATTTATCCCGAACACCCCCGTACTTCTTACGTTGGGGCAGAAGCCGACGATTGGCCAACTCTCAGCCTTAACATACAAATAGCCGCACAAGAGGGTAAACTTTTATATAACAGGCGACATATAAACGACCTTGTTCAAACATTACAAAGGACAACATGATCGGCATTCATTGAAATATAATGTCCTTGGTACATAGCTCCGCTGCAAGGTAGGATCCTTTCAGGACACTCTTATAATACAATTCGGGCTTGCGGTGCTCCTTCCCCTCTGGCTGTCCCTCGTTCACTAGCTTTTCGGCATCCATCTTCCCCCAGTGCACCTTTGCGAGGGCGAAGGCCATTCGCGCTGCTTCTATACAGACCGACCGCTTGATGAAGTCAAGTCGAGGGCAAGCGCTTATAACCCGCCTCACGAGCCCGAAGTAGCTGCTTGGAATCGGCTCGGCAGGCCATAGCCGGATAACCATATCTTTCATGGCTAGTTCCGCCGCCTTATGCAGTTAGATCAGCTATTTCAGTTGATCGGCAAAAGGCACCAGATAATTCGGTGCCAAATACTGCGACCAAAAGAGCTTATCGGCGGTGTTCCTTCCTTCGGCTCGGTAGAATTGAGCGGCATCTGATATACTGTGAGGTAGCTCAGCAAATACACCTGAGAAGTCCGGATTCACAATCAGAAACAGAGTTTTCCCTTCAAATACTTGCTTTACATGGGAAAAGCCTTACCCGCCGCGATCTATCTCGCCTCTCGGATCCCCTGCAGGGCGCTTTGGGTTTCTCCTCGGGCGTCGCTCGTCACTTGACGCACCTTGGTGAGTTCGGACTCTTTCTGTTAAACTCTACTTGAAGGCCTCGCATTTACTTACGACCTCTTGTAGCTCCTGCTCAGCTTTAATAACTCTGGTTTCGTGTTTCTCACGAAGAGTCTGCTCCATGGCCACCTTTTTCTCGGCCTCGGCAATGGCCCTTTTGAGGGCCTCGACTTCAGTGATAACCCCTAGCACAAATTATGCGGCTTATTTCATACTGAACATTTATTTCACAATAAATGCGCGCAACGCTTGTGCATACCTTTTTTATCCCTCAACTGCATTTTTACTTGGCCAATTTCTTCTATGGCCAGCTCCATACTTTGATTCAGTCCGGAGATCTCCGCAGTACGAGAGGCAGCAGCCGATATAGGTATCTGCTTGGAACAGAAGAGAAATCAATATCACTCAATGAGTCTTCATGTGATCATCAATGTGATCCCCTGTCTGGTTCCTTCTTTCACCGAACAGGGTATCAGGGGCTACTATCTATACTATGACACTCTTCGGCAACTTATAAAACATACCTCAAAGCCTCTTATAAGGCTGATATAGGCTTCGTTCAGTCCACTCTCGGTTGACTAAATCTTCTCAATCACCACACCCATAAGGGCATGGTGTTCGTCAACAATGGAGGCGTCTCGTAATGCCACCAACAAAGCATCCGACACCTCTGGATGGACAAAGGTCGCCGGCAGAACAGGCACGCTTCCTCCAGCTGAAGGAGGCTGCCTTCTTGATTCTAGAGCCGTATAAACCTCTGGAATCGCATCCGGTGAGGAGCCAAACTCAAGGTCGCCCCCGCCGTCAGCCCCTATGGGAATCCTTTCCCCCACGTGTCCGGCCCCAGCGGTTTGTCCTCCAGGCACCGCCTTCACGGTTTCTTCCTTTCCTCCTTGATCGGGGTCCTCCTAGGACGAAGCCTTGGTGTTATGCACCTGTTTGGAGGAAGGGGCCTTTTGGGGCGTCCCACTCTCCATAGCATTCGAGCTCAGCAGGTCCTCTGATAAGGATGGTTTGGTATGGGACCTCACCGGACTACCAAAAAATATGGCTTAAGGTTAAAATACTAAGCCACGATGAGTCCAGACGCTTAAAACGTACTCGGATTTTATATACTTACGAGTTGACCAGGGGCTGGGCCCTGGGATCCCATGCCAGGTCGCTGTCGGCGGCGGCAGTGGACTCCTCCGGAAGAGAAGCCCTTCCCCTTTTGGGCAGTTTGGCCTCCAAGGGTGCCGAGGCCGTCCTCTTCCTCCTGCCCCCCGCAGGGGATTCATCTTCCTCCTCCTTTTTATCCTCTTTGGAGGCGGAACGAGCATCAGAGCCTTCGGGTATTATGTCCGATGTGCCGCGACAACGAAGGCCACCCCGAGTCTTTTTGGCCTCCTTTTCGGCCATCTTCTTCGGCACCTTGTAGGGCGCCGGGACCAGCATCTTCGTTAGAAGTGGGATGGCCGGGTCTTCGGGCAGCGGGGCCAGACAATGGATCCGCTCCGCCTTCTTCGTCCAGCTCTGGGGAGTTGAATAAACATGCGTTAAGCACTTCCTTGGGGTCATGCAGATAGAAAAGTTTGATAAACTCACCGAACTTGCAGGACGGGACAGTTGGTACCCGCGATCTTCGGCGGAGTCCGACCATGATTTGCTGGACTTGAAAAGCACCTTCCAAATGTCCTTGTGCGAGGAGCCGAAGAACCTTCACAAAGTTTGGTGCCTGGCCAGATCGAAATCCCATAGATTGCAAGTCTGGTGTTGACAAGTCAGTATCCGGTGGACTAACATCACCTGGACTATGTTGACAAGTTCAATGCTCTTATCTCCCATATCTTTAACGCACGTCTGAAGCATCGATAGTTCGTCGGACGAGGACCAGTCCAGGCCTTTCTTGACCCAGGATGTAAGCCGCAGAGGTGCGCCGGATCGAAACTTGGGAGAGGCGGCCCATTCCTTGCCGCATGGCTCAGTGATGTAAAACCACTGCTGTTGCCACACCTTGACAGAATGATTAAAGGTTCTCGTTGGCCATATGACGTTGGGCATCTTGCTCACCATAGCGCCCCCGCACTCGGCGTGCTTGCGGCCCACCACCTTGGGCTTCACATTAAAAACCTTTAGCCATAAACCAAAGTGCGGCGAAATGCGGAGGGAAGCCTCGCACATGACAATAAATGTCGATATATTGAGGAAGGAATTAGGGGACAGATCGTGAAGATCTATCCCATAATAGTACATGATGCCGTGAACGAACGGGTGGAGGGGAAACCCTAGCCCGAGGACAAAATGAGGGAGGAATACAACCCTCTCATGGGGGTCCGGTGTAGGGACGATCTGTCCCGCCGTCGGGAGAAGGTGGCTGATTTTCTTGGCCAGATACCCGGCCTCCCGAAGCTTTTTGATATCCTTCTCTCGGATGGTAGAGGCCATCCATTTGCCTCCTGCTCCGGATCCAGACATCTTTGGAAGGCCTTTTTGTGGGCAGAGAAGTTGAACGCTTGGGCGCTGGAGCCTGAGCAGAAGGGAATGAATCGGGAAGAAGGTGTGGGTGAAAAGAGTGAATCCTTGTCCCTTTATAAGGGCAGAAGAGGCGGTGTGCCTCCCCACTCACCTGGTAAAACCTCTTATTCCCCAAGCGCCATAATTGATGGCGCAATTGGGTTACCCACACCCGTATTGATGAGAATCCCGTGATAAGGGGACATGATCTCTGCTTTGGCAAGACGTGTCAAGAAAATCACCTCACAATATGTGCAGTGCCGGTTGAGAAAAACGGTTCGAATAATGACCGGGCGATGACATGATGTCATTTTGCTAAACATGTCAGCAGGTTAAATTTGTGGAAATGTTATTCTCTCTATGGTGGTATGTGGAAATTGTTTTGCAGAGCCGGACACTATCCATGTGTTCAAAATCTTCCACGGAGTATTCGGAGGAGGAACATGCCTTGCAATGCCGAAGACAAAACTGCGTGTCGGACTCATCGTCATTGAAGCCTGGTTCAGGGGCTACTGAAGGAGTCCTGGATTAGGGGGTCTCTGGACAGCCGGACTATATCCTTTGGCCGGACTGTTGGACTATGAAGATACAAGATTGAAGACTCCGTCCCGTGTCCGGATGGGACTCTCCTTGGCGTGGAAGGAAAGCTAGGCAATACGGATATGTAGATCTCCTCCCTGGTAACCGACTCTGTGTAACCCTAGACCCCTCCGGAGTCTATATAAACCGGAGGGTTTAGTCCGTAGGACAACATACAATCATACCATAGGCTAACTTCTAGGGTTTAGCCTCTATGATCTCGTGGTGGATCAACTCTTGTAATACTCATATCATCAAGAACAATAAAGCAGGACGTAGGGTATTACCTCCATCAAGAGGGCCCGAACCTGGGAAACATCGTGTCCCCTGCCTCCTGTTACCATCCGCCTTAGACACACAGTTCGGGACCCCCTACCCGATATCCGCCGGTTTTAACAACGACAGGGGCGACGGTGGCCTGGCCTGCTTCCCACGCCGAAGTTGACAGGACGGCCACCGAGGTCCCCATCCATCTTCACGCCCTCTGGGCAGGCTTGATTCCCCCCTTCTCCAATTTCTTCAATGCGGTGCTCTCGCATTACCAGATTAATGCACTGCATCTCAATCCCCAATCCATTTTCCTCCTTATTGTCTTTGCCTTCGTCTGCGAAGCCATGGTGGGCATTGCCCCTTCCGTGGCCCTGCTTCACCACTTCTTCTCGCTTCACCTGACAGATCCTCTTCAGCGCTCAGGGTGTGTATCCCTTCAGGCCATCTCGGGGATCGACTTCAAGCTCTCGCCGGTCATCGGAGGCTTCAGGAAGAGGTGGGTGTTTGTGGACATTGGCGTGTGTCAGTGTCAAAACCGGTGGATCTCGGGTACGGGGTCCCGAACTATGCGTCTAAGGCGGATGGTAACATGAGGCAGGGGACACGATGTTTTACCCAGGTTCGGGCCCTCTCGATTGAGGTAATACCCTACGTCCTGCTTGATTATTCTTCATGATATGAGTATTACAAGACTTGATCTACCACGAGATCAGAGAGGCTAAACCCTAGAATCTAGCCTATGGTATGATTGTATGTTGTCCTACGGACTAAAACCCTCCGGTTTATATAGACACCTGGGGGGGGGGCTAGGGTTACACAACGTCGGTTACAAAGGAGGAGATATACATATCCGTATTGCCTAGCTTGTCTTTCACGCCAAGTAAAGTCCCATCCGGACATGAGACGAAGTCTTCAATCTTGTATCTTCATAGTCCAACAGTCCGGCAAAGGATATAGTCCGGCTGTCCGGATACCCCCTAATCCAGGACTCCCTCAGTAGCCCCCGAACCAGGCTTCAATGACGTCAAGTCCGGCATGCAGTATTGTCTTCGACAATGCAAGGCGGGTTCTTCTCAAATTTTGAATGTTTGTTAAGTAGTGTCCGGACCCATAAATGTTGGACTTCTTGGCTTCTGCGCCCAATAAGGGCTATCCTCCACGCGTCGAATGAATACGAGGAGCCAGGGCATTTTTACATTCACCCCCTAGCCAGATAAATAAATCGTCTACTAAAGGGTTGGGCATCCTTAGATCCAATCCATACCATCCTCCCACAGTGAGAATCCATTGGAGCACGCTTCGGAAAAATCCATTCCAACATGGCCGACCACCGCAGCTCCTCCTCCCGCCCCCGTAGCCCTAAGCCTGGTGATTGTGAGAGATGTTCCGTCCCACACAGTCGATTAGTCGAATTGCAGACTTAGGGATTCCTCCCTCCAATGTATATGGTTCCGAGCCAGGCTAGCCACCTACAATGGCGAGGAGCAAGCGGAGAGCTTCCCCAGCCCTCTACAGGGGAGCGGGTGTGCCTTATTCCCTAATTATTAAGGGGACTCAGATTTCCAATTCATTCGTTCCTCCGCATGCTCCTGGAGTTTTACGGCCTCCAACTACATAATTTCACCCCTGCTTCCATATTACACATCACCGGCTACGTTGCCCTTTGCGAGTTATTCCTGGGCTGTGAGGCTCATTTCGAGCTGTGGAAGAGGTTATTTTGCCTCGTCCCTCGCACACAAAAGGGGTCACTTTATCAAGTGGGCGGAGCCGAAATATGGCGCATCACCAAAACTGGATACTTGTCCGGTACTCCGAAAAAGATGTCCGAAGACTGGCCTTCAGAATGGTTTTATATCGAGGACGTCCCTCTTCCAGACCCTGTTCCGCGGGGTCTTCCTGAGTTCAACAATGCTCCTCTGAAGAAACGCCAAAGCTGGCGCCCATGGAGCCCCCAGGAGAAAGACAATGAAGAAGTCCTTTACCTGATGAACCGGATTAAAGCGCTGGCTCAATCAGGATTGACAGTAATCGAAATTATGTCAATATGCATAATGCGGGGAGTACAGCCGCTTCAATATCGAGGGCACCCCCTCTGGTGTTTTAACGGGGAAGATGATGCCACCCGTTGCGGGCGTAAGGGACCGGACTCCGCTGCTGCTTTAGCAAAAATTCTGTCCGAGTTGTTCAAGGGAGAGGAAGAGGAGTTCATCCGCATCAAGCCACGGGATGGATTCTCCATGTACAACCCTCCAAGATGGGTGAGTTATATCTCCTTACTCCCATTCTTCCCACATTTTTTGTCGTAGGTACTTACCTTGCCATTTTATGGCAGGAACTACGAAAAGCTATAAGGGAGGTTAACAGCCTATCTCCAAAACTAAAGGACCCTGGCCAGGCCCTCGGTCCCGGACTCGAAGTAGATCCAGACATATTCGTGGAGATGATAGACACACAGTTCTATCATATGAGCTGTGATGACGCCATGGTGGCCATTACGGCCGACTATCCCGGCCTGCTCCCTGCATCACACGTAAGAAAAACCAAAATCCCAACTCCAAAAACTAGGATCTCCTTTTAGACACTTCACCTACCATATACATATGGTGTTTCACAGGGAAGGCATTCGGGACGCCGTGCCGAACCCGCATCAACTCACCAACAAGAGGCACCGAGGCCGGGTAGGCAAAGAAGGAAGGCGGTCAGGACGGAGACGCCGGGGCAAAGGTATGACAAAGAACCCCACTCTGTAGTTGTCGTCTTTCTCAAAATGTAATGACGCCCATGTTTCTTTAACAGAAAAAACGCTCGCCAGAATATGTCCGGAGAGGCTGCCGATCATGCTTCCACCAGTTGGGCTCCAGGGCCGGACATAGAGGCAGAAGCCGACATGGGGCGGATGCCGGATACTCCTCCTATAGAGGATGCAGATAGACTATCCGCTACAAATTCAGAAGTGGAGAGCGCCATGAATCATAGGCATCGCCGGGCCGTACTCCGTGACGCTTGCTTCTCACCAGAGGCATTTGATGCCTTCAATTCTGGAGACGCGTACCTCCATGCTGCTCAAAATGGTTTAGCCAGAGCCACGGACCAGTATGTAAGGGATGTACGGGTAAGTAAATCTGACAATTATATGTATCAGTAGCTCCTGAGACTTGAAATAGTTGACGCAACTGATTTAAGGATCAATATTTGTGCAGGTTCTTACCGAGAAGAATTCCCAACTGTCTCAAGAGCTGGACGAGTGCAAGGCCCAGCTGGAAGCCACTGTTGCCGCATCAAATGTAACACCCCGGATGTAACTTTCCCTATTTGTACTCCAACTCTTGCCGTTTCCGGCGTTAAGTTATATTTATTTCCTCGGGTTCGGGTTTTGTCTCCGTGTGTTGTTGTCGTTGTCATGCATCTCATATCATGTCATCATGCGCATTGCATTTGCATACGTGTTCATCTCATGCATTCGAGCATTTTCCCCATTGTCCGTTTTGCATTCCGGCGCTTCGTTCTCCTCCGGTGGTCATTTCTAACTTTCTTTCGTGTGTGGGGATTAAACATTTCCGGATTGGACCGAGACTTGCCAAGCGGCCTTGGTTTACTACCGGTAGACCGCCTGTCAAGTTTCGTACCATTTGGACTTCGTTTGATACTCCAACGGTTAACCGAGGGACCGAAAAGGCCTCGTGTGTGTTGCAGCCCAACACCCCTTCAATTTGGCCCAAAACCAACCAAACTCTGCTCCATGTCCTAGAGCGTTCGATCACGATCGCGTGGCCGAAAACCGCACCTCATTTGGACTCTCCTAGCTCCCTCTATGCCTATTTAAACACCCCCTTTCCAAATCCCGGGTCTCCCCTCGTCCCTAACCCTAATCCTCAGATCCGCGCCGGCCGGACACGTCTGCCCCGGCCAGACGCGTCCACCGCCGCCTTCCACGTGGGCGTGCGCCCACATCCCCGCCGCCAGGCCCGGGAGGCCCGTGGCCGGCCCCCGAGGCCCACGCCGCCGCCCGGCTCCCTCATCCGCCGCCCGCGCCCGACCTCCTCCTCCGACGCCGGCGAGGCTCCGCCACCGGAGCCGCCCCGCTCCGGCAGCCCCTCCGCACCGGCCG
>NC_041388.1:152617455-152651333 GCF_002162155.2 Triticum dicoccoides
CGCGCCCCGCCGCCCGCGCCTCACCACCGCCATCGCCCGCCGCCGCCGGACCTCGCCTCACCGCCGCCCGTGGTCAACGGCGCCGGCAGCCACGCCTCTTCCCCGCCCCGGGCGTCTTTTCCTCCTCCGGCGAGAAGCTCCGGCGAGCATCCGGTCAACCTCGTAGAACGTGCCCCGATCCAGATCTGCTACAGTAAACCCTAATCCGGGGTAGTTTTTTTCACTAAGTCCTCAGGATTTTTAGTTCATATGCCCATGTTCGCGGCCCCGTAACTTTGCATCCGTCACTCCGATTCGGGCATATAGCATATTCATCTCGGAGAGTAAATCATTTAATTCCATTGCATCATTTTCATTTGAGCTCATCTTGATGCCCGAAATGCTGTTAGAAGGAGGCTTCGTGAGTTAATTGTCAGATCTGCTAGTTCATCTTAGACTTGTCATTTTTGCCATGATTGTTGTGTGCATGATATGCCTATGAGTCCTTCATATGTTTTGTTAAGGATTTTGTCTTCTTTCCAGAGGTGCAACCCATGCATTTTTTTAATGTGTGTGGTGACTTGTGCAAGCTTGCAAAGTGAGGCACCAGGTAAATCTGTTTTCAGGGACTTAGTTTTCACTAAGTCTGGGATTATTTAGTTCATGATGCCATATGTTCATGATGTTTCCTAGTGATTCGTGCCTCTTTTGAGGATGATCAGTAAAGGAGTTCTGTTAATCTTGTTATGATCTATCCTTACATGCCTTTGTTTGCAATTATGGAGCACCCTAGCTTGAGTCAATCGAGCTCTACTTTTGCTTCGTTGTGAATCTAGGCAGATCGTCAACTTGTTTGCGATTTTGCCGATGTTATTGTAGTTGATCCGTGCATGCTATGCCATTGTTCTTGCCATGTATAGCTTGTATTTTGTGCCTTCTTTATGGGTGTATGCTTGTCTTGCCATGACTTGCACCGTAGTGAGTGCATCGAGCTCGTAAACATGCCTTCGTGAATTATGTTTCAGCAAGTCCCAGTTTTCACTAAGTCTGAAAACTGTTTATGTTTTTGCTATGTTCGTGTGCTTGTTAGTATATTTTGTGACCCCTTTTGGCTCAAGGTCACTAAGGGACTTTTTTTAAGCTTGTTGAGTAGCTCCATTCAATGTCTTTCTTTGTCATGTTCAGGTCCGGTAGCATGTTGTTTTGTTGCCCCGAAGAGGGCTATATGATCTGAAATTCCAAACAAGTGTTAATTTCACTAAGTCTGAGATCTGTTTGCCATTTGCGTTTTTGCCATGCTTGATTGAACCTCGTAATGGATGAATTGGCCGTGGCTCAGTGCTAGTCTTTTGTTAAGCATCTTGAATGCTTCCCTTCCATGTATTTTGTTGCCATGTTTGGATCCTGTGGCATGTTCATTTCATTGCATTTAGATGCCTACTTGCTGTAAATCGCAGACCGTTGTCATTTTTGAGTCGCTTGCCATTTCCAAACCGTAACTCTGATTCCGGCGTTCTTTATATCATTTTCAAGAGATTTCATCCCATCTTCCCAGTGGCATCCTTGGAATTCCAAGTTGAGGCAAGGTTCATGCTTTTCCTGTCATATCTTGCATTTTGCATCCCGCATCGCATCCCGCATAGCATATCATCTTTGCATCGTGTTGTTTGAGTTTGCACGTGGTTGATTGTGTCCTTGTTGCTTGTTTGTCTTGTTTTGGGTAGAGCCGGGAGACGAGTTCGCTAACGAGGAGCCCGTTGAGTTTGCTGTTGAGGATCCAGTCAACTCTGACAACTATGCAGGCAAGATGATCATACCCTCGAAATCACTACTATCTTTGCTATGCTAGATTGCTCGCTCTTTTGCTATGCCATTGCTACGATGCCTACCACTTGCTTGAAAGCCTCCTGAATTGCCATGTCAAACCTCTAACCCACCATTGTCCTAGCAAACCGTTGATTGGCTATGTTACCGCTTTGCTCAGCCCCTCTTATAGCGTTGCTAGTTGCAGGTGAAGATTGGAGGCCGTTCCTTATTGGAACATCTTTTATTTACTTGTTGGGATATCATTATATTGCCATGTTATTTTAATGCATCTATATACTTGGTAAAGGGTGGAAGGCTCGGCCTCTCGCCTAGTGTTTTGTTCCACTCTTGCCGCCCTAGTTTCCGTCATATCAGTGTTATGTTCCCGGATTTTGCGTTCCTTACGCGATTGGGTTATAATGGGAACCCCTTGATATTTGCCTTGATTAAAGCTTTTCTAGCAATGCCCAACATTGGTTTTACCATTCACCACCTAGCCTTTTCTTTCCCTTGGGTTCTGCAGACTCAAGGGTCATCTTATTTTAACCCCCCCGGGCCAGTGCTCCTCTGAGTGTTGGTCCACCTGTCAGCTACCGGTGGCCACCAGGGGCAACTCTGGGCTGGCCTACCCGTACCTAGGACAATCTGAGTGTGCCCTGAGAAAGAGATATGTGCAGCTCCTATCGGGATTTGTCAGCACATTTGGGTGGTGTTGCTGGTCTTGTTTTAACCTGTCGAAGTATCTTGAGTTACCGAGATACCGAGTCTGATCGGAACGTCTTGGGAGGAGGTCTATTCCTTCGTTAACCGTGAGAGCTTGTCATGGGCTAAGTTGGGACTCCCCTGCAGGGATTGAACTTTCGAAAGCCGTGCCCGCGGTTATGGGCAGATGGGAATTTGTTAATGTCCGGTTGTAGATAACTTGAACCTTAATTAATTAAAATGAATCAACTGAGTGTGTTACCATGATGGCCTCTTCTCGGCGGAGTCCGGGAGGTGGACACGGTGTTGGAGTAATGTTTGCGCAGGTTGCTCTCTAGTTTCTCGCTCGCGCTTTGCCTCCTCTTCTGGCTCTCCTTTGCGAATAAGTTAGCCACCATACTTGCTAGTCGCTTGCTGCAGCTCCACTCTTATTTTACCTTGCCTTACCTATAAGCTCAAATAGTCTTGATCGCGAGGGTGCGAGATTGCTGAGTCCCTGTGGCTCACAGAATACTATTACATCAGATGCAGGACCCGATGATTCCGCTCCAGGAGATGCGTATGAGCTCAAGTGGGAGTTCGACGAAGACTCTCAACGATACTATGTTTCCTTTCCCGATGATCAGTAGTGGTGCCCAGTTGGGGGTGATTGGGACCGTGTCGCATGTTGGGTTCTCTTTTATTTTGGCGCCGTAGTCGGGCCATGAGTGTTTGGATGATGTAATGTTATTTATGTTCTTGATTGACGTGGCGAGTGTAAGCCAACTATGTTATCTCCCCTTTTATTATTATATTACATGGGATGTTGTGAAGATTGACTAACTTGCGACATATGCCTTCAATGCGATTATGTCTCTAAGTCGTGCCTCGACACGTGGGAGCTATAGTCGCATTGAGGGTGTTACAAGTTGGTAATCAGAGCCTTCCTCGACCTTAGGAGCCCCATTGCTTGATCATTTTTAGCGGCCGAGTTGTGTCTAGAAAAATGTTTTGAGTCATTTAGGAATTATATATCGGAGAGCTTAGGAATTCTTTTTACTTCCAATTCTCCTCATCGCTCTGGTAAGGCATCCCGACGTAGAGTTTTGACTCTTCTCTTCTCAAATTTCATAAAAAAAAATTAGGATCACGCGGGTATCTTGGAATCGTTCCGATGGTTTTATGATGAGAACATTGTCTTGGTGCCTCCTGTCAGGGGTTTAGTGGAAGTGTCCCGGGGAGTTGAGCTCTGAGGTGTTGTCATCATAATTTTATCGTTGCAGTTCTGGAATACCTAAGTTTAGTACGCCGACATCGAAAATCTCTTTTATGCAGTTAATTGGTGAGATAACCTCGACGCCACCCAGTACTGGGGCGGGAGTTCGGGAGTATCGCCATAACTTGTATAACAGATGCTTTTCGAAGGTTGAGGTAGATGGTTTCCGAAGTTTTCTTGGTTATGTGTTGAAGGATGGATACAGCTGGATGTAGGATTTGCTAGTTTGGGTGAGATATTATGCTTCCCCTTTATCCCCAACACCTGATTGCATAACCGGAAAAGTTCGGGAGTTTCATAGGTGGGAATTCTAGTAGCTCTAGTTCTTCTTCCACGGATATTGGTTTGTGATTGGGATTTCTTACCGATTATTCGTTCTTGATCCGTACCTTGTTGATTTATTTCTCTACCTTAATTCTTCGTGGCTTCTCAATTTATGGATATGTGACCATTTCAAGAGGAATGCATTCGTTCATTTTGTTCAGATGTGAAGACTATATGTTGCAATTTTCATTCCGTTGGATTTAGCTTCAATATTTATCTATCAATGTGCTAATGGTGGTCAACCTCTTCAGGATGGCTCCTCCAACGCGCACGACTCCGTATCCTGATCCGCCACCACCTCCACCTCCTCCGGAGGCATGGCAAGTTGTGATGGCCGCAACCAATGCAAATACACAGTTGATCATGCAAATTCTTCAAGAGCGCAATCAAGGCAGTCATGGGAATCAAGGCAACAATCTGAGTCACTTTGCTAAACTCAACCAGTTCCTTGCTAACGGGCCAAAGACTTTCAGCAATTGTGTTGAGGCAACCGATGCTGACTATTGGCTTGTGGATCTGTGTAAGCATTTCGAGTGCAGTAACGTCAGGCCTGAGGACTTTGTCAAGTTCGCTTCCTCCCAACTCAAAGATCAAGCTGCAGAATGGTTCCAACAGTACAAGGATTCCAGAGGTGGACGTGTTATCACTTGGGATGATTTCCGTCGAGATTTCCGAGCTCATCATATTCCCTAGAGCGTGGTTGAAAGCAAGCGTGAGGAATTCCGCAATCTGAAGCAAGGCTCTTTGTCTGTCTATGACTACAACAAGTTGTTCCAGAAGCTTGCCCGCTTTGCAAAGCAGGACGTCCCTGATGAGAAGAGCATGATATATCAGTTCAGGGGTGGTCTCAGAGAAGATATTCAGCTCACTCTTGTTCTCTTTGAGCCCTTGAGGTACGATGAGTTCTACAACATGGCACTGAAGCAAGAGGCTGCTCAGTTGAGGTGTGATGCTTCCAAGAAGCGAGTCAGAGATGTTACTCCTTCTTCCTCTACTCAAGTGGCCAAGCAGCAGAAGTTTTGGCTTCCTCCTCCTCCGTTCCGTCAGCCATATCAGTACAAGAGCAAAGGTGGCAGTGGTTCTTCCCACCCACCCAACCCTGGCTTTCAGAACAAGACTTCGTCTCAACCTCCAAGATTGAGTGCTCCGTATCACCGTCCGCTTTCATAGGTCACGTGCAACAAGTGCCAACAGAAGGGTCACTATGCCAACAAGTGTTTCAACCAGAGGCGTCTTCCTCCTCCTCCTCCTGTCAGATCAGCAAGTACAGCTGTGATCAAGCATAACCCCAAGCATGCCAAGGTCAATTTGATGAATGCAGCTCAGGCAGAGGACTCGTCAGATGTGATCATGGGTAACCTTCCTGTTAATGATATTCCTGCAAAAGTTCTTTTTGACACTGGTGCATCGCATTGCTTCATCTCGAGACCGTTTACAAATAGGCATGAATTGGTTTCACAAGTTTTGCCTAGTCCTTTAGCAGTTGTTTCTCCCGGTAAGCGCATGCAGGCTAACTCCATCGTTCCGGATGTTTCTATCACTTTGGGTGACTACAAGTTTCTATCTTCTCCAACGGTTCTCGGTGACTCGGATATTGATCTTATTCTTGGAATGGATTGGCTTTCTAAGCACAAGGCTCAGCTTGATTGTGCAGCCAGGCAGATTCAATTGACTCATTCGTCTGAGGATGTAATTGTCTTTGCCGCTCGGGATAATACCATCCGTCTGTTTTCTCTCAATGAGAAGGGTGAATTCGATGCCATCTCTCAAATTCCAGTCGTTTGCGAATATCAAGACGTCTTTCCAGAAGAGCTTCCAGGAATGCCTCCGCACCGGCCAGTTGAATTCGTTATTGATCTTGAGCCTAGCACGGAACCTGTGTCCAAACGTCCTTACAAGCTCGGACCTAAACAGTTGAAGGAGCTAAAGAAGCAACTCGATGAGCAAGAAAGAATGGGTCTCATCCAGCCTAGTTCTTCTCCGTGGGGTTGTGGTGTTCTTTTTGTGAAGAAGAAGGATGGAACGGACCGACTTTGTGTTGACTACCGTCGAGTGAATAAGAAGACCATCAAGAACAAATACCCACTTCCCAACATCAATGAGCTGTTCGAACAACTCAAAGGTGCTCAAGTATTCTCCAAGCTTGACCTCCGTATGGGCTATCACCAGATTCACATTCGTGAAGAAGATATTCCCAAGACAGCATTCAGAACAAGCTTTGGTTCATATGAATACACTGTCATGTCTTTTGGCCTCGCCAACGCTCCTCCAACATTCTCTCGTATGATGAATTTCATCTTCAACGCCTACACCAATGACTTCGTTTTGGTCTATCTCAACAACATTCTGGTTTTCTCGAAGAACAAGGAAGATCATGCCAAGCACTTGCGTTAGGTTCTTGATAAGCTCAGAGAACATCAGTTCTATGCCAAGTTCTCCAAGTGTGAATTTTGGCTCGATGAGGTTCTTTATCTTGGTCATATCATCTCTGCCAAGGGCATTGCCGTGAATCCTGAGAAGGTGTCTGCAATTGTGAATTGGGAACCTCCTCAGAACATGAAGCAACTCTGCAGTTTTCTTGGTCTTGCAAGCTATTGCCGAAGATTCATTGAAAACTTTTCTAAGATCGCAAAGCCTCTCTCTAATCTTCTTCAGAAGAACGTCAAGTACGTTTGGTCTCCGGAGTGTGATATTGCTTTCAACACTTTGAAAGAGAAATTGATCACTGCTCTAGTTCTAACTCCACCTGATGAATCCAAGCCGTACGAGGTCTTTTGTGATGCCTCTCTCCAAGGTCTTGGCGCAGTATTAATGCAAGAGAAGAAAGTTGTTGCTTATACATCTCGCCAGTTGAAGCCTAATGAGAAGAACTACCCCACTCATGATCTCGAGGTGGCGGCAGTTGTGCATGCTCTTTTGACTTGGAGACATCTTCTATTGGGAAGAAAAGTGGACATTTTCACTGATCACAAGAGTCTCAAGTACATCTTCACTCAGCCTAATCTCAACCTCAGGCAAACTCGATGGGTCGAAATGATTCAAGAGTATAATCCGAGTATCGAGTATACTCCAGGCAAGGCCAATGTGATTGCTGACGCTTTGAGCAGGAAGGCTTACTGCAACAGTCTGATTCTCAAGCCTTATCAACCCGAGCTTTGTGAAGCTTTCCGCAAACTGAATCTGCAAGTTGTTCCTCAAGGTTTCCTCGCCAACCTTCTAGTCTCTCCTACCTTAGAAGACCAGATTCGCCAAGCTCAGCTTCTTGATGCTATGGTGAAAAAGGTGAAGAGTGGGGTTGCCAAGAGTCAGTCCAAATACAAGTGCTACCGCCTTGATGACAAGGACACTCTCTTCTTCGAGGATCGTATTGTTGTGCCCAAAGGTGACCTCCGTAAAGTGATCATGAACGAGGCTCACAATTCTCTCCTCTCCATCCACCCTAGGAGCACGAAGATGTATCAGGACCTTAAGCAAGCTTATTGGTGGACTCGAATGAAGCGCGAGATCGCTCAATTCGTGAATGAATGTGATGTCTGCAGAAGAGTGAAGGCAGAACACCAAAGGCCAGCAGGTCTCCTCCAACCTCTTGCCATTCCAGAATGGAAGTTTGACCACATTGAAATGGACTTCGTGACTGGGTTTCCAAAGTCCAAGCGTGGCAATGACGCTATATTTGTTGTCATCGACAAACTCACCAAAGTGGCTCATTTTCTGCCTATCAAAGAGTCGATAACTGTAGCTCAATTGGCGGAACTCTATACCTCTCGCATTGTCTCTCTGCACGGTATTCCTCAAGTGATCTCTTCAGATCGTGGAAGCATCTTTACCTCCAAGTTTTGGGATTCTTTTCAGAAGGCCATGGGCACCAACATCCGCTTCAGCACTGCTTTCCATCCTCAAACAAGCGGTCAAGTCGAGCGTGTCAACCAGATTCTTGAAGATATGCTCAGGGCTTGTGTGATCTCCTTTGGCATGAAATGGGAGGATTGTCTTCCTTATGCTGAATTCTCCTACAACAATAGTTTTCAAGCAAGTTCGGGCAAGGCCCCTTTTGAAATTCTGTATGGCAGGAAGTGTCGTACCCCTCTCAACTGGTCTGAAACCGGCGAACGTCAGCTTTTGGCTAATGACTTAATCACAGAAGCAGAAGAAATGTGCAAAGTCATTCGTGATAACCTCAAAGCAGCCCAATCCCGTCAGAAGAGCTACTATGATAGTAAGCACCGTGATTAGGCTTTCGAGATCGGAGATCATGTTTACCTCCGCGTCTCTCCTATGAAAGGTACTCGTCGCTTCGGTATCAAAGGGAAGCTTGCCCCTAGATACGTGGGACCTTTCAAGATTGTCAGCAAGAGAGGCGACCTCGCCTATCAACTCAAGCTTCCTTCAAACTTTGCAAATGTCCATGATGTGTTCCATGTCTCTCATCTTCGAAAGTGCTTCAAGACTCCTGACCGCACCGTCAACTTCGAGGACATTGAGCTCCAAGAAGATCTCTCTTATCGTGAGCACCCAGTTGCTATTCTTGAAGAGACGGAATGCAAGACTCGCAACAAGTCAATCAAATTTCTCAAAGTCAAGTGATCACACCATTCCAACCGTGAAGCTACCTGGGAACGCGAGGATCACCTCCGTTCTGAGTACCCGGCGTTCTTTCAGTCCTAGATCTCGGGAAGAGATCCTTTCATAGTGGTGGAGTGTTGTAACACCCCGGATGTAACTTTCCCTATTTGTACTCCAACTCTTGCTGTTTCCGGCGTTAAGTTATATTTATTTCCTTGGGTTCGGGTTTTGTCTCTGTGTGTTGTTGTCGTTGTCATGCATCTCATATCATGTCATCATGTGCATTGCATTTGCATACGTGTTCATCTCATGCATTCGAGCATTTTCCCTGTTGTCCGTTTTGCATTTCGGCGCTTCGTTCTCCTCCGGTGGTCATTTCTAAATTTCTTTCGTGTGTGGGGATTAAAAAATTTCGGATTGGACCGAGACTTGCCAAGCGGCCTTGGTTTACTACCGGTAGACCGCCTGTTAAGTTTCGTACCATTTGGACTTCGTTTGATACTCCAACGGTTAACCGAGGGACCGAAAAGGCCTCGTGTGTGTTGCAGCCCAACACCCCTTCAATTTGGCCCAAAACTCACCAAAATCTGCTCCATGTCCTAGAGCGTTCAATCACGATCACGTGGCCGAAAACCGCACCTCATTTGGACTCTCCTAGCTCCCTCTATGCCTATTTAAACACCCCCTTTCCAAATCCCGGGTCTCCCCTCGTCCCTAACCCTAATCCTCAGATCCGCGCCGGCCGGACATGTCCGCCCCGGCCGGATGCGTACGCCGCCGCCCCCACGTCCAATCGCCGCCTGCCACGTGGGCGTGCGCCCACATCCCCGCCACCAGGCCCGGGAGGCCCGTGGCCGGCCCCCAAGGCCCGCGCCGCCGCCCGGCTCCCTCATCCGCCGCCCGCGCCCGACCTCCTCCTCCGACGCCGGCGAGGCTCCGCCACCGGAGCCGCCCCGCTCCGGCAGCCCCTCCGTGCTGGCCGCCACGAGCCCGCCGCGCCCCGCCGCCCGCGCCTCGCCACGCCATCACCGGCCGCCGCCGGACCTCGCCTCGCCGCCGCCCGCGGTCAACGGCGCCGGCAGCCGCGCCTCTTCCCCGCCCCGGCCGTCTTTTCCTCCTCCGGCGAGAAGCTCCGACGAGCATCCGGTCAACCTCGTAGAATGTGCCCCGATCCAGATCTGCTACAGTAAACCCTAATCCGGAGTAGTGTTTTTCACTAAGTCCTCGGGATTTTTAGTTCATATGCCCATGTTCGCGGCCTCGTAACTTTGCATCCGTCGCTCTGATTTGGGCATATAGCATATCAAATTGTTCATCTCAGATAGTACGTCATTTAATTCCATTGCATCATTTTCATTTGAGTTCATCTTGATACCCGAAATGCTGTTATAAGGAGGCTTCGTGAGTTAATTGTCAGATCTGCTAGTTCATCTTAGACTTTTGTCATTTTTGCCATGATTGTTGTGTGCATGATATGCCTATGAGTCCTTCATATGTTTTGTTAAGGATTTTGTCTTCTTTCCAGAGGTGCAACACATGCATTTTTGTAATGTGTGTGGTGACTTGTGCAAGCTTGCAAAGTGAGGCACCCGGTAAATCTGTTTTCAGGGACTTAGTAGTTTTCACTAAGTCTGGGATTATTTAGTTCATGATGCCATATGTTCATGATGTTTCCTAGTGATTCGTGCCTCTTTTGAGGATGATCAGTAAAGGAGTTTTGTTAATCTTGTTATGCTCTATCCTTCCATGCCTTTGTTTGCAATTATGGAGCACCCTAGCTTGAGTCAATCGAGCTCTACTTTTTCTTCGTTGTGAATCTGGGCAGATCGTCAACTTGTTTGCGATTTTGCCGATGTTATTGTAGTTGATCCGTGCATGCTATGCCATTGTTCTTGCCATGTATAGCTTGTATTTTGTGCCTTCTTTATGGGTGTATGCTTGTCTTGCCATGACTTGCACCGTAGTGAGTGCATCGAGCTCGTAAACATGCCTTCGTGAGTTATGTTTCAGCAAGTCCCAGTTTTCACTAAGTCTGAAAACTGTTTATGTTTTTGCTATGTTCGTGTGCTTGTTAGTATATTTTGTGATCCCTTTTGGCTCAAGGTAACTAAGGGACTTTTGTTAAGCTTGTTGAGTAGCTCCATGCCATGTATTTCTTTGTCATGTTCAGGTCTTGTAGCATCTTGTTTTGTTGCCTCGAAGAGGGCTATATGATCTGAAATTCCAGACAAGTGTTAATTTCACTAAGTCTGAGATCTGTTTGCCATTTGCGTTTTTGCCATGCTTGATTGAACCTCGTAATGGATGAATTGGCCGTGGCTCAGTGCTAGTCTTTTGTTAAGCATCTTGAATGCTTCCCTTCCATGTATTTTGTTGCCATGTTTGGATCCTGTGGCATGTTCATTTCATTGCATTTAGATGCCTACTTGCTGTAAATCGCAGACCGTTGTCATTTTTGAGTCGCTTGCCATTTCCAAACCGTTACTCCGATTCCAGCGTTCTTTATATCGTTTTCAAGAGATTTCATCCCATCTTCCCAGTGGCATCCTTGGAATTCCAAGTTGAGGCAAGGTTCATGCTTTTCCTGTCATATCTTGCATTTTGCATCCCGCATCGCATCCCGCATAGCATATCATCTTTGCATCGTGTTGTTTGAGTTTGCACGTGGTTGATTGTGTCCTTGTTGCTTGTTTGTCTTGTTTTGGGTAGAGTCGGGAGACGAGTTCGCTAACGAGGAGCCCGTTGAGTTTGCTTTTGAGGATCCAGTCAACTCTGACAACTGTGCAGGCAAGATGATCATACCCTCGAAATCACTACTATCTTTGCTATGCTAGATTGCTCGCTCTTTTGCTATGCCATTGCTACGATGCCTACCACTTGCTTGAAAGCCTCCTGAATTGCCATGTCAAACCTCTAACCCACCATTGTCCTAGCAAACCGTTGATTGGCTATGTTACCGCTTTGCTCAGCCCCTCTTATAGCGTTGCTAGTTGCAGGTGAAGATTGGAGGCCGTTCCTTATTGGAACATCTTTTATTTACTTGTTGGGATATCATTATATTGCCATGTTATCTTAATGCATCTATATACTTGGTAAAGGGTGGAAGGCTCGGCCTCTCGCCTAGTGTTTTGTTCCACTCTTGCCGCCCTAGTTTCCGTCATATCGGTGTTATGTTCCCGGATTTTGCGTTCCTTACGCGGTTGGGTTATAATGGGAACCCCTTGATATTTGCCTTGATTAAAGCTTTTCTAGCAATGCCCAACATTGGTTTTACCATTCGCCACCTAGCCTTTTCTTTCCCTTGGGTTCTGCAGACTCAAGGGTCATCTTATTTTAACCCCCCCGGGCCAGTGCTCCTCTGAGTGTTGGTCCACCTGTCAGCTACCGGTGGCCACCAGGGGCAACTCTGGGCTGGCCTACCCGTACCTAGGACAATCTGAGTGTGCCCTGAGAAAGAGATATGTGCAGCTCCTATCGGGATTTGTCAGCACATTCGGGCGGTGTTGCTGGTCTTGTTTTAACCTGTCGAAGTGTCTTGAGTTACCGAGATACCGAGTCTGATCGGAACGTCTTGCGAGGAGGTCTATTCCTTCGTTGACCGTGAGAGCTTGTCATGGGCTAAGTTGGGACTCCCCTGCAGGGATTGAACTTTCGAAAGCCGTGCCCGCGGTTATGGTCAGATGGGAATTTGTTAATGTCCGGTTGTAGATAACTTGAACCTTAATTAATTAAAATGAATCAACTGAGTGTGTTACCGTGATGGCCTCTTCTCGGGGGAGTCCGGGAGGTGGACACGGTGTTGGAGTAATGTTTGCACATGTTGCTCTCTAGTTTCTCGCTCGCGCTTTGCCTCCTCTTCTCGCTCTCCTTTGTGAATAAGTTAGCCACCATACTTGCTAGTCGCTTGCTGCAGCTCCACTCTTATTTTACCTTGCCTTACCTATAAGCTCAAATAGTCTTGATCGCGAGGGTGCGAGATTGCTGAGTCCCTGTGGCTCACAGAATACTATTACATCAGATGCAGGACCCGATGATTCCGCTCCAGGAGACGCGTATGAGCTCAAGTGGGAGTTCGACGAAGACTCTCAACGATACTATGTTTCCTTTCCCGATGATTAGTAGTGGTGCCCAGTTGGGGGTGATTGGGACCGTGTCGCATGTTGGGTTCTCTTTTATTTTGGCGCCATAGTCGGGCCATGAGTGTTTGGATGATGTAATGTTATTTATGTTCTTGATTGACGTGGCGAGTGTAAGCCAACTATGTTATCTCCCCTTTTATTATTATATTACATGGGATGTTGTTAAGATTGCCTAACTTGCGACATATGCCTTCAATGCGATTATGTCTCTAAGTCGTGCCTCGACACGTGGGAGCTATAGTCGCATCGAGGGTGTTACATCGAAGGAGTCCAAAAAGGGCCCCCCTAGTAACTCTTTTCTCTATTGCAAATAATATTAGTACTAGGTAGTATGCGACGTACATGCACACCTAACAATACATGTTGCCGGTGGCCCCGGAGTGAATCCGGAGGCCGTGGAGGCGAATACTTCACGTGATGATCGACAGCGAAATGCTGGCGAGCGCGTGCTGACGCGAGTCGGGCAGGAGAAAAACGATCTCCAATATGCCAATATCCGGCTAGGTTTGGAACTGAAGGATGTCCGAGCCTAGCTGGCGGACTCCATTAAGGAGAATAAACGGCTTCAGCATGGCATTTTTAGTAAGTGCTTGAACAAACTTTTTAAAGGAGTTCGGCGAAGAAGCCTGCTAACAGCGTTATATATGCAGGTATGCTGACGGGTCGTCCCGCGGAGGAGATGCCTAGGTCCTCGGATGATCTTCTGTCAGAGCTCTCCCAACTGCACGAACAAGTTCGGCAGGTGATGCAGAGTATTGCCCAAGCCTTGTGGTCGTCCGTGTCCCCGCCAAGAGGCATGGGGGAGCTTATGGAGAAGCTGAAGGGAGCACGGCGGCGCTTCCGGTTATGGAAGATATCGGCCTGTCAACAGGGTGCACGGGAAGCCTGGGCTATGGTGAAGACATGATACACCAAGGCTGACCCAAACCACATGGCTGAGGTCGGACCTGTGGGGCCCGATGGGAAAGAAATCCCTGTCAGTTTAGTGTATGGTCAAGTAGAGTTAGCCGCAAAGTATTCCCAACAGAATTGTAGGCTAGACAGCCTGTTGGATGGTATACAAGAAGTATTTAATCAGTCTGAGTGATTGTGTACTTCAAGTGACATATGTAATGTCACTAGCCGGATTCTAAATCATTTGTCATGGCGGACCTTTTCGCTTCGACCTCTGGACCCGACAGTCCGGAGTGTATCCGAATACCAACTCGGTTATATAAAAACTGGGGTATGCATGGAAACCAGGCGTAGGGGTCATAAGTGCTTGAACAGACAAGTACCCAACTAGCTATGTTATATTACATGGGTAGTAAGAAACATCTTCCAGGGAGAATAGTTCCGTTAAGGGTTCCTTTCCCTGGGTACGCATGCCCTAATGTGCATGTCCGGACTGTGAGTCGCAGGTTAAAAACATCTGGGGGCATGTAGTAATTTAAATGAAAGTCATCTTTTATTCACGGACCGAATATTCCCTTAAGAACGCTAGCTTTCGGATTCACCCAGTCTAAGGTACACATCCGGCTGACCCGGCAGTAACCATCGCAGAGGTGCTCCCCTTATGCCCTAGCCGAATTAACGGGAACGTAGGGCATAAACACAAGAGCCAGGCAATCCAGCTTGGCCAAAACTTAAGTCATATCTATGATATAATGGCGAAAAAGGTACATGCGGAAGGATGACACATGTGCGGGGCATGAAGCCCAGAAAAATAATTAGATTAAGCTTCTGTATAGGAAGCCCCCAGGTATATTGAGCATGGTTAGCGCGTCAAGATTGTGTAACCAAGACACAGGTTTAGCCCTTTAGGGCTTTGAAGAGAAAAGAGAGAAAGAAAGAGGAAAAACTAGATGTGCAAAAAATTCATGGAGGTAAGGAGACGAACATAGAGTCTGGCGCTAGGCGTAGAATCTCCATAGTCTATCTGCGTTCCATGGGTTTGGCTCGAGTCGATCATTCGATGCATCCCGCAGGCGACACGCTCCACCGGTCAGAACCTGGTCGATAATGAAGGGACCTTCCCATTTGGTTTTGAGCTTGTTCTTTTTTTTTGAATATTTACTGTAGAGCAAAGCTCCACAGCCCTTTATTATAGAATGAAGTAGCAATTGTACAAGCTAGGGAAAGTTACAAGGAAAAAAGAAAAAAAACAGAGCCTACCTACCTACCTCTAGTTAAGTTAGAGAGTTAATCCAAGCATGCAACTTGACTCTAAGATCTACTCTCAGTCTATGAGCTAGAAGAGTAAGGTCATGTACAAAGTTACATCTCCAAGCCGCAAAGGTTGCATTCTCTCCTCTAAAAGCCCTTCCATTCCTGAGGATCCATATATTCCAAGCTGCAGTGAGCATAACTTCAAAGAATAAGGGATGCTTAAACCTTGATCTTGCATGCTGAATACATTGCTGAGTTTCAGAGCCCCAGGACCAATCAATGAAAATATAATTCCAATCAATGGAAATACATTCCTTGAGCTTGTTCTTTTTCTTCTCCGGCAGGCGCAGAACTAGTTCACCAACGTTATAGGTTTTGGCCCGCACTTCTCTGCTTTGATACCTTCGAGCCTGTTGTTGATAGAATGCAGAACGGGCCTTTGCCACGACGCGCTCCTCCTCCAGGGCATCCAAACCGTCCTGCCGATTGAGCTTGGCCTCTCTTTCTTCGTACATGCGCACTCGACATGAGTCATGAATAATGTCGCAAGGCAGTACCACCTCAGCACCGTACACCATAAAAAACGGTGTGTATCCGGTAGTGCGATTCGGCGTGGTCCGAAGCCCCCATAGTACGGAATCGAGCTCCTCTACCTAATTGGTGTCTGATTCCTTTAAGGACCAGACTAATTTGGGTTTAATACCACTCATGATAAGACCATTTGCGTGTTCGACTTGACCGTTAGTTTGTGGATGATAGACAGAAGCATAATCGAGCTTGACGCCATGTTGCTGCACCAAACTTTCACCTCGTCGGCTGTAAAGTTTGTGCCGTTGTCAGTGATGATGTTGTGGGGAACGCCATAACGGTGTACAACCCCGGATATGAAGTCTATCACCGGTCCGGATTCAGCCGTTTTGACAGGTTTGGCTTCTACCCATTTGGTGAATTTGTCCACCATGACCAGTAAGTATTTTCTCTTATGGGTTTCCCCTTTGAGGGGTCCGACCATATCGAGCCCCCAGACTGTAAAAGGCCAAGTAATGGGGATGGTTTGGAGGGCGGCAGGTGGCATGTGGCTTTGGTTTGCAAAAAGCTAGCAACCAACGCAATGTTGAACCAGATGTTGTGCATCTGCTTGGGTCATCGGCCAATAAAAACATGTACGGAAGGCCTTACTTACAAGGGACAGGGCTGCTGCCTGGTGGCCGCCGAGTCCGGCATGGATTTCTGCCAACAGCTTCCGCCCTTCCTCTTCGGAGATGCACCTTTAAAGGACTCTGGTTGTGCTTTTCTTATAAAGCTCTCCCTCATGGACCTTGTAGGCTTTAGATCGCCGCACTATGCAGCAAGCCTTATTTTGGTCCTTGGGTAATTCCTGTCTAGTTAGGTAGGCCAGGAATGGTTCTGTCCACGGGGCGATGACGGCCATTATCATGTGGGCTGAAGGTGTTATTTCGGTGGCAGAGCCTCTGATTGTGTCATAGTATTCGGTATCTGGGGTTGTGGCTGGGTCCGTACTAATTTTGCCGGTGTCCCCTTCCCATACCACAGATGGTTCAAACAGTCTTTCCAGGAAGACGTTTGGTGGGATAGGTTCGCGTTTAGCACCGATATGAGCTAGGATGTCCGCTGCCTGGTTGTTTTCCCGAGCCACGTGGTGGAATTCCAGCCCCTCAAACCGAGCTTACATTTTGAGGACGGCTCTGCGATATGCCGCCATTTTCGGATCCTTGGCATCGAGGTCTCCATTTATTTGGGATATTGCGAGGTTCGAGTCCCCACGCACCTCTAGGCGTTGGATGCTCATGGAGACCGCCATCCGGAGGCCGTGTAGTAGGGCCTCGTATTCGGCTGTGTTATTGGAGTCCATATATAGTATTTGGAGCACGTATTGCACCGTGTCTCCGGTGGGGGACGTTAGGATGACGCCAGCCCTAGGACCAGCCAGCATTTTAGAGTCGTCGAAGTGCATGATCCAATTGGAGTATGCGCCGTACTCTTTAGGGAGTTCGGCTTCTGTCCATTCGGCTATGAAGTGGGCCAGTACTTGCGACTTAATGGCTCGTCGTGGCTTATATGTTATGTCGAACGGGAGGAGCTCAATAGCCCATTTGGCAATCTGGCCCGTGGCATCACGGTTGTTTATTATGTCATTGAGTGGTACTTCGGATGCCACCGTGATCGAACACTCTTGAAAGTAGTGTCGTAATTTCCGGGATGCCATAAACACCGTGTATGCTATCTTTTGGTAATGTGGGTACCGTGATTTGCATGGAGTGAGGACGGTGGATACATAATATACCGGCTTTTGAAGCGGGAATTTATGTCCGTCCGTCTCTCGTTCGACGACGAGCACTGCGCTTCCAAGTTGGTGAGTTGCCGCTATATATAATAGAATTGGTTCATCAATAGTTGGCGCGGCCAGGATTGGGTTGGCGGCCAGGATGGCTTTGATTTCTTCCAGTCCGGTCGTGGCTGCGTCCGTCCACTCGAAGTGTTTGGTGCGCCTAAGAAGGCGATAAAGGGGAGGTGCCTTTTCTCCTACTCGGGAGATAAAGCGGCTTAAAGCCGCCACACATCCAGTCAATTTCTGGATTTGCTTGAGGTCAGTTGGGGTAGCCAACTATGACAGAGCTCGGATTTTAGCCGGATTTGCTTCAATTCCTCTACTGGAGACAATGAAGCCCAGGAGCTTTCCGGCAGGAACGCCGAAGACGCATTTTTCCGGATTGAGCTTAATGTCGTATGTTCGGAGATTGGTGAACATGAGCCTCAAGTCGTCTATTAAAGAGTTGACGTGTCTGGTTTTAATGACCATGTCGTCTACGTATGCCTCCATAGTCTTGCTGATCTGCTTTTCCAGACATGTCTGGATCATGCGCAGATATGTTATGCCAGTGTTTTTGAGCCCAAAGGGCATTGTGTTAAAGCAGAAGGGGCCGTATGGTGTTATAAATGCTATTGCGGCTTGATCAGACTCCGCCATCTTAATCTGGTGGTAACCGGAGTATGTGTCGAGGAAGCACAGTGATTCGTGTCCTGCGGTAGCGTCAATGATTTGATCGATGCGAGGGAGTGCGAAGGGATCCTTTGGGAAAGCCTTGTTAAGGTCTTTGAAGTCGACACATAGGCGCCAGGATTTGTCCTTTTTTGGTACCATCACCAGGTTTGCTAGCCAATCTGGATGTTTTATTTCTTTAATGAATCCGGCTTCCAGTAGCTTGGCCAGCTCCTCTCCCATGGCTTGTCGCTTAGGTTCAGAGAAACGCCGAAGAGTCTGCTTGACCGGCTTGAATCCTTTTAGAATATTAAGGCTATGCTCGGCCAATCTGCGTGGGATTCCTGGCATGTCTTAAGGATGCCAGGCGAATATGTCCCAATTCTCGTGCAGAAACTCCCATAGTGTGGCATCTACAGCGGGGTCTAATTGTGCCCCAATGTATGCTGTTTTTAGGGTCCGTTGGATGGACTTGGAATTTAACTATTTCGTCCACTGGTTTAATGGAGGTGGACTTGGATCTTTTGTCTAGTATCACGTTGTCCCTATCCACCATGGAGCGCAGCGTGGTTAACTCCTCTGCCACAAGGGCTTCGGATAATGCCTCGAGGGCTAGTGCGGCTATTTTGTTCTCAGCGCGGAGTGCTGTGTCCGGATCACTAGATAGAGTGATAATTCCCTTGGGTCCGGGCATTTTGAGCTTCATGTACTCGCAATGGGGTATGGCTTGAAAGATCGTGAATGCCTCCCGCCCTAGAAGGGCGTGGTATCCGCTACTGAACGAGTCCACTTGGAATGTAATTTCTTCGGACCTGTAATTCTCCGGAGTGCCGAATACCACATCAAGTGTGATTTTCCCAACACAACATGCCTCCCGACTAGGGATGATTCCTTGGAAGGTCGTACTGCTTTGCTCGATATAGTTTTTGTCTAGGTCCATCTCTTGGAGAGTTTCCTCATAGATGAGGTTTAATCCGCTGCTGCCATCCATGAGCACCTTAGTGAACCGAAAGCCGTCCACAATTGGACTGAGGACCAAAGCGGCTGGTGCTCGGGCTGTTCGGAATTTAGGTTTGTCACTAGCGTTGAAGGTGATAGCTGTGTCACTCCATGGATTTATTGCTGCCACGTGGCAGACTTCGGCAAGGCCGCGGAGTGCTCGCTTACGCCTATTATTTGAGGCGAAGGTCTCGAAGACTGTTAGTACTGTGTTGTTATCCGTGGGGAGGTGCTTTGTGGTATTTTGGGTGAGGAGATCCTCACTGCTTTAGGCAACCTGCCGGAGTATCCAACATGCTCTAAGGTTGTGTGTTGATATGGTATCCACTGTACTATGAATTTTGCAGGGCACGTTGAGCCATCCCTCCAATACGGTTTCATGCCCTGTAGTGGGCTTTTGCTTCTTTGTAATTGGGTCGGGCGACTTATAAGAGTGCGCCCTTTTTGATCGGACAGGGGTTTTTGTCAGAGCCGGATTATCCCAAAATTGCGTTTGGATTTTCCAGGCACTCTCCATCGCACAGTATTTCCGTACAATGTCCACCAAGTCAGCGAAGTGTGCTATGTCACGGCGACTTATGGCGTTGAGGTCTCCCTTGTCCGTGCAATTGTTGCAAAAGAACGAAATTGCATCTTCCTCGCGACAGTCCTTGACCTTGTTGATTACAAGGAGGAATCTGGCCCAATAGTGATGTATTGTCTCTTGGGGCGCTTGCCTAATGTGGGAAAGATAGTTTGTATCTAGGTGGGTGGGTCGATTGAAGTCTGGACCTTGACTCAATCTGTGACCCCGGGGCAGGGGAGTTTCCGATCTTGGAAGTTCGGGCTCCAGGATATTGCCCTGTGGGTTCGGTATGTGGCCTGATTCTGGATTCAGGGTTAGGGTGGCGTCCTCCAGCGAGCGCATATCCTATTCGGAGAGCTCGGGAATCCGGACATATTTCTTCCTCAGGATAGAGCGAGAATCACCGCATTGCTCCTCCACCACTACTATTTGATGGGTGACCGGCGGAGAGTTAATCTCCCTTTGGTCGGGTTTAAGCCCGATCCGATCGTAGTCCGTAGCGACTCCCAGAGCGGCAATGCGATCCAAGAGCTCGTTCAAAGAGGAGAGCTCCATTGGATCCATCTGCTCGGCGAATTTTGAGCCGATGTGGAGGCTATTTTCGATGACCCGAGAGGTCATCTTCGGCGCAGTGGCCGAGCGGGCGGTCATGATGAAGTCGCCTAGTCAGAGAGTTGGCCTACAGCCAGGGCTCCCCCAGAGGTGATGTTGTCCTTGACAACAAGGCGAGCCATCTTCCTTATGATGATGACACAGTGGAACTCTCAATGAAAGCACCAATGTCGGTGTCAAAACCGGCGGATCTCGGGTAGGGAGTCCCGAACTGTGCGTCTAAGGCGGATGGTAACAGGAGGCAGGGGACATGATGTTTTACCCAGGTTCGGGCCCTCTCGATGGAGGTAATACCCTATGTCATGCTTGATTGTTCTTGATGATATGAGTATTACAAGAGTTGATCTACCACGAGATCAGAGAGGCTAAACCCTAGAAGCTAGCCTATGGTATGATTGTATGTTGTCCTACGGACTAAAGCCCTTCGGTTTATATAGACACTGGAGGGGGCTAGGGTTACACAAGGTCGGTTACAAAGGAGGAGATATACATATCTGTATTGCGTAGCTTGTCTTTCACGCCAAGTAAAGTCCCATCTTGTATCTTCATAGTCCAACAGTCCGGCAAAGGATATAGTCCGGCTGTCCGGATACCCCTAATCCAGGACTCCCTCAGCGTGCGCAGCCCCCTGCTGCTGCCCCCACGGATTCCAGCTTCTCCGAGCTCTGGCTGGGGGCACGCGAAGATCATCGATCGGCGGCTCGCCCATGTCTGGCACCGGCTTGCCAGGCTGAATAACCTCAGACTGACGGTGCCCATGGTGGTGAAGGAGTTCATCCGGTGTCACATCGCTCCGCTTCAGCGCCACTCCTGGCAAATGTGGACCTTCTCCGGCTACAGGGACCGCATGAGGCTTCAGCCTCCAGATCTTCCTCCTGAGGCGTGGTGCGCGATGCTCAAGGTCCTGACGGGCGACCCGGTCCTAGCCAACCTGCCGGAGGACGGTTGTCTTCTGTACTGCTGCTCGAACAAGGTGGAGTTCATGAATCAGATGCCCCTCTTCGACGAATGGGGACTGCGTCTAGTTGGCCTTAAAGGGCCTCGCGAGAGCCCCGTCTTCATGTCCCCCTGCCTCCCACGAGTGCGATGCCTGCCCTAGGAGCATGCGCAAGGGGGTGGTCGGTGTCGAGCGATGGCGGTGCTGCTACTGAGGAACCGGCACCACTCGGGGCTCCTGAGGTGTCGTCCCCCGGGACCCTGGAGAGCCGTCTTGAGGAAGCGGCCGGGGGGACGATGCAGTCCGATGCTCCTGAGGCCGGAGCCCCCGAGGCCCCGGTGAACCACCACGAGGTGAGTACCGAGGTCTTCGCACGGTTGAGCACCCTTGGGGTCGCCTCCTCAGGAGTCACACCATCCGCGCCCGACCTTGGTGACCGTGCCCAGGGCTTCGGCAGCTCTGACCGAACTTCGAGGTGCTCTACAAGAGGAAGGGGTCTCCAAGCTGCAGTGGTGATGCCTACCGGCCATCGAAGCAGAGGAAGTACATTGCTATTGACGAGTGAGTACCTTATCTTTGTAATTTCATGAGCGCCGCTTCTCCTCCTGACCATAGTTCTTCAGGACCCCTTCCGCCAGGGCGATGGAGTCTCCCGAGAAGCAACCTGCGCTTGCTTCGGGCTCTCTGTAGACCCTGAGTGCCTCCAGTCGACCCGCCATGCGCGGCGCAAGGCCTGCTGGGAAGGCGGACGCGCCAGCCTGGCGTCTTGACCCCGTGCTCTTGTCGTCCCTCCTTCGTAGTTCGTCCTGGGGTGCGGGGAGTGTGCCGAGGGCCCCACCAATGATGCTTGCCCGGAGCTGGGTGATCTCGGTCCTGGCCTCACCTCTAAGCATCGAGGCCCTACCCCACCGGGCCTCCGCCAAGGTCCGAAAGGCGGACGGAAAGGCGCCGGCCTCCTGCCCCTGCCGAGAGCGGGCGAGCCGCTTCGAACTTCTCCAACACATCTTGCCACGGAGGATGAACACGGCCGCGTGTTCGAGCCTGCACGTGAGCATGATGTAGTCCGTCATGAGCTCTTCCGAGAGGCGATGGGCACGCTGAGCCGGCTCAGAAAAGAGATTGTGGACGTTGAGGCCCGCCTTGATACCGAAGGCCTTCGGCTGGCAGACAAATGGCATCAGCTGAAGGTGTCCATCGACCTTGGGCGTGTCCAGCACGAATGCGACAATGCGAAGGCTGAGGCGTCCCTTGCTACCTCGCCCGACGCCGGTGCCCCGGCCCTGGAGGAGGCCAGGGAAGCTGACCGTCACCGTGAGGCCGCAGGTAAACACGAAGGGGAGCTCTGGGCGCTAAACGCCTCCCTGGAGCGGCAGGTCGAGGCGCGCAAGGATGCCTTGGTGTCGATGAAGGGGCACCCTCTGAGGAGGGGGAGCTCCTGAGACGTGAGGAGGCGCTGATGCTGGAGGCCATAGAGCACAGCCTCGAGCTTGAACGGTTGTAGACGAGGGAGCGTCAGGTTGCCCAGGCGGAGGACGCCGCCAGCACGCGTGAAGCCATGATCCAAGAGGAAGTCGACCATAGAGTGGAGGAGGCTCATGCAAAACTCGCCAACAGGCACGATCTGAAGCTGAAGCTCGTGGAAGCCGAAGTCGAGGGCAGAACCACTGCCCTCAGGTCAAGGCTGGACGAAGCGGAGTAGCGTGAGAAGGCCGCCGCAGCGGCCCTAATCTCCTTCCAGGCCGAGCTGGCCTCCACCCGCGCCGAACTGCTCCTGCTCCAGCGGCGGGTTGCTGATGCTGAGTCCCTCACGCAGCAAAGCAGGGAGGAAGCGCTTCGCCGGCAGATGTTACTGCACAAGCATACTCCCATGCTCCGGTCCCTCATGGCAAGGGCCAACCAGGTGCTGGGTGCCATCTGCGATGAACACGCCCCTCACCCTATGCAGAGGACTATGCCAGCCAGCTTCGCTTATTCACCGACGTCGTGACGCGCCTGGAGGACTGGGCCGAGAGGGCTTGCGAGCACATGGATGAAAAGAGCCGAGGCCTCCTTGGACTCATGTTCTCCCGCGTCTTCAGCCATCTTCAGAATGCCGACCCCAACTTCGAGTTCGACGCCGCCATCGCCCAAGTGCCCGGAGCTATCCGGGACAACCTGGCGCTGGGTGGATGATAACGTGGATGCTCTGGTCAGATCTTTCGCTTCCAACAACAACGCAGTAGTGGTCGTGGCGGATGAAGGTGATGTGGTCGATGATGGTGAAAACAACGCTCGCGACGACGCCAGCAGCATGTCCGGGAGCGATTCAAAAGATGCTGCGAGCGACATGTCCGATTGAGCCTGCACTCCTTGTTTTGAACCTGCACGCAAAATCTTGGGCATGGCCCTTCAAGATGTAAGTGTCTTTTGGGGAGGGGGAGCCCCTCATGTAATCAGACTATTGTTTTATTCCCCGAGCCAGACTTAGGGCGTGCTTTTGTGATTTCTTAAGTTCATCTGGGAGCTTGCTGCAGTAACTTACCTCAGTCTAGGCGGGCCTCAGACTGGTCTTGTAGTTTTTGATGTGTAGTTCTCCCGAGGAGAGTCCTCCGCGGGCTCGCGAGGTTTCGGGCTTCTAAGGAGCCCGCTAGTCCGCCCGAGAGGGCCTTGCGAGAGACGAGCGTTAGATCATGGCGAGATGTGCACGCATACCAAGCCCAGCCCCCGCTCGCGAGGCGCTCGTAAGGGAGGGGCAGTAGACGCTGGCATCGAAACAAGGCACCGAGCCAGAAAACTCAAGAAATCAACATGAACGAGAAAAGATGTCCCCCATGCTTGCCAATGAAAAAGCGTGTAGCGACCAGACCTCAAACGGTCCAATCTCTGTGCTCCGGTGTCATCCCTGGATCAATAATGCTGACACCACACAGTACTTGAAGTTTTTATAACAGAGTTGCAATCATACACTTATTACATCGAGTGTCTCAATAGAAATCTTATTACAATAAATATGGCTTAAGGCCATCTAATAATGATAACAGCGGAAGGCTTGGAAGATAAGTGAGTCCATCAACTCCAACGGCATCACTGAGTATAGAACCATGACCTAAAACTCCTTAATCGTCGTCTGAAAAGTATGCAACATTAACGTTGCAGCCCGAAATGGGTCAGCACATGGAATATGCTGGCAATGTAACACATAGAGAGTAATGGAATGAAACAGCTATACTATATGCATATTTGGCTGGTGGAAAGCTCTATGGTTACAGTTTTGCGTAAAGCCAATTTTTCCCTACTGCAAATGAATAAATTTATTTAACTATCATGGTGGTTGTTAAACATTGAGAATGGTTGAAAGCATCCTCAATCCCAATTAAGTAACATCATTAAACAAACCCGTCAAATTAAATTTTATAGTAACATGTTGAGATTCACATGATAATCCAGGTACTAGATACTCAAGACGTCCATAACCGGGGACACGGCTAATCATGATTAGTTTATACACTCTGCAGAGGTTTGCGCACTTTTCCCCACAAGACTCGATCGCCTCCGTTTGGTTTCTCGCACTTCACGATGTTTGAGAAATGAATGACCGAGACATAGTCTTTCAGAAGCGCTAGCACCTTACGATGGGTAGAACGTACCACATACATCCCCTACATCTGCTAGTCTACCACTGTAAGAGTTCCCACGACTTAGTCAACTATGCTAGAGCCCATAATAGCTTGTGGCTACACACGGAAGTTTCTAGCATGAATAATCTCATGATCCCTTTGAGGCTGGGTGGCGGTCCAAAAGAAAACAGGCAATCCTGGAATACCCAGGTACCTCAATCCACCCAGATGTGTATTTAAGTAGCCACCTTAGATAAACCATTGATTTAAAAATCTCACATCTATCATGGATATCACTCACCCAATCCACGTCTACTAGCATAGCATAGCAATAATAAGCAAACGTAGAAGTAACTCCCAAAGGTTTGATAATAAACAGGTAATAGGTACTACCTCAACTACTTCCCAAACCCACAATTTAATTAGATCCTAATCATGTAATGTGTAAGGATTGATCTAATGCAATAAAACTGGGTAGTAGAAGGTATGATCAAAGTGTTGCTTGCCTTGCTGATGATCCAGGAAATCTAGTGATTCGAAGTAACAAGCGGCGCACTCCGGGTACTCTATCACAAACAAACAAGCATACAATAAGTACTCAAATAATGCACAGGTAAAACTCAAATACGAGATCTAACCAGAAAGTTCATATTAAGAACTCCGGTTGGCAAAAAGAATCAAATCAAGCGAAGCAACGAAAGACAAACGGCAAAAGAAACAGGCTTCGTTTACTATTCTGGATCTAAGGCAATTTTTACAGAAGCAAAAACTTGTTTAAGTTGGTCAAACGGAAAGAGGGTTTTGAGACAAAACTCCAGGCGCTTGAATCGCCTGTTTCCGATAAACGAGCGAGAAGTTATACTAAAACGAAAATCGGATCAGAAATCGCGATCAGAAAAATCGCGGATTTAATCTGAGAAAAAGAAAAATGACGATCAGTTTAACGAACGAATGTTCGTTAACGGGATCTAAACGACAAACACGTTCGTTAAAATGAACGAACGAGCGAACGCTCGCTAAATAGAATAAACCGAAAAAACCGTTCTAATAAAAACAGATCTAAAAAACCGCGGCTTTTAAAGAAAACCGCCGGTGACGGCGGCTACCTCGGGCGGCGGGGCGGCTCCGGCGAGCGGGCGGGGCGGCGGCGGCGCGGCGAGGCGGTGAGGCCGCGGGGCGGCGCGGGCGGCGGCGAGACGGCGGCGCGGCGTGGGCGGCGGATCGGGCGCTAGGGTTCCGGCCCGGGTGGGCTGGCTCGGGCCCCGGGCGACGGCTTATAAGAGCTGCCCCGGGCGGAGTCCCGCTCGGGTACGGCCCGGAGTCGGTTCCCGTTTTTTTAAATAATAACACGCAAAAAAACAAATAAAAGAAATACTGAACGGACTCCAAAAATCCCTAAATAAATTTTCCCCGGCTTCTAAAATCAAGCCGCACAGGATGAACATTTATTTGGAGCCTAAATGCAATTTTGAAAAATGCGCATTTTTCCTAAATTCAAATAAAATAGCAAATAAACCAAGTAAAATCTTATTTGATTTTTTTATTAAATCCTCAATATTTCTTTATTTTGGGAAAGTCATTTTATTCCCTCTCTCATATTTTTGTAATAGAAATTACTGAAGATAAAATAAATAAAATCAAATGATCCTATTTTCAAAATTTGAGACAACTCAAATATGAAAATAACGAAATCCCCAACTCTCTCCGAGGTCCTTGAGTTGCGAAAAATTTCTAGGATCAACCAAAATGCAATAAATATGATATGCAATGATGAGCTAGTGTATAACATTCCAAATTGAAAATTTGGGATGTTACAAACCTACCCCCCTTAAGATGAATCTCGCCCTCGAGATTCGGGTTGGCTAGAAAATAGGTGAGGGTGGTCCTTCAGCAAATCTTCCTCTCGTCCCCAGGTGGCTTCATCCTCCGTGTGGTGGCTCCACTGAACCTTGCAAAACTTGATAACCTTGCTGCGGGTGACTCAACTAGCATACTCTAGAATCTTAACTGGTTTCTCCTCATAGGTCAAATCACTGTCCAACTGAATTGCTTCGAGTGGTACCGTATCTCTCAGTGGTATGTCAGCCATCTCCGCGTGGCACTTCTTCAACTGGGATACATGAAACACGTCGTGAACTCCTGACAGTCCTTCAGGTAATTCCAACTTGTAGGCTACTTCATACGTTCCAACACTTTGTATGGGCCTACAAAATGTGGCGCTAGTTTTCTCTTAACTCCAAAGCGCTTAACTCCTCGAAGTGGTGATACTCGAAGATAGACTCGGTCTCCGACTTCGTAACCTGTCTCCTTGCATTTAGAATCTGCATAACTCTTCTGCCTGGATTGAGCTACCTTTAGCTTGTCGCGAATTAATTTCACTTTCTGTTCAGAGTCCTTTATCAGATCCGGTCCAAACAACTGGCGATCTCCAACTTCATCCCAGGACAATGGGGTCCTGCACCTCCTTCCGTACAGGGCTTCAAAAGGGGCCATCTTCAAACTGGATTGCTAGCTGTTGTTGTAAGAGAACTCTGAATATGGAAAATTCTCATCCCAACTAGATCCATAATCTAGCGCACAAGCTCTTAGCATATCCTCCAAGATCTGTTTGACTCTCTCAGTCTGTCCATCTGTCTGCGGGTGGAAAGCTGTGCTAAACTCTAGTCTGGTTCCCAAAGTCTCATGCAACTGATTCCAGAACTTTGAAGTAAACTGGGTTCCTCTATCCGATACAATGCTCCTTGGAACTCCATGTAGACATACGATCCTGGTCATGTATATCTTTGCCAACTTTGCACTGGTATAGGTAGTCTTCACTGGAATGAAATGAGCTACCTTTGTCAAACGATCGACTACAACCCATATCGAGTCATAGCCTGAACTTCTTCTGGGCAATCCTGTAATAAAATCCATGCCTAGCTTATCCCACTTCCATTCAGGTATCGGCAATGGTTGTAGCTATCCGGCTGGACGTCGATGCTCTGCCTTCACTCTCTGACATACATCACAAACTGCTACGTACTCCGCAATATCCTTCTTCATTCCGGTCCACCAGAAAATATCCTTCAAATCCAAATACATCTTGGTATTTCCTGGGTGAATCGAATATGGTGAATCATGGGCCTCTTGCAGAATTAGCTTTCTAATCTCCGGATCATTTGGTACATAGACACGGTCTTCAAACCATAAGGTATCGTGCTCATCCTCACGAAATCCCTTAGCTTTTCCTTTGCTAATTTTGTCCTTAATAGAAGCAATCTCCTTGTCAGTCCTTTGGGCTTCTCTGATTTTATCCATCAATGTAGACTGAATCTCCAATGCTGCTACATAGCCTTTCGGGACTATTGCTAAACATAACTCTCGAAGATTTTCGGCTAACTCCCTTGGTAATTCTCCCGTCATTAGGGTGTTGACATGGCTCTTACGGCTTAACGCGTCAGCTACTACGTTAGCCTTTCCGGGGTGATAGTGCAATTTCATATCATAATCCTAGATGAGCTCCAACCATCCCCTTTGTCTGAGGTTCAACTCCTTCTGTGTGAAAATATATTTCAAACTCTTATGATCCGTATATACTTCGCAATGGTTTCCAATCAGAAAATGTCTCCAAGTCTTCAGTGCATGCACTACGGCTGCTAACTCCAAATCATGCGTAGCATAATTCAACTCATGAGGCTTAAGTTGTTGTGAGGCATATGAAACAACTCTCCCTTCCTGCATAAACACTGCTCCAAGTCCTCGACGTGAAGCGTCGCAATACACCTCATAATCCTTGGTCTGGTCTGGCAAAATCAACACTGGTGAAGTAACCAAACATTTCTTCAACTCCTGAAAACTAGCCTCACATTCCTCCGTCCATATGAACTTGGTATCCTTCTTCAACAACTCAGTCATAGGCTTTGCAATCTTTGAGAAATTCTCAATAAACCTCCGGTAGTATCCTGCGAGTCCAAGAAAACTCCGGATCTCTCCAACTGTGGTTGGTTCTTCCCACTTGGTTACGGTATCAACTTTAGTGGGATCTACTGCTATACCTTCTCCGGATATAATGTGTCTGAGAAATCCAACTTCCTTCAACCAAAACTCACATTTGCTAAACTTGGCATATAGTTGATGTTCCCTGAGCTTTCCAAGAACCAAACGCAAATGTTCCTTATGCTCCTCTTCATTCTTTGAGTAAACCAGGATATCATCAATGAACACTACGATGAATTTATCCAAGAACTCCATAAACACTTTGTTCATCATGTTCATAAAATATGCAGGTGCATTAGTCAGACCAAATGACATAACGGTATACTAGTACAGCCCATACCTGGTGGTAAAAGCTGTCTTGGGTATATCCTGTTCCCGAATCTTCAACTGGTGGTATCCTGATCACAGATCGATCTTGGAAAATACCTTAGCTCCTTGCAATCGATCAAACAGATCATTGATCATTGGTAGTGGGTACTTGTTCTTGATGGTTACTTCATTCAATCCTCGATAATCTACAACCATCCTTAACGATCCATCCTCATTCTCCACTAGAAGTACTGGCAATCCCCAAGGTGAAGAACTTGGGCGAATATATCCTTTATCCAGTAACTCCTTAATTTGCTTCTTAATTTCCACCAAATCCTTTGCAGGCATTCTATATGGTCTCTTTGATATTGGCCTTGTGCCTGGAAATAGCTCAATCAAAAACTCAATATCTCTATCCGGTGGCATGCCTGGCAACTCTTCTGGAAATACTTCGGGGAAATCCTTCACTACTGGTACTTCCTCCTGCACAACTCATGTTAAGCAATTTACTTGAGTCCTCTTTGGCACATGTCGGGATACATACTTGATCCTTCTCCCTTCTGGGGTGGTAAGCAAAATTGACTTACTAGCACATTCAATATTCCCTTCATACTTTGATAACCAATCCATGCCTAATATCACATCCAATCCTTGGGATTCCAATACTATTAGGTCTGAGGGAAAAACATAGTTACCAATCCTTAATGGTAACCGATCACACCATAGACTAGCCATATATTCTGCTCTAGGCGATGTTACTAACATGGGTGACCTAAGGGCTTGGGTTGGCAGTTTATACTTATCCACAAATCCCCTTGATATGTATGAATGCGATGCACCAGTATCGAAAAGAACGAGTGCAGTAAATGACTTAACCAAAAACTTACCGATTACTGCATCCGGCTGCTCTTCAACCTCCTCCACATTAACGTGGTTCACCTGTCCCTTGTTGAAAGGGTTCGGCTTCTTCCCAGGGCTTCCATTGCCATTTCCATTCTGTGATTCGAGACATTCATTGGCATAATGTGCGATCTTCTGGCACTTAAAGCAAGTGACTTGGCTCAGGTCTTTCTTGGCTGGGGTTGATGGGTTGGTGCGGTTCTGGCCATTGCTTCCTCCATTCCCATTACCATTCCTGGGGCCATTGTGATTGTACGAGCTTCCTCCTCCATGGGTATGCTGAAAATGTCCTCCCGGTCTAGGGTTAAATCGTGGCTTCTGCTGAGCTCCTGAATTGTACTTTCCTTGTGCATACTTCCTCTTGCGATTTTCAATTTGCTGCTTCTTCCCTTCAATCATAAGAGCACGATCTACCAACTCCTGGTAGTTGTTGAAGGTTGCTACCATAAACTGCATGCTCAACTCATCATTCAGTCCTTCCAGAAACTTCTCCTGCTTAGCTGCATCCGTAGCAACGTCATCTGGGGCATAACGTGCTAATTTACTAAAGTCCTCCACATACTGGCCAACTGTCCGTCCTCCTTGGCGCAAGTTGCGAAACTCTCACTTCATGGCCATAGCTCCTGCTGAAACATGGGCAGTTCGAAAAGCCTGCTGAAATTGGTCCCATGTGACAGTATCGACAGGGAAAGTGGCTGTGAAATTCTCCCACCATGATGCAGTGGGTCCTTCAAGCTGATGTGCGGCAAACTTCACCTTCTCCGCATCCGTGCATCCTGCTGTGGTCAACTCTCTAGCTGTCTTGTGGAGCCAATCATCTACTACTATCGGCTCGGTGCTACTGGAGAACACCGGCGGATTTAGCCTAAGAAAACGGGCTAAGTGATCAACAGGTGGTGGTGGTGGTGGGTTGTTGTTGTTGTTCCCCTGATTCTGATTCTGGACTAGCAACTGCATCAATGTATTCTGCTGTTGGATCAACTGGGTGAGCTCCGGTGGAAAGGTAAATCCGGGGTCACGTCTCGGAGGCATCTGAGGGTTTAGAAAAGATGAGATTTAAGAATAGAGGGGGTCTAAAGAGAAAACACTACCCATATGCACATGAGGCAAAAGCAAACAATTCACTTCATTCAATCAAACAAGGGCATACAATCGATCTAACTATCGCAAAAGCGCTCGGACTACTATATTTACATGGTGGGCTACTACTACCGATGAGGTGGTCTACTAGAAATATTCTTCGGTTGCAGACTCCATGATATCTGCTCCAGCTTCATCAACATAGTCATCATCGCTATCATCTGGATCCGAGTCGGTGTCATCGATGATGATGTAGTCTTCCGGGAGAATCTCCTTGGGTTCTTTGTCTTCTTCTACTGGTGTAGGGCCTCCCATAAATATTCCAAGCTTCTTGATCAGATCGTCATTCTTTTCCACTAATACTTCGATTTCCTCTTCATAATCTTCACGTGTAGCCTTGAGTTCTTCCTCCAGTTACTTGATTCTTGTCTTTGCCTTCTTCAGGTCTATCATGTCGGCGCACATCTGGTTCTCCTGACGTCTAATGTCCTGGTTTAACTCCTGGATAAAAGCTGCAATTGATCTATCTTTTCTGGTGCTGATCATCTCCCAGTGCTCATCTCGGCGCCCACAAATCTGGTAGATAGTATCCTTGAGATCATTGCGGTAGTCTTCTCCAATGCGTCCCATGGCGGTGTGAGCTGCCATGCTCTTTCCTAGACTCCAAGTTGGTGCATCAAAAGAAAACTCTATGGGCTCAGTGACTGGCATAAACGTCCTTCCTGGAACTTGAACTTGAATCATCCAGCGCTCTTCTTCAGTTAAAGTGGCGTTGTAGGTTCCGGTGAAGCTTGGTACTCCTATGTTCAGGTATCTAGTGACTTCCTTCAAGGGACGTCCAAAGGGTGTATCTTCATCCGGTTGCGTGAACTTGTTCCTTGCATCCTCCATCCTAAAGAGTAGAAAAGATGAGAGGTTAGAGGAGAAAAGAGTGAGTAGTGATCTAGGTCTTTAAATTAGTGGCCGTGTCCTACAGTCAGCATGTGCTCTGATACCATCTTGTAGCTACCAGACCTCAAACGGTCCAATCTCTGTGCTCCGGTGTCATCCCTGGATCAGTAATGCTGACACCACACAGTACTTGAAGGTTTTATAACAGAGTTGCAATCACACACTTATTACATCGAGTGTCTCAATAGAGATCTTATTACAATAAATATGGCTTAAGGCCATCTAATAATGATAACAGCGGAAGGCTTGGAAGATAAGTGAGTCCATCAACTCCAATGGCATCACTGAGTATAGAACCATGACCTAAAACTCCTTAATCATCGTCTGAAAATTCTACAACATTAACGTTGCAGCCCGAAACGGGTCCGCACATGGAATATGGTGGCAATGTAACACATAGAGAGTAATGGAATGAAACAGCTATACTATATGCATATTTGGCTGGTGGAAAGCTCTATGGTTACAGTTTTGCGTAAAGCCAATTTTTCCCTACTGCAAATGAATAAATTTATTTAACTATCATGGTGGTTGTTAAACATTGAGAATGGTTGAAAGCATCCTCAATCCCAATTAAGTAACATCATTAAACAAACCCATCAAATTAAATTTCATAGTAACATGTTGAGATTCACATGATAATCCAGGTACTAGATACTCAAGACGTTCATAACCGTGGACACGGCTAATCATGATTAGTTTATACACTCTGCAGAGGTTTGTGCACTTTTCCCCACAAGACTCGATCACCTCCGTTTGGTTTCTCGCACTTCACGATGTTTGAGAAACGGATGACCGAGACATAGTCTTTCAGAAGCACTAGCACCTTACGATGGGTAGACCGTACCACCTACATCTCCTACATCTGCTAGTCTACCACTGTAAGAGTTCCCACGACTTAGTCAACTATGCTAGAGCCCATAATAGCTTGTGGATGCACACGGAAGTTTCTAGCATGAATAATCTCATGATCCCTTTGAGGCTGGGTGGCGGTCCAAAAGAAAACAGGCAATCCTGGAATACCCAGGTACCTCAATCCACCCAGATGTGTATTTAACTAGCCACCTTAGATAAACCATTGATTTAAAAATCTCACATCTGTCATGGATATCACTCACCCAATCCACGTCTACTAGCATAGCATAGCAATAATAAGCAAACGTAGAAGTAACTCCCAAAGGTTTGATAATAAATAGGTAATAGGTACTACCTCAACTACTTCCCAAACCCACAATTTAATTAGATCCTAATCATGTAATGTGTAAGGATTGATCTAATGCAATAAAACTGGGTAGTAGAAGGTATGATCAAAGTGTTTCTTGCCTTGCTGATGATCCAGGAAATCTAGTGATTCGAAGTAACAAGCGGCGCACTCCGGGTTCTCTATCGCAAACAAACAAGCATACAATAAGTACTCAACTAATGCACAGGTAAAACTCAAATAAGAGATCTAACCAGAAAGTTCATATTAAGAACTCCGGTTGGCAAAAAGAATCAAATCGAACGAAGCAACAAAAGACAAACGGCAAAAGAAACAGGCTTCGTTTACTATTCTGGATCTAAGGCAATTTTTACAGAAGCAAAAACTTGTCTAAGTTGGTTAAACGGAAAGAGGGTTTTGAGACGAAACTCCAGGCGGTTGAATCGCCTGATTCCGATAAACGAGCGAGAAGTTATACTGAAACGAAAACCGGATCAGAAATCACGATCAGAAAAATCGCGGATTTAATCCAAGAAAAAGAAAAACGACGAACAGTTTAACGAACGAACGTTCGTTAACGGGATTTAAACGACGAACACGTTCGTTAAAATGAACGAACGAGCGAACACTCGCTAAATAGAATAAACCGAAAAAAACCGTTCTAATAAAAAAATGGATCTCAAAAAAAAAATTGCGGCTATTAAAAAAACTGGGCGGTTTTCTAAAGAAAACCGCCGGCGACGGTGGCTAGCTCGGGCGGCGGGTCCGGCAAGGCGGCGGGGTGGCTCCGGCGAGCGGGCGGGGCGGCGGCGGCGTGGCGAGGCATCGGCGAGGCAGCG